>NW_015169331.1:32166-65854 GCF_001447785.1 Gekko japonicus
CTTTCCCTGCTCCTGGCAACCCCTTTCTCTGCTTCCTTCTTCCTTGTGGCTCGGCCCAGGGCAGCTTCCAGATGCCGACTGGCCATGGTTGACTCTTGGACGCTGACACCACCAGGCCTAGAGCAGCTCCCAGACTCCTCCAGGACACAGGAGGTTAGTCCATTGTCTGCATGTGCATAGCCAATTATCTTTATTTGGGGTGATTTAAAAGCCCCCAATGTAATTTTTTTTAAGTTTTCATATTTTTCTGCAAATCTGGGGGAGTCCCCCAAGTTTGCAGCACTATATGTTTTGTGTTAACGTGGCCCCAATCTGTGGATTTAGGTATCTGAAGATTAACCCACACTTGACTCTGGCCCCGGTCACATGGACCGGATATCGCGGGGGGAGGCGTGGCTAATTGCCCCGGCGCAGTTTGATCCGTGATTATGCAATCAGACGCGCCGGCGGCACACCACTGGTCCTTCCCTTGGCGCTGGCGGGTGAACGAGGGACCAGAGGGGAATGCCGTGCGCTGACGCGATCACACCACGGGCGTCTGGAGGCAGCCCGTGGCAAACGTTTACTAGTACCTTGGAGGTACTAGTTTTTTAACTCGCATTGTCGGTGGTAAGCCACAGGTGTATTCCTCTTCCCAGATGTTGGGGTGTGATCGCGCCCATAATCTGCCCACCATCCATGCCTCTCCCGCGGCAACTTTGCCATGTGACCAGGGCCTATTAGATACAAGATGATCATTCAGCAGAGCTTGTACAGGAAAGAAACATGTAAGTTCCAAACAACTCCAATATATACTCTTCTTAAAAACTTATATAATCAGATATGCTTCAGCAGAGGAAGAATTTGTGCTGCTTATCACAAGTTGCTTTGCAGAGTGTCTCCAATGTCCCACACGTGCAGCTACATTTCATACAACAGTGACAATGTGTCACTTAGGGGTGGCATCACCTGGTGGTTAAGATTTTGCGGTAATCAGGGGTCATTTCGTAGAAAAAGAGGTGCAGGGACTCATTAGCATAACTCATTAGCATAAATTATTTGCATATGCCACACACCCCTGACATCACTGGAAGTGTGTCAGAAGGCAACACCCACCGCTCAGGCTCCACTGGACTCTTTTGGATTGCTAGCTATTGGGGGGGGAACGTGCAGATCTGTCGTCGCAGAGGAGGGAGAGCTTGTACCTGACTAAAACTTGGTCTTAAAGGTGCCACTGGACTGTTTTGGACTGGGGGGCCGGGCTCTGCAACTTACCTGGCTGCTTCTTGCTTTGACTGAGGGCTGCTGGGAGCAGGGGGTGGGGCTTGTTGCATGTGCCCGCCCCCTGGGCTCTTTACTGCTGGAGCTCCGCTCCTGTGCGCTCCTGCAGGAAATGACCCCTGGCGGTAATTAATATTGAGATGAGCGTGTGAAGCAATAGAACAGACAACAGCCAGAGCTGTATCCTGGAGTTGCCAACCTCCAGCTGGGGCCTGGAGAATTTCCTGCAATTACGGTTGATCTCCAGACTACAGAGACCAGTTTCCCTGGAGGAAATGGCAGCTTCGGAGGTCAAACTGTACAGCAGGGGTGACCAACCTACGGCCTGTGGGCCAGAACCAGCCCGTCCAGGGCTCTTATCCATCCTGCAAGCAACTGGCTTACTGCCAGATGACCGAGGCAGTGCATCATGTCCTTGTATACTGTCCCAGTGCTAATGAGTAAAGGGCGGTGGAAGTGAGAGGGAGATACTTTAAGGAAATATTGTAAGAGTGTTAATGCTTAAAGCATGTTTGTATTTGGAGTAAAAAAATAATATCATTAATTGGGTTTGCCTGAGTCAACTTTATATCTCCCATACCTGGCATTACGTTTTATGGCACACATGGCCTGGCTTGACAAAGTGGTGTTTATGTCAGATCTGGCCCCTATAACAAATGAGTTCAACACCTCTGCTTTATGTTATATCGCAGATTCTATGCGAAGTCCCCAAATTCTCCCCTCCACTGCACTGCCCCCAAATCTCCCAGAATCCCCCTGGCCAGAGCTGGCAACCCTGAGATATCCCCATAATGAAAGTGTAGCCTAGAAGAATGAATAATGGACCTATTGAATCGATTAAAATGCACTTTAAATGCACCGTAAGATGACTGCACTTTAATGTGATAAATGTCATCTCTTGGGCCGGTCTGGACCTCCTGTATCCTGTCCCATCCCACCCCTCTTACCATACTCTAAACAGGCTTTGTTTGTTGATTTCTCCGGCCAACACGCGGCAGTGACTTTGCCTTCTGCGATGGTACAGAGGCGGCGGCAGGCCCATCAAAGTAACAACACCCTTGACTGCTAAAAAAGTGCTTTAAAAAAAAAAGGCCATTCTTCAGCTAATCAAGATGCAACGATTTATTTATTTATTACCGTTTTTAACATTACTGAAAGCAAGTAGCAGAGCCAAACCTCGTGCATCCAGGTTGTTCGTGATCAGTTCAGAAAAAAGCACCCGGTATCGAAACAGAACTAATGTGTTTTTAACTCTAGCCTTCACTTTGCTACTAGGCCTATGCTATCATCTGACGATCTGGACGGCCGTGAAGTGAAAGGACTTGCTGGTCTTATCTCTCTCACACAGAGTTCATTGGGAAGCAGTGATACTCGGAACCTCAGTGAATCAAGATCTCTCCTTGTTGGTGGCTTTTTGTCTGCTCCATCTATGACTTGGTCCAAGACTTGCTCCATCTATGACTCTGCCCAAGACCTGATGAATCCACAAAACTTCAAGAGGCTTCCCACATAGCAGCTAAACACTCCCAGTCTCTCCAAGGACTGAAGTGCAAATCCATTCGTTCAGTAGTATCTGGAATTCTATTTCTGAAAGGTGGTTGTATACAGGATTCAGAGCAACGGTTTTCCAACTGAATCATTTTATAGGCAGGGCAAAGTTTATCTAGCTAAGCACTCACTTCATTTACTGCAGCAGTATATTCTTCACAACGCTGGGCTGACATTTCTCCAAAGGTGGATACCTCTGATCTTTTAAGCGTATGTTTTAAATTCTAAAATCAGCACTGCCATTTGAAAAGAGAGAAGATTTTTTTAAAAATACTCTTTGCTTGGCTAATTTGTGACTATCGGCAGCTTGAGTTTGGGTACATTTTTACACGTTCTGTTACTCTAATCAGAAATAAGAAAACTAAGGTCATTTTTTTCACAAAAAAAAAAAAGTCACCACGAAAGATCAAAAATTCAAATGAAATCCGTATGTGTTTGCAAAGGATTTAGAGTCGCACAGCTACGTCCCCAATCCGATGTCAACCCTCCTCCTTTTCTACCATCCATTTTTGTCCGTAACGCGTAGTTTTCATCCTTCACATTGACAAAACAACCAAAGAGGTGTCCATTTCTTTTGATTTAACCTTGATTTAAAAACAACAACAAAGACATGTCCATTTCTTGTAGATAACCATTGACCACAGTTATTCCAAACTAAGGCTAGAGCATGCTTTCATTTGTCCCACAGTCAAGAATACGTACACCATGTACCAGACAGGTCCCTAAATCATCACGGTTCCCAAAAACGGTAAGTAGTGTAAGTCCTTGCTGGGGCGCTGGGCTGACTGTTCCTCTTCTTTGGACTGTTAACTTGCCAGGAAATCATGTTGTGATAGTCCTTCTGAGGAAGCCTCTTCTTCTTGTTTCTTACCTGCCAAGCACACACATGAACACATGAAATGGCCTGGCACTGAATCAGACCCTTGGTCCACCAAAGTCAGTATTGTCTACTCAGACCATTTCCGCAGTAGCGAAATTTCCTGCATTGACGTTTTTAAACCTGCACATCATGTGAAATTTTCCACAGTAGATTCTTCCTCACCAGGCGCAAACCCAAATTTTTCTCCTTCTCACCCCACGTTTTCAAAACTTGCTAAGACCATTCCCGTAGTAGTGAAATTCCCCGCGTTGACGTTTTTAAAACTGTGTGTTAGGTGACATTTTCCACAGTAGATTTTTCCTCACCAGGTGCAAACTCAAAGTTTTCTCCTTCTCACCCTGCGTTTTCGGGATCCCCAGTTTTAGCGAGAGTTCCAAAAACGTGGGGTGAGAAGAAGAAAACTTTGGGGTTGTGCCTGGTGAGGAAAAATCTTCTGCGGAAGATTTCACATAATGCGCAGTTTTTAAAATGTCAATGCGGGGAATTTCACTACTGTGGAAATGGTCCCCAAGGCTCCCCAAGGCCTTATGCGGAGGTCTCTCACACCACCTCCTGCCAGATTCTTTAACTAGAAACACTGGGGATTGAATCTGAGACCTCCTGCATGCCAAGCAGATGCTCTACCAGTGACAGCCACGGACCCTTCCCCCAAGAGAAAATGATAGGGAAATATTAGGGGCTTCCCTCTTACTTCTACATAAGAAGAAGAGGAGGAGGAGGAGGAGGAGATTGGATATATACCCCGCCCTTCACTCGAAGTCTCAGAGCGTCTTACAAACTTTTTCCCCTTCCCCTCCCCACAACAGACACCCTGTGAGGTAGGTGGGGCTGAGAGAGCTCTTTCCAGAACTGTCCTTGAGAGAACAGCTCTGACAAAACTATGGCTTGCCCAAGGTCATCCAGCAGCTGCGAGTGGAGGAGAAGTGGCAGGCTCCCAATGCACATCCAGCTTGAGCATCTTCCCACAAACGAGGTACAACAGTTGCCCCTTTGCACAAGAAAAAGAAGTATAGACAGCTTAGGTGCCATTGGCAGATGCTCTCGTCACCATGTCCTCCTAATAAGCAAAACCGCCATTAGTAAAGAATGTTTGTGTGGCTTTTTTTTGCAAAGAAGTTACTAGTGAAAGAGTCAGCCTCCCCTGCTAAAGGCACCACTTCCCCACAGCCCGGATTAAACAGATTTAGACTCCACCTGCACCAGTATCACAGACTATGCGATAACTGGTGCAACCTGTTTTTAAATTCTTGCTTTAATGTTTCGATTAACTATTTATTACTGTGTTTTGTGATGCCCAATGGCCTGATTATTGTTGTGATCAGCCCTGAGCCTGTTGGAGGGGAGGGTAGAATATAAATTTGAAAAATAAATAAGTAAATAAATAAAAACACTATGGGTAGGTAGCACTCAGCAAACCATTTGCTAGGCAACCGATCACCTGATACAGAAAGGAGTCGTTAAAATTATCATCAATCATTTTCGTTATTGGTTTTAGTTTGTACGGGAAACCGTGTTTATTGACTCTTCGAACAAATCCATGAAGGGTCTTTCTAGACAATAAGAAAATCTGGGGGTTAATATTATCATCGTCAGTAGCCAAAACCCTGTTGTGAAGTAGTGGCTACAGTGTCAGATTAGGAGCTGGGAAGCCCCAGGTTCAAATCCCCACTCCGCTATGGGAGCCTGCTGGGTGGCCTTGGGCCAGGCACACTCTCTCAGCCAAACCTACCTCACAAGGTTGTTGTGAGGAGAAAATGGAAAAAGGGAGAATGTTGGGAGCCTCTTCGGGTCCCCATTGGAGAGAAAAATGGAGTACAAGTGAGCTAAATAAAATTCTCACGTAATGAGGAGATAGCTTTACACAAAGTGTACATTTAACTTTTTTAAATAAAAAAATGGGATTTTGTTGAATACTTCCACCCTCTTTGTAACAGGAGGGTGCAGGGTCACCAGCAGAGGATGCAGGTTCATGACACTTTAAGGGCTAGGGTGGGCAAAAATCACTAGAATTTAAATTAAAAAATACAGCACGTATGTTCCAGCACTGCAATGATGCACCAGGGGAGCATACAAACACAGAACCTGTAAATCCGTGCAGTTACCCGCTTCTAACGCCATTGAAGTCAAGGGGCTTATAAGGGTGTAACTCTGCTTAGGATTTCTCTGTGGGTCTTCTACAAGGTCAGTTTCCAAGCATATAGAGAGATCCCCGGGGAGATATATATAAAGAGCCTTGACCCGGATAGCCCAGGCTAGCCTGATCTTATCAGATCTTGGAAGCTAAGCAGGGTCAGCCCTGGTCAGTATTTGGATGGGAGACCATCAAGGGTCACTATGCAGGTCACCTTAAGTTGGCTGGGACCCGACGTCACTTTCCACCACCATTAGAGAAGGAGGTGGCAGGAGGCTGGTCAGACAGTTCTAGTCTGACAGTTCTAGTCATCCTCCCAAAAACATCAGCATACCCTCACATATCTCCCCAAGCTGGCTTCATGCCGACTACTGGCAAAACTCACCTTCCTTAGACTCTGCCCAAGTTAAATCGGCTTCTTCCAGAGGCCACCAGCTATCAAAAGTCATTGAGGTGGCACCTTCTGCTATCAAGCGGTACAAGAGGTTAGAAAAGAAGATGTGTTTTTCTCCTCAGGGTTGCCAGCTCCCCACGGAAGGTGGGGGAATCCCCCGCTCTCAGGCCCACCCACACAACCAACCAGCTGCCCAGTGGGGGAACTTACCAGTAGCATGAGGGAGGCCAAGGCTATGTTGCCAGCATTGTGGTGACATCACTTCTGCCATGTACTGGAAGTGACATCACGTCAAAGCCATCCAGGTGACACTCTGGTATTGGGGCAAAAACTCTACGGTTAAAGGCATTTTTACCAGAAAGTTTTTGCCCAAATGCCAGAGCATTGCTGAGACATCCCGGTGTGATGATGTCATTTTCAGTACACACCAGAAATTACATTGCCACATTGCCAGTGATGTAGCCTGGGCCTCTCTCCCGCTGCTGGTAAGTGTCTTTGCCTGACAAAATTGTAGGTGACCTGAGGCAAGTGGCAGGACAGCAGTGGGCATCTAACTATTACACCCCTGCAATTTCTTACCCGACAGTAGACTAAAGCTCCTGTTGCTGCTACGCTGTAACACACAAGAACGGCAAGAGCTGCTGCCATAACACTGGAATACTGTGGTTCTTGTTGCCATGGAAGTTCTGGGGAACAACAAAAGAAAATGAAGTTTCAAACATGCCTGTACACACACGCTGTAACATTATGTCATGCTCCTCAGCCTAAGGCTAAAGAATAAACAACCTGTAGGCCTCAAGGAAGCCTCTGACGCCTCGTGTAAATAGGCTTGCCAAGTCCCCCCGGGGGGTGGGGAAACCCCCGCCGCAGAGGCCCATTCCCCGCCGCTGGCGGATCGGCCCCCCACCCCGATGTGCACGTCACCCGGAAGTGATGCGACCACGCTGGGCACGCTGAGGGCGGGGCCACGGTCATCCGAGGAAAAACTCTATGGTTTTCCCGCGGATTGTCGTGGCCCCGCCCCCCGCCCCCAGCGTGCCCGGCGTGGTGGCATCACTTCCGAGTGATGTGGATGCGGCGCGCGCGCGCGCTGCAAATTCGGACTTGGCAACCCTACGTGTAAAGTTTGGAACCGGCCTATGTTTCTCAGGCAGCTCCCAAGTCTTGTGGTTGGACTGGAGTGAAATTGGAGGGAAAGGGAAGTCCAATCACCTCCAAGGAGGCTGGACCTTGAGAGAAAGAACATAAGTCCCTCCTGAAGAGGCCTTCCCTCTCCCATGACCTGAGTGGCAGAGAAGAAGACTGACTCTACAAGGCGGAGAGGATGCCTCACCCAAGGAAGGTGGGTTGGATCCAGAAAGGGTTAGGTACCATCAGCACCAGTGAGACAGCCACGTTAGGAAGCATGATGGTTTTCTTGCCAGCTATGTGTTAATTTTCCCCTGTTGTTTGAAAATGCTTCCCCTGTTAAAGCTAGGGTTCTCAGGTCCCCCTTGGCCACCGGCAGGGAATGAGGGGTAGGGTTCCAGATCCAGGTTGGGAAACTACTGGAGATTTGGGGGCGGAGCTTGGGGAGGAACAGGGACCTCAGTGGGGTACAATGCCATAGAGCCCACCCTCCAAAGCATCCATTTTCTCCAGGGAAACTGATCTCTCTCTCTCTTTTTTTATAGAATTTCTGGATTAATTTATCACTTGACGAAAGCCAAATCTTGTCAATCTCGTTTAAACTAGTATAAAATCCTTTTTTTGTGTCTTCGTTATATTTTATTTCTCATTTTTCTTTAACAGAACTAAGATAAAAAACATAGTAGTTGAAAAAGGATTATACATTACACAACGTAAAATTAATCTCTTGCTAATATATCACGTATCTTATACTAGCATATTCATTCTTTATTATCTAATTTTTCTATCTTCAGCCAGTCATATATTATTCCCCATCTATCCCAAAAAGTCTTTTCTGGTTCATTTTGTAAATTACTTTTTAGTTTATCCATTTCTGCTACCTCTAGGATTTTATATTTCAGTTCTCTTACGGAGGGTAAATTTTCCGATTTCCATCTCTTCGCTATGAGTATTTTAGCTGCTGTTAGTATGTACACTATTATATGTACATGTTCTTTTATTGTATCCGGTAACATGTAAAGTAGACATATTTCTGGTATTAGTGGTATATTGATTTTTAAGACCCTTAAAAATATTTTTTGGATTTTTTGCCAGAAACTCCAAATTTTGGCACAGCTCCACCATATGTGGAGATATGAGCCTGTATTCCTTCTACACCTCCAACATATATTTGACGCCTTTGGGAAACATCTTGCGATTTTTACCGGTGTCCAATGCCACCTATAAAGCATTTTATAAATGTTTTCCTTATATGGAGTTGCCCTCATATATTTTATTGTTTTCCAAGTTTTTGCCCATTGCTCCGTTTCAATTGTATGTCCAATCTCTTTTACCCAAGCTAGCATGTATGGTTTTATCGTCTCTTCTTGTAAGAAATCCTCCATCAGTTTTTTATAGAATTTCTGGATTAATTTATCACTTGACAAAAGCCAAATCTTGTCAATCTCGTTTAAACTAGTATAAAATCCTTTTTTTTTGTCGTTATATCTTGCTTTTAGTACATTTTTTCCCACCAAGATAAGTTTATATTTTGTCGTAGTAATATCTCCTCAGACTTCAACTCTCTTTTTTCATTTAGTAAATTACCATAACTTTGTTTAATTTTCCCCAGTGTTATTGATGGTTTAGTAAAAGCCTACAACGGGGATACCCACATAGGGACTTTCGTATAGTTTTTGTTTTTTACTATATTCCAAACTTTAATAAGAGATCTTCTAATTATATGTGTATGGAAATTCGAATGGATTTTGTCCTTCCCATCCATAAATAAGCGTGCCAACCCATTGCTAAATCAAATCCCTCTAGCGCTAATGTTCTTATATCTTCTAGTGATACCCATTCCTTGATCCATGTCATGACGGCTGCAAAGTAATATGTTTGCCAATTCGGCATATCAAAGCCTCTCGTCTTTTTATTTCCCTGAAGATCTTTAATTTTAATCCTTGGTTTTTTGGATTGCCATATGAATTTTCCTCCAGTTCTCTCCAGGTCTTTGAAGTATTGATGTTTGTTAACTATTGGTAGATTTTGGGCCAGAAAAAGAAATCTTGGTAATATATTCATTTTAACCGTTGCTATTCTACCTAGTAACGAAAGGTGTATTTTATCCCAACGTTTTACGTCTTCCTTTATGTCTTTTAAGAGATGTAAGTAGTTGTCTTTATATAGGGTCGCTGTTTTATTCGACACCCATATTCCTAAATATTTTGCTTTCTGCACTATTTCCAACTTTGACATCTCTTTTATTTTCTGTATTAATTTTTGTGGGCAATTCTTGACTATAACTTTTGTTTTTTGAAAATTAATTCTAAAACCTGCTAAATTACCAAATTCTTGGATATCATTTATTAAGTAGGTCAAGGAGTGTTCTGGTTTTTCTACAATAAAAATCAAGTGATCTGCAAAGGCTTGCAGTTTAAATACTTCTCCTTTTACTAAAGGCTTGCAGTTTAAACACTTCTCCTTTCGCTAAATTACCAAATTCTTGGTAATTTATTAAGTAGGTCATTTATCAAGTAGGTCAAGGAGTGTTCTGGTTCTTCTACAATAAAAATCAAGTCATCTGCAAAGGCTTGCAGTTTAAACACTTCTCCTTTTACTCTCAGTCCTTTTATCTTGTCATTGCCCCTTACTCTTTCAATCAGTGACTCTATAGTAAATATGAACAATAGAGGTGATAAAGAACATCCTTGCCTAGTGCCTTTCTGTATCTGAATACTTTGGGTAGTTTCTCCATTCACTAGAATTTTTGCACTTTGGTTGCTATATATGGATTTTATCATTGCATAAAAGTTTTCCCCACATTCCCATAATAAAAGCTTTTGTAACATATACGTCCAATTAATGTTATCAAAAGCCTTCTCTGCATCTAAGAGTACCAACGACATTGGTTTACCTGGATGGAGTTCATAGTATTCTAATACATTGATTATGTTCCTAATATTGTTTTGTATTCGCCTTTTTGGTAAAAAAAATCCCGATTGGTCTTTATGTATTATATGTACTAAAATCCTTTTCATTCTATTAGCCAAAATTTTTGCAAAGATTTTATAATCTGCATTTAGTAGTGAGATTGGTCTGTAATTTCTTATTTCTTCTTCATTGGAGTTGGGTTTGTGTATCAGCGATATTATAGCTTCGTTCCACAAGGGAGGGAGTTTGTTTGCATTGGGGATGTTTTACAGTAAATCTTTAAATGGCTCTAATATCTGGTCCTCAAATATCTGGTAGAATTCTATGGGCATACCATCTGGTCCCGGGGACTTCCTTTTCTTCCCATTTTTTATCGCTTCTATTATTTCACAAGTTGTTATTGGGTTATTGGGCTAGATGGCTCTGGGGAGGCGATGCCCATCTTAGGTGAGCCCCCACCGGCCCCCTCACACCCGCAGCACCTTAATTTGTGCATTGCTATGACTGCCTTGGATGAATGAGCCAAGACGAGAATGAACAGAAGAGACTTAAAAACTAATAGCAGTAGCAGAGTGTAAGAATTTCTAGACATTTTGAAGGTGGGGGTGAGGGGACCTGCTTCCCCTCCCCCCCGGGAAAAGAATCTAAGTACTGGAGAAATTAAAACATATACATGCTTACTTTGTTATCAGCGCTAAACTTATTATGCTCATTTCTTATCAACCCTAAACTCGTTTTTAACTTAGCAAAACCTACCCTCCCCACTGGCTCCCCCCCACACACATCTCCAGGAATTTCCCAACCCAGAGTGACAACGCTACTCCCAATATAAATCTCACTCCACTTTTCTACCCAGTATTCTTAGTGGTCACAGTGGACATTAAAAGAGGATAGAAACTATTGTATAATGTAGCTTCCTCTAACTCCGTGGTTTGTTTTCAATGCTGGGAAATCCAGAACAGACAACTTGATTTTAAGGGGGGGGAAATAGAACAAATATTTAACCAAGAATTTCCACCACCCCGGGCCCTGAATTGTCCTGGGTTGTGTTTGAAAGGCTCATACAGTTTACCAGCTACAAAAGTGAAACTGGTTTTCCTCCCATTCTCACTCAGGGCCTGCAGACACTGAGGCCTTCTGTTTTAGCCTATTCAAGAAGTCAAGGAAGAAAGGGGCAGGGTGGTTGAGAATGAATTTGGTCAAGATAGGGTTGCCAGGTCCGTCTTCATCCCCAGCGGGGACTTTGGGGTGTGTGCCTGGAGAGGGTGGGGCATCCCCAATGTGATGACCATGTTGGAGACACCCCTGCCCCAAGCCCCACCCCCGAGCCCGATCACCCACGGCCACCCCTCTCCCTCCCCTCCTGCAAGATTTAAAGGGCCACCAATCAGGTGGAGAGCCCTTTAAATCTTGCAAGGGGGAGGGAGTTGGGTGGTCACCAGCTGTGCACGTAAACTCCAAGCGGCAATGCCAATTGGAATTCAGGTGCACAGGGCCCGGGCCCGCTGGCCAGAAGCATTTAAAGGGAACACTTGCACCGATTTCACACAAGAGCTGCGCCACGGTTGTGCTTCCCTTTGCCCTGCTTCTATTGGTCAATTTCCCACTCGAAGCTGCGCGGCCACATTTTGACCCATGGCTTTGCCCGATTTTCCCCGCTGTTTCATGATCCTGTTTTTTGAGGATCAAGAAACCACAGGGAAAATCAGGCGAAGCCGTGGGTCAAAACGCGGTCGCATGACTTCGAGTGGGAAATTGACTAATAGAAGCGGGGCAAAGGGAGGCGTGACCATGGCGCAGCTCTTGTGTGAAATCGGTCTTGGAGTTCAGGTGTGCACCCCACAGCCACCCCTCTCCCTCCCCTCTGCAAGATTTAAAGGGCCCTCCAGCTGATCAGAGGGCCATGTGCTCCCCCGATCAGCTGGAGGGCCCTTGAAACCTCTCAGGAGAGAAGGGAGAGGGGTGGCTGCAGGTGGTCAGGCTTGGGGGCGGGGCTTGGGGGCAGAGCTTCCCCCGCCGGCCAGCTGGCTGATGGCAGACTGAAGCCCTGAAAATCAGGGAAACCCCTGCCCGGACCAGTGGTCTGGCAACCCTCGTCAAGAATGGTCCAGAATTTGATTCAGTTCTGGCCAGTTTGTAACTTCTTGTTCCCTTACAAGCAATCTGGACAAACACTGCATATTTCCCCTTACATCTTTGCAATGAAAACTGCTAGAGACTATTTTTAAAAGCTGTGAATTCAGTGGTGGGGTATGATAGATTTGGGTGGGGGGTCATTGCCACCAAATCCCCCCCCCCGAGCTACAGGCCTGAAGCGAGGTGTAAATCAACATTCTCTTCCTATAGCCGCTAAGGGGACTGCATAATTCCCCTTACATCTTTGCAATGAAAACTGCTAGAGACTATTTTTAAAAAGCTGTGAATTCAGTGGTGGGGTATGATAGATTTGGGTGGGGGGTCATTGCCACCAAATCCCCCCCCCCGAGCTACAGGCCTGAAGCGAGGTGTAAATCAACATTCTCTTCCTATAGCCGCTAAGGGGACAGGGAGATAAGAGACCTGTATACTCCCTAGCAGAGGTGGTCTTGGAGATTTAGCATGCTTGGGCCCCAGGTCTGGGACTGTGCTTTCTGAGATCTCACACGATTCTGTTGATGACATCTTAATTCTTTCAGCAGTCATTTGAAAATAAACATGAGGGGGGGTATTTACCTTCTTTCACATGAATGACAGTGCCGTTGCCCTCGCCTTGGTGATACGGCGCTGGGTACACAGCCTCAATCTTGCAGATGTAAATATCTGTATGAGTGACATTCAGGTTGTACAGGCTGAACTTCACTGCCGTTATGTTGACGTCCATTTGGCAGCTGATTTCGCTCCTTTTGTGGCTGTAAATGAGAGAGCTTGTATTCCAAACAGCTGAGCACACCTCCACGTCTCTGGCTGTCCCTTTGAACATTGAAACTCTGAATGTCTTCGTCTGCGGGCTGTTACAGGTGAAGCGGCAGAAGACCGTCGCGTTTTTGTTCTCTGCTATGAGCAGTGGAGGCTGCACCACTGAAATGACCTTTTCTGTAGGAGAGAAGATAGGAGCAAGCCGTGATCATCAGTTGTGGCACCGGGAAACCAAAACTGGCTGGGAAAAGATGGGTGAAGATCTTATGTGTGTCAGGAAAGTAGTGTGCCTTTTTAGTTGGGGTTGTTTTAGGGTTGCCAGGCAACCAGCAGGGGGCGTGGGGACGTACTGGCAGCAGAAAGAGGCCTAGCCTGGTGTCACAGTGCGTCACTAGCAATGTGGCAACATCATTTCCAGCACGTACTGGTATTTGGGCAAGAACTCTGTGGTAGAAGCTGGCCCAAATACCAGAGCATCCCATGTCATTGGCAACAAGTTAAATCTGGACACACACGACCCAATCAGTTGAACAAGTATAAAGCCAACAGTCGTGATAGTCTGACCCACAATCAAACAGTCATAAGACTTATAAAGAATGAAACTGAGAGCTTTGGCACCACTATGTAAGTAAGCACTAAGATGATTATATTGTCTCTTGTCTCTTGTTATTGGTGTAGCACATATTCTAAAAATTGTATTTTTGTACACTGCAGAATATCTCCTGAAGAAGATTCATTTTTTGAAACGCTGTTATGTAATCCGGAGACGACGTTGTGTATCATGTTATAGTGCTTTAGATTGCAATACATAAACAGCATTCTTTATAAGTCTTATGACTGTTTGATTGTGGGTCAGACTATCACGACTGTTGGCTTTATACTTGTTCAATTGGCAACAAGTTGACATCGCCAGTGACATTGCTGCTACACTGAGCTAGGCCTCTCCCCCATTGCTGGTAAATCCCCCTGCTTGCCAGCTGATTGGTGGCGGGGGCAGCTGTTGGTTGAAAGGGGTTCCTTCACTTCTGGAAATTGCACGACAAGGGACCCTTTCAATACATTTTGTGGGAATAGGGCAATGCCAATAATATCCAAATATCGTACAAGTGACTGGAAACCAGTGTTCCCTCTAAGCTGAGTTAGTGTGAGCTAGCTCAGTTTTTTAGCCTCCAGCTCACACATTTTTATCTTAGCTCAGGAAGGAGGGCTCCAGAGCAAACTAATTTATGCAGCAGCCAAATCACTTGCTCACAACTTTAATGCCAGTAGCTCACAAAGTAGAATTTTTGCTCACAAGACTCCATGGCTTAGAGGGAGCCTTGCTGGAAACTCAGGTGTTTTAAGGGCATGCATTTGCACATCATTGAAGCTAAGCAGGGTCAGCCCTTTATAGTATTCGGATGGGTGTTTGGCGCCACCCTCTGTCCCCGACCATGGAGGAAGGAGGAAAACCATCGTAGGGCATGCCCTGTATTCCTATGTCGGCAAGGCAGTGGATAAGATTGTAATCGACCATGTCAAACACTCCTGCTAGATCCAGAAGCAACAGCAGCGCCGATCCGCCCCGGTCCAGGTGCCTCCGGAGGTCATCCATGAGGGCGACCAGCACCGTCTCGGTCCCGTGGCCAGGGTGGAAGCCTTTAAGACCAACAAAATTTTATTCAAAGTATTTTGTGTGCAAGCACACTTCTTCTGATACAGTGAAACAAGACTTCCGCAACCGTTACATATAGGGTAAAGAGTGGGGGGTTAGTTGCCAGGAAAGGCTAGTTAAGAGTCAAGATGCATAAGTAACTGAGCAATTATAGCCAAGATTGGATTAAAGCAGTTGGTAAGGTCTATGAATAGCAGACAGACAGTCTTTTATTGTATGTAGCCAAAGACCATCACAAAAGAGGATTAAGAATATAGTGGTAAAAGGTCAAACATAATTACAAGAATGGTTTTAAAAATTGCTAGAAGTAAAATGCAGTTTACAAATATCAATATACAGTAAAATTAAAAACCTTAAAAATATATCCGGTTAATCATCAGATTCATCTACTGAAGCAGCGGTCTTGGCCCTAGTTTTCCTTGCAGCCAAGGCAAAAAGTGAGTCTCTATAAGTAAGAAATGGATCGGTATCAGGTAATAAAAAGACCAATTTATCCAAGTCAGAGGCAAAATTTTGTCCCTTTAACAGATTGTCAAGAAATTTAGTTCTGACTTCTGTATACATAGGGCAAAATAGCAGATAATGAAATATGTCCTCTGGAACTGAAGCACCACGTATACAGACACGTAGAGCCGTCGGTATTTGAGAATATTTTCCCATAAGCAACGCTGTCGGCATTGTCTGGAAACGTAGGGAGGTGACTGCCTTTCTAAGATTCGGGGATTATGAATAGCAGTAAATGAGCATAAAAATACGAGAGTCAGCAAACACACGTGAGAACTGAGTTTGAGTCCAGTGACCACCAAGGAAGTCCAGGACTGCTCCTCAGAGGTAGGCAATGGCAAACTACCTCTGTCTCTTGCCTTGAAAGCCCTACAGGGTTGCTGTACATCGGCTGCAACGTGACCGCACTTTCCACCACCATCCGCACATACCAAGGCATGCGTTGCCCCAGCCACACATAATTGTGATCACACATAAAACTGAGAAAAACCTGGAGATAGTTTTGGGAAGTGGGGGGGGCTGGATAGGGTTGCCTGTTGCCTAGGACTTGTGGGCGGGGCATGGGGGGAACTTACCAGGATAACTGGATAGGGTTGCCTGTTGCCTAGGACTTGTGGGCGGGGCATGGGGGGAACTTACCAGGAGCAAGAACAGCATGATGTGCCTGAGTCACCCAGGAGCCGGGAATAGATGTGACGTGCCTTTGTTACCTGGAAGTGACATAGGCATGTCAATGACATGGGGGGTGACACTCTGGTTTTGGGGCAAAACTCTATGGTTTGAAGCTAATTCTACCATAGAGTTTTGTCCAAAAACCAGAGTGTCACACCCCCAATATCACTGACATGCCTACATCCAGGTGACGTAGGTACGTCACATTTATTTCCAGCTTCTTGCCTGGTTTTTTGGGGGGGGTAATTCTTCCCCACTGGCCAGCCGGCCGGCACCAGGGGGAGCGCTGGAAACCAAGGGATCCCCCGTACACCAGGGGGACCTGGCGACCCTATAACTGAATGGCTGCCAATTCTACTAGCACTTGGGTTGCCAGCATTGGGTTGTGAAATACCTGGAAATTTGGGGGGTGAAGCGTGAGGAGGGGTTTGGGGAGGGGAGGGACTTCACTGGGGAATAAGGCCGTAGAGTCCACCTTCCAAAGTGACCATTTTCTCCAGAGGAACAGATCTCTGTTGCCAGGAGATTAGCTGTAATCCCGCGAGATCTCCAACCACCACCTGTCGGCTGGCAACCATATTTCGGACCTTAGTATGACATACACAAAATACATGTATGTAGAAGCCTACAGGTGATGTAAGGTGGGAGAAGAAGGCAGGAGGGAGTGGGGAATTAAAATTTAAAATCTGAATTTTGGTGGGAGGAAGTGACCTCACAGGAAGGAGAGGAGTTGGACAAACTGACCTTTGACCAGGAGGTGACATCACATATTTATTGAACTTCCTCCCCTCCCCAATTCTGCTCCTGCAGGGCACCAGCCCCAAATAATCAAAGTTTCAGGGGGAAAATGCCGTAAAATAAGTCATGCCCATGTACATGATTTGTGCAGGTCACTGAGTTCAGTTCAGGCCCAATATTTTCCACACAGATCGCACGCAGTCCTGGGAGTGGCGCATTTCGCCAAAATGAAGTATTTCTCCTTAGCGATTGTTCCAGACAACAGGGCCGACTTATCCATTAAGCATAGTAGGCACAGTGCCTATGGCCCATTTTACTTTTAAAGTAAAGGTAAAGGTTCCCTTGCTCGAAAGCCAGTCGAGTCCGACTCTAGGGTTGCGGTGCTCATCTCCATTTCAAAGCCGAAGAGCCAGCGCTGTCCAAAGACATTTCCATGGTCATGTGACTAAACACCAAGGCGCACGGAATGCTGTTACCTTCCCACCGAAGTGGTACCTATTTATCTACTTGCAATTTCTTGCTTTCGAACTGCTAGGTTGGCAGGAGCTGGAACTAGAGATGGGAGCTCACTCCATCATGCGGCAACTCGGGTCTCGAACTGCTGAACTACTGACCTTCCACAGCCTGCAGTTCAGCGTCTTAACCACTTGAGCCACTGCAGCTCCTTTTACTTTACTTTTAGGGGCCCACAAAAAATGTTTTTATTTTTAAAAAAAAATCTGAAAGCGGGGGGGGGGGGGGGAGTGATGACAGTCTGCACTTGAGTATCCAGAACCATGTTTGTATCTAGAGTGCCAAAACTGAGGGCTATTCTGCATCTAGCATTCACTCCACATTTTCTCAAATGGGAAGAAGAAGTGCAGCTCAAAATCCCATTCAAATACCTTGGGGCAACCTGGACAGCCATAAATCTATGCAGAAGATACCATAAAATCCGATGATCAAAGAAAGCAAAAGCGGCATGCAGTGTGGAGGATACCATAAAATCCAACTATCAAAGAAAGCAAAAGTGACACGCAGTGTGGAGGATACCATAAAATCCGAGGACCAAAGAAAGTGACAGCGGCATGTAATGCAGAGGGGAATTTCTGTTCCAACGTGGGTTTCGTAAAACAACAGAGGGAAAAGCCAATGCAGAATTGCCCAGCGTTAACAAAAGCAGCCTAATTCCAAATGTACACATTGGAGAACATCTAATGGTAAATCTCCTGGTGTAGGAATGCGGCTCAGAACTTGGGAGTCACAAAGCAGCTTTTCGGTCGAAGTAAAATTCTGTCTCTGTTAAACGCATGAGAATCAGGCTTCAGTCGTAATGTCTATTTACAGCCTGCTCTCCATGTCATTAGAAGCCAAAGCTGCTGCCCTCTACATCTCCCTCTCGTCTCGTCCTCTTACCCTGCCTGCGGCTGTTTCGCCGAAGTGCGCAATCTAAACACACAAAGTATCTTTTTTGGCACTTACCCTCCCTGAGACCAGTCTGTCTGCATTTATTTTTAGACCAGGAGTTCGGGAAAATGCTCCCTCGGCCAGAACTCAAAGCCGCCTAGTTAGTAAAATTGGCATCGAGCACTACAGATGGGAAAGAAGGGTTTACCTCCCCGCAAGATTTAGGCCTGCTGGAACCCTCGGCTCGCCTCTCCTTCTCTTCCCGCTCTGTTTCTCATAAGCTCATTCAGAAACAATAGGACTGCTACAGCATCTCTTGTGAGGCCTGGCGAAGAATGAAGCTCCTCCTTGATGGTGTTAGATCAGGCCTTCCCGTAAATTAAATGTAAGAGCTTTTGTCTCCCGGAGTATCCAAAGTGTTCACAAAAGCCATCTTATTTTCCAAGCTGATATAACAGCTGGGGTTGCCAGCTCCAGGTAGGGAAATTCCTGGTGACTTGGGGTGGAGCCCAGGGGAGGGGGGGAGGGACCTCAGCAGAGATGTGATGTGATGCTAGAGAGTCCACCCGCCAAAGCTGCTATTTTTTCTCCCCAGGTGGCCACTGAACTTTTCAAGAAGTGGCCAGGGCCATTATAAAGCAAGTCTTGTTTTTTGCTCCCGGTATCCGTGCGCCTTGGCGTCTAGTCATGCCGGCCACATGACCACGGAAACTTCTCTGGACAGCGCTGGCTCTTCGGCTTGGAAACGGAGATGAGAGCCGCAACCCTAGAGTTGGATTCGACTGGCTTTCAAGCAAGGGAAACCTTTACCTTTATTCAAACAAAAGGATTTTCTATAGTTGCAGGGATAGACAGGAGGATGGATAAGTGCCCAGGCTTTCCTTAGTTGGTGTGTGGTTCCATTCCCCCTTCCAGATTTCCTTCTTCACAGGAGGGGTGGAGAGGGAGGTATTCCATTCAGCTCCACCTCCTATGGCAGCCATTTTAGGTTTGGCCACACCTCAGCAGGCCTGTAGCTATGATAGGGCTTTGGGGGGTCTCCTCCCCTTTTCCTAAAAGCATAGCCCCACAAGAATTTCTCCTGTAAATGCTTTTTTCAATCATTTTTAAACATTTTTAAAAGGTGTGCACTCCTTTAAGCAGAGTGAGGTGCTGTAGTTTACAAATCTCCACACTGAGCAAGGGGGTTGGAGTAGGTGACCTCTAGGATCCCTTCTAACTCTGCGTCAAGAAACTGGTCTCCTTTAAGAGAGTTTTTCTGCCTGTTAGCTTTCTGGACTATAGGAGTCATCCCCCCCACCTGCCGGCTTGTTATCAGGATTGTTGCTTAAGCTGGCAGAAGTGACTAACTTGCAGCAGCTGAGAACTGTCATCTACAGTGGGTGACAGCTTGGCAATATCCTGGAAACAGCCTTCTATTGGCTAAATAGCTTTTCTTTCTGCATTGAGAACTTCAGCCCCACCAGAAAAAAAATTGTCCCACAAGCCACAAAATCCTGAGGCAGCCATTTGGGGTTTGGCCCCACCTCCAGTGGCAGCCATTTCTGAATGGTGCTCACTACCTCTCAAAATTTCAAAAGTGCCCACAGGCTCAAAAAGCCTGGGGTACCCTGCCCTAGAACATGCCCCATAATCCGCTGGAAAGTGTAGGGGATTCTGGAATGTCTACATGGTCACCATGTGGGATATTCAGACTACTTTAACCTAGCTCTCACTATGTGAGAAACAAGCGTTGACCGAGTAATTTTAGGCCATTGTCTACCATTTCTGATCCTCTCATTCGAGAATCTCTGATGAGCCTCTCTAGGACACCATTTGAAAATCACAAGAACCTATATTTACCAGCAACATGGCACTTCTCTCTGTTTTACATAGGGGTGTGTTGTTTGCTTGGTTTGGTTCTGCAGCTAGCGCTATGAGAATGACGGACAACCTGATAAGCCACTCGGGTAGGGTTACCATATTTTAAAAAGCAAAAAAGAGGACGTATTTTCCAACTGATGACTTCAAACAAGCGATCACTATGACAAATCTAATTTTAAATACCCCCTACTCAGGGCTTTTTTTGTAGAAAAAGTCCAGCAGGAACTCAGTAGCATAATAGGCCACACCCAGCAGCAGAAACTCATTAGCATATTAGGCCACACACCCCGACTGCACCGCTCATTAGCATATTAGGCCGCATTCCCATGTTACCAGAAGTGTGGTCATCCAGCCACACCCACCTTTTGCTTCTTATTCTGTTTACCTTGTTTGTTGTCAAAACCCAGGGCTTTTTTTGTAGCAGTAACTCCTTTGCATGTTAGGCCACACACCCCTAATGTAGCCAATCCTAAGGAGTTTCTGCTGTTGGGTGTGGCCTATTATGCTAATTAGTTCCTGCTGGGTGTGGCCAACTTGGGAGCCAGCCGGAACTCCGTTCCTGTGCGTTCCTGCCCAAAAATAGCCCTGCCGCTACTATTTAAGGCTGTGATCATTGTTACTAACTAGGAATATTCCTAGCCTTCCAACCCAATTTTCATCAGATTTTTTAAAAGGCCCCAAAAGAGGACAGATACCAAAAAGAAAACATCTAGTAATCTTCCACTAGGGAGAGAAGAGGTGGGGGCACTATTACCATCCGGGAAGCTGTGGCACTCAAGAAATCCCCAAATTATATCACAGAATGTCCAGTCAAGTTCCTTCCCTCCCACCACCAATAAGAAATCAACAAATAAGGTATAGGGGGAACTCTGCCCAACAGCTTCCAATTCTCTGAGCTAAAGATCTGGTTGCTATGCGGAGTTCACCCAATGCTTAAATTATTGACTTTACATTCCAGGAAATAAATCCTCACCCATATACCCATGGAGGAACTGTTGTCCTCTCCCACAATTTATCATATAGTAGCCGCAGCAGCTTTTACTCAGCACAAAGCAGATACGTGCAGATGTTACAGTAGAGGTAACATAAAGAATGGCGACAGAATGGTTGTTGGCATAATTCATTATGGTAATCTGCTCATCTAACCAGTTTTCAAGGCTATAAACTTACACGTTTTGGATTTTAGTACTCTGTGAGGGGGAAAACTCTTGTTATGTGTGGTTTACAGATTTTTCTCAAGTTTCCCCTATCATATTTTCCCTCCCAAACTGAGTTGGCTTTTTCATAGAAAAGGTGCATTTGAGTATTTTAGCGGTCCTATTATACCTTTTATTTAGGGTTGCCAGGTCTGGGTTGGAAAATACCTGGAGACTTTGGGGGTGGAGCCAGGAGAGGGCAGGGTTTGGGGAGGGGAGGGGCCTCAGCATAGTTCAATGCCATAGAGCCCACCCTTCAAAGCAGCCATTTTCTCCAGGGAAGCTGATCTCTGTCAGCTGGAGATCAATTGTAAAAGCGGTCGATCCCCAGTCCCCACCTGGAGGCTGGCAACCCTACTTTTATTATACCCTGACCTGGGATAGCCCAGGCTAGAAGAAGAAGAATCGGTTTTTATACCCCACTTTTCTCTTCGCTAGGGAGTCTCGAAGTGGCTTACAATCGCCTTCCCTTCCTCTCCCCACAACAGGCATTTTGTGAGGCAGGTGGGGCTGAGAGAGTCCTGAGAGAACAGTGGCTGGCCTGAGGTCACCCAGCAGGCCTCATGTGCCTCAAAGCAGCTTATACCGAAGAATGTAGACCTAGCATTTTTAGTTCACGATCTCCCACAAACTCAAAATCTCTTTGCTGAGAAGTCACAGCCAGTTCAAACCCAATCGGTATATAACGTGGAGTCAGGACTTTTGTGTCCTTTCCTGTTTCTCTTCATTCACTGCATTGCATTCTCTTCGCGGCAAATCCGAATCCAGTTTGCTAAAGGCCCCCTAAGCAAGTTCACCCTTGGAGGAAAGTAATATTTGCCTCCCGTGCATCTGTGTGTGTAAAGTGCCGTCAAGTCGCAGCCGACGCAGCTATGGTGAACCCACAGAGGCGTTCAGAAGTGGTTTGCCACTGCCTGCCTCTGCACAGCAACCCTGGTCTTCCTTGGTGGTCTCCCATCCAAGAACTAACCACAGCCCACTTTGTTCAGCTTCTGAAATCTGACAAGATCGAGTTAGCCTGGGCCACCCTGGTCAGAGTTAACCAACCATACAAAGATTGAAAGGCTTCCTGTACCTGATCCAGGGGTCGTTTCGTAGAAAAAGAGCTAGGGGAACTCATTAGCATAACTCATTAGCATATGCCACACCCCCTGACGTCACCGGAAGTGTGTCATAAGGCCACACCTCCTGGTGTCACCGGAAGTGTGTCATAAGGCCACACACCCCGCCCCCAACGGTCCTGGCCGCCGCCAGCCTTGCAGCTCCACTGCCGAGCCCCATGAGGAGCCTGGCAGTGAACCTGCAAGGCCGGCGGGAGTGCAAGGAAGCCCCGCGAAGGCCCTCCCTGGCCCCAGGCAGGCAGGGGTGGGGAGAGGCAGGGAGGAAGCAACTTACCCTCCCTCTTCTCCTGCCTCCTCCTGGCTGAATGGCGGCCGGAAGCGGGGCGGCCGGAAGCAGGGGGCAGGGCTTCGTCATGTGCCCCGCCCCCATACCTCACCGAGGAGAACTGCGATCCCCCCCGTTCCCCCCGAAATGACCTCTGACCTGATCTATGGTAAAAACCTGAAGCAGATGCATTGACTAAGCCACAGTTCTTTGGTCTCCTATGTGGCTCAGAGTGGACTATATCTCACAATGGAGGAACCGTTTCGGTTCTATTTTGACCATTCCAAAGCAACATGCCCTCAAACTTTTTACTATAATTTGGAAAATGGCAGGATGTGCCACTACCCAAAGAAAGACGTGATACATGCGTGTTTGTTTACTGCATGGCCCTATTTTCAGAAATGGTGGGGGAAACCCAGGATCGGTGAATCAGAGCATTAAAAACAACAGAGGAAGAGTTAAGCATTGCTTTCCTCGGCCACTCCCCATGCAAAATAGCAACTGTTTTTTTTTTTAAAGAAGTCGGTACCCATGTTTGCAAGTAAGGGTGATTCTGCACTGGCTTTTCCCTCCATTGTTTTTACCAAACCCACCTTGGACCAGAAATCTCCCTCTGCATTGCACGCTGCTTTCGCTTTCTTTGATCATCGGATCTTATGGTACCCTCCACACTGCATGTCGCTTTCACTGTCTTTGATCATTGGGTTTTATAGTACCTTCTGCATATATTTATGGCTGTTCAGGAGTGACTTCACAGTCAGTAGGCGTTGCCCCGGGGTATCTGAATGTGGTTTTGAGCTTCCCCTTTTCCTCAGTGTTGAGAAAATGTGGAGCGAATGCCAGAGGCAGAATCTTTTCCCTTGCTTAAATCCCTTCCAAGTCAGTACAGAAGAAAAATCAGCGTCTTGGCTAACATGTACATAAAAGCAATCTGGTAGACATTACATACTTCCGTACTTCAGATCTCACCAATGGCTCCTAAGAAAACCGACAGTGTAATTCTAAAGAGAATTGCATCCAAGCCCTTCGACGTCAGTGGATTTAGAAATCTGCATCTCTTTTTAGGATTGCACAGTGGGCTGTGGAACGGGGTTCCTTTAAAAACAAGTTGAGTATCACCTGTCCCAAAACTGATCTGTGGAAGATTCTATTGCACTGCTCCATTATCTTCCCCGTATTCCTAGGATCTGGGGGGACTCTGGTTCAAATTCCTTCCCTGCCATGGAAGCCGGCTGGGTGACCATGAGCCAGTTGCATGCTATCAGTTGCATGCTATCAGAGGGAACAACATTAAGTTGTTTTGGGTCCCCGTTGGGAGAGAAAGGCGGATATATATGAAGTAAACGAAACAGGCTTCCTCAGGAGGTGGTGGGCTCTCCTTCTTTGGAGGTTTTCAAGCAGAGGCTAGATGGCCATCTGACAGCCATGCTGATCCTGTGAACTCAGGCAGATCATGAGAAGGGTGGGCAGGGAGGGTTGCCTCAGTGCTTCGTTCTCGTGGCCCTTTCTTACACGCCCAGGGAAATACCAGTCACCACTTTGGGGTCAGGAAGCCATTTTTCTCCAGGCTGGTTTGGCCAGGGATCCTGGAGGTTTTTTGCCCTCTTCTGGGCATGGAGCGGGGGTCACTGGCAATGTTCCCTCTAAGCTGTGGAGTCTTGTGAGCAAAAATTCTACTTTGTGAGCTACTGGCATTAAAGTTGTGAGCAAGTGATTTGGCTACTGCATACATGAGTTTGCTCTGGAGCCCTCCTTCCTGAGCGAAGACAAAAAAAGTGTGAGCTGGAGGCTAAAAAACTGTGAACTAGCTCACACTGTCTCAGCTTAGAGGGAACACTGGTCACTGGGGGTGGGGGGGAGGTATTTGTGAGTTTCCTGCATTGTGCAGGGGGTTGGACTAGATGACCCTGGAGGTGCCTTCTTCCCCTTTGTGTAACTTGGACTCCCTTTCTTCTTCTTTCCCTGCAAAACTTTAGCGCTTAAACGTGAACCAGGGAGAGGATGGGGTTTACACAAAACTTAGAAGCTGCCTTGCAGTTCTTGTTTCCATTCTCACTACTACAGAGCAGCCAACTTTGCTTTGCCAAGGGAAGGAACTGGGGGGGAAATCTGAGCACGCAAGAGAAGGTAGGAGGGAGGCAGCCTGCAGCGTATTTCTGGACTTCTAAATCACCGTTTGGGGGATCGGGAATATTTCCCCTGAAATCATCTAAAGGAATGAGTGATTAATTATGCAGTGGATTTTTCTCCCCCCAGCCTTGTTCAAACGATCACCAAGGGTGATTGAGAACTATTAACTCATGAAAAAAATTTTTAATGGCCTTCAAGGCACTTGTGATTAATATGCAGTCCGGTTTAATTATATTTGCATAAGCTCGTCCGTAAACTATCCTTTGAACGGGAGGGAAGCGGCTCGTCGCAATCAGACAATTAGCTTCTGAACTTAAAAATGATTGTGCTTATTCCATGCAGGCATTTCTGATGTTAATCATAATGAACAATAGCGGGGGAACAGGACAGACAACCATGGCTGTTGTTCGCAAAGAAATAACTCGTTTTCTGTTTGTTTATTTGGATCCCCCTGCCTTGAAACACAATAGCCCCCCTCCAGCAAAGAAACCTGGCTCTGGCCCTAGCTGAAGAACTTTAAGCAAGTACTTGATGGAACTGGGATTTGAATTCAGGCCCAACTTCAGTGGTGAATCTGCTGCACCACAAAGACTCTTCTTTGGCCACAATGCTCATAAAATACTTACACGGTCATAGATCATCATCATTATTTTATGGAAGTGATGCATGTTCTCTCTCTGGAGGTGCAGTCGTGTGTTTATAGTATCTCGTACTGCACGGCTATATCAAGTAACAGTCCCATCCCAAAAACACTTTCCTGGGAGTAAGCTCCGTTGAATAAACTTGAGTGGGATTCTGAGTAGACCTGCTTAGGGGTAGCTGAGAATTTTAACTCAGGACCAATGCTCCCTCTAAACCACGGAGTCTTGTGAGCAAAAATTCTACTTTGTGAGCTGCTGGCATTAAAGTTGTGAGTGAGCGATTTGGCTGCTGCATAAATTAGTTTGCTCTGGAGCCATCCTTTGTGAGCAAAGACAAAAATGTGTGAGCCGGAGGCTAAAAAAACTGTAAGCTGGCTCACACTAACTCTGCTTAGAGGGAACGCTGACTCTGAGCAAGGTTAGGTGTAAGGAACATAAGCAGACGAGCTCTTTAAAATAGAGATAATCAAACATAAATGGTTGCAAAACTCTTAACCAGGAGGAAAGAAGAACCAGAAAGTGTTAGAATGTCAAAAATGCCAACCATCCTTTTCAAGAGCAATAGCTTTTAATAACATCAGCTGGGGAGAGCTCAACATACCAGCATGGATTCATTTGTTTCTTTTCTGTCACCGGTATTTATATTCTGCCGCCCCTCAGAACCGAGCTGAGAAGGCAAATTCGCACATAGGTGACTTGAGAAATTTAAGATCGTATAAAGATCATTTCTTGAATCCCAAGGTGTCCCTAATGTGCCTCTAGAAACAATGTAAAAATTATGGCAGCGCAGCCATCGTATTCAAGAGGTGATAATGAGGGGGAAAAAGAAACTAGTTATGTGAGAGACTAAGTCTAATGTGCGTCTAGAAACAATGTAAAAATTATGGCAGCTCAGCCTTTGTATTCAAGAGGTGATAATGAGGAAAAAAAGAAACTAGTTATGTGAGAGACTAAGTCTGAATCTGAAAGATATTCCAAAATCTAACTATCCTTACATAAATCATGGCTTGTATCACTGGACCCAGTGATGCATTGTGCATTGGGGGGGGGGGACACGCTTAAGCATAATTCCGCTCGCGCAAACAACTGCAGCGACACATAGCACTTCGATATTACCTTTGTGAGTGCTGAATGGGGGACAGTACAACAAACAATCTACATGGCCCGTTTGATTATAATTTAATGAAGCCCGTCTTCAAATCCCCACTCGCTACCTCGCAGGGTTGCTGTGCCAACAAAAGGGAGGAGAGGACAAGGAGGAAGGCAGGGTACAGACGAGTTAAATGAATAAATAATCTTGAAAGGATATTGGAAGAAACTACTTGAGCTCTGTCTTGCGCACATGGGAAAGACAACACGTCTGCGACCACTTTCACTTGGTGCGGGAGATCAGGACGGGGAAAAAAATGTTAGTGCTTCTTTGTGCTCCAAGGACAGTTATGTGTGGGGAAAATCTTTTGTGGGATCCACCCTGGTTCTGTTGCGCATAATATGCTTTTTGATTTATGCCCAGTGAATAATTGGCACCCTAACCTGGAGACCTCTCGTCACTTCTCACAAGTACTGTTAACCAAGCTACATACCCGATGATTTTCAGTTTCTCAAAACATAACTTCCTGCCAACAGTAACATTTCCAGTGGAAACTAAGACCTCTATTATGCCAATATTTTTAGACAACTTCAACAGTTGGGCTCAGTATAAACTGTATAATGAGAACAGAAGAGTCTGGAACAGAATTACCAGTAACATAAGCAGAAGACAAGGACATTAGCTACATGCCCCCAAAGTCCTTATATGCCAAGGGAGTCCATGCCTTTTGGTATGAAGAATGTAGATACCTAAAGGAATAGTCAAATGCAAGCCATTTGAGTTCTCGGTGCTACTAATTGCTTGAATAGCCCAGACTAGCCCAAGATCATCAGAATTTGGAAGCTGAGCAGAGCTGGCCATAGTTAGCACCGGGATGGAAGACCACCAAGAAAGCCCTGGGTTGCTATGCAGAGAAAGACAACTGCAAACCACCTCTGCTTCTCTCTTGCCGTGAACCCGCTCAAGGGGTCAGCTGCAACTCAACAGCACAGAATTATTATTATGACTATGCTGTTAATTGTGAAAGTACTTTGTACACTTATAGGGTCACCACAGAGCTTCGGTGGCTGGGGAGGAGTGAGCAAAGGTCTCCTCCCGTCTTGGCACTGTTCCCGTACACAGGCACATACAAACATACTTACCCTTCTAGAGGAAGGAGCAGACTGGGCCGTTGAAGCCCAGCCGGGCTGAAAATGAAATGAAAGTCTGGCACCTCATCCCGCTATCACATACCACTCCCTGCAGTAAGTGGGAGATCCCCCAGCGGTCTCTGCAGGCTGGAGCTTTGCAGGGGCTTCTGGGAAATATCTCCTGCTACTTGTGGGGGTGTATTGGCCAGCAGCCTATTGGTGGAGGCCGGCCGGCCCTTGGGTAGACTCAGACCAGCTTGTGTATGATTCCCATCCAGGCTGCTTAAAGGCTGAGGTTGGGTTTGTGTTAGCAATTAAACTGCTTTGTGTGTTTTCAGGTGATCCTTCAAAATATGGAATGGAAATTAATGACACCTAAGATGTGTATTGATATTCAGGAAGGGCACACTTAATCCACCCTGACCTGGAGGGGCCAGGTGCTGAAGAAGACTCTTGAGAGTCCCCTGGACTGCAAGGAAATCGAATCAGTCAGTCCTAAAAGAAATCAACCCCTACTGTTCCCTGGAAGGCCAGATACTGAAGCTAAAGCTCAAATACTTTGGCCACCAAATGAGAAGGGAGCACTCACTGCAGAAGACGCTGATGCTGGGAAAGACTGAAGGTCAAAGAAGAAGGGGATGGCAAAGGATGAGATGGTTAGAAAGTGTTATCGATACAACAAGCATGAAATTAAGCAAACTCCAGAGGACAACGGAAGACAGGAGAGCCTGGCATGATGTGGTCCATGGGGTCATGAAGAGTCGGACTCGACTGTGCAACTGTATAACAACAACAAAGGACAGGAGAGGCTAGCCCGACTCATTGGATCTCAGAAGTTACGCAAGGTTGGCCCTGTTAAGCACTCGGGTGGGAGACCATCAAGGAAGTCCAGGGTTCCTATGCAGAGAGAGGCAATGGCAAACTGCCCCTCTTCATAAGAACATAAGAGCCCTGCAGGATCAGACCAGTGGTCCATCTAGTTCCAGCATCCTGTCTCACACAGTGGCCAGCCATTTCCTCTGGAGGGCCAACAACAGGACATAGAGGCCGAGGCCTTCATAAGAATGTAAGAAAGGCCATGTTGGCTCCACCATCCAATCTCTCACAGAGGACAACCACTACTTCTGGAGGGCCGACAACAGGCCACAGAGGCCGAGGCCTCCATAAGAACATACGAAGAGCCCTGCTCGATCAGACCAATGGTCCATCTAGTCCAGCGTCCTGTCTCACACAGTAGCCCAACAGTTCCTCTGGAGGGCTGACAACAGGGCATAAAGGCCGAGGCCTTCCCCTGATGTTGCCTCCTGGCTCTGGGATTCAAAGGTTTAGTGCCTCTGAATGTGGAGGTTCCCCTCAGTCACCATGGCTAGAAGCCATTGATACACTTACCCTCCATGAATCTATCTAATCCCCTTTTAAAGCTGTTTATTCCTGTGGCCATCTCTATATCCTCTGATAGCGACGTCCATCTCACCTTGAAGACCCTATGGATTTGCCATAAGTCGGCTGCAATTTGACGACACTTTACATACACACACACACACACAACTTAACCGAAACCCATCATTCTATCTAAATTAAATTGACCTTGAATCCACTTGCAAGCATCCTGATCCAACGCACGGTTACTCCAAAGTCCCACTAATTTCTATGGTGTTTACCGTGCAATCCAAAACGGGTCCCTGGGTTTAGAACGGGGCAATTCTGTGCAGCATTGGACCACTAGTTCTCACCTTAATGACACTGTAAGAGATTTCTCCTCTCAGAAATGTCCTTGAAATTAAATGGTTTACCTGTTTGACGGGTGAGCTGAATGGCGCAGAGTCCTGTAAGGATCCACAGTATCATGATGGAAATGGTCTAGAAATCTTTTGACTCCTCAGAACAGATCTGAAGACTGCCACCGGGTAAAAACAAGTCTACCTGTCGGATGACGATCCGGCCTCCTCTTTTCACTCACACTTTTCTTTCTCATCTTTTCCTCTCAGCACGACATGAAACACAGAAGCGTCAATGTGCTGCATCGCAAACAGGAAGCGGAGCGCTCTCTCTCTTTTTTTGATGACTACTATTTTATCTTTGTTTATTCTCCTTTTTCTCTCTCTCTACAGCTCTGCAGTACAGGAAGAGAGCCCCGTGTCTGCTTCAAGATCAAAAAGCTCAATCAGCTTTTAATGTGATCCCATCCTGATCTTCACAGGGAGGAAATACCAGATCCCCAGAATGCTCCGAATAGGTGTTTGTAAGCCAGCTAGAACAGGACATTGATAGCCAAGGGACTGGGCTATGGTTGCCAGCCTCCAGGTGGTGCCTGGAGATCCCCTGGGATTACAACTGATCTCAAGGTGATACAGATCAGTTAGCCCAGAGAAAATGGCCCCTTGGGAAGGTGGACTCTGCGGCATTCAAGTCCCTCCCCAAACCCGACCCTCCCCAGGCTCCACCCCCAAACTCTCCAGGTATTTCCCAACCCAGAGCTGGCAACTCTAGACTGGACAGTATGGCCCCATGCATTCCCATGTTTGCACCTGTGTGCATTAGAAAAGAGGCCTCTGGTGCCACCCCACTCAGCCATATAACTTCTAGAAATGCTGGGAAGGGAACTGAACCCTGAAGAATCCTAGCGTCTCATTCCAACAACCTTTTTCAAAAGGTGTTCCTCAAAAGGGAAAAAAATAAAAGTGAAAATGATTGGAGTATGCCGTGTCTGCTGTACAAGAAAAGAAGACGCTCCCGCAGGGGGTGACATATAGAACATACAGAACGCTTGTCTCAGTGCGCGTATGGGTGGTAGGGTGTTAAGGATTATCAAGTCGCCTCCAACTTATGGTGACCCTATGAAGCAATGTCCTCCTAAACATTCTGTTGTTAACAAGTTTGGTCAGGTGTTGCAAAATGAGGGCCGTGGCCTCCTCGTTTTAGTCAAGCCATCTGAGTTTAGGCCTTCCTCTTCTCCTGCTGCCTTCAACTTTTCCCAGTGTTATTGTCTTTTTCCGGTGACTTTTTTCTTCTCAGAATGTCACCAAAGTACAACAGCCTCGGTCTGCTGAAGAAGGAACAACAATATGGAGGAAGCTTTGCAGGAGCAGGACTCCAGAAGAGCCAATCAGGAGACAGCAAGGACATAATTTGAAATTGTGGGCAGTTCCTAATTAAGCTATAATAACTACCGGTCCTTCAACTGTCCCCCTGCAGGGTAACCTTTAGAACTTCAGAAGGCTACACTATAGACCTTGCATATTCCAACACTACCTTCCTCTTTCTTCCAGATGTCATTTCTTGGCCCCCGAGATGCTATTCCGTCATTTTCCTGCTTCTTCTGCCTGGAAAAATGGGACACGGATCAACAGGAAAAGTCATTGCCAATAGTAAAGAGGGACAGCTGGAATATATACTTTCCTCTCCTTACCTAACACCCCCCCCCCCAACTCTGCTGAATAAAAACCTACCAAGAAGTTTGAGACCATCTCCCAAGTTCTTAACAAGGATCTGGGATTCTTCATCCATGAAAGGTGTTAACGAGTTTAGCAAAACTAGGGGGAATTGGGTTCGCTCCAATTACTGCTATTGTGTGAATGGTCTCTTGTCCTGATTGCATTTGAAGGCCATCTGATTGTGTCTCACCATGTATTTCCACACAGTTCATTTAAAACTTTTAAAACTATAATCTTTAAAAAAAATCTTTTAAAATTATAGAAGAATCTTAAGTCCCTTGCAGTTTTACATTAAGGAAATTAAGACTGCAGTCCTATGCAGAGTAACTCCAGAAGTAGAAAAGAGCAAAAGTCCAGGAGCACCTTAATGACTAACAAAATTTGTGGCAGGGTAGGAGCATTCGTGAGTCACTGCTCACTTGAAGACTAACAATATTTGTGGCAGGGTAGAAGCATTTTTTAGTCACTCACTGCTCACTTGGAGACTAACAAAATTTGTGGCAGAGTAGGAGCATTTGTGAGTCACTGCTCACTTGAAGATTAACAAAATTTGTGGCAGGGAAAAAGCATTTGTGAGTCACTGCTCACTTGAAGACTAACAACATTTGTGGCAGGGTAGAAGCATTTGTGAGTCACTGCTCACTTGAAGACTAACAATATTTGTGGCAGGGTAGAAGCATTCGTGAGTCACTGCTCACTTGAAGACTAACAATATTTGTGGCAGGGTAGAAGCATTCGTGAGTCACTGCTCACTTGAAGACTAACAATATTTGTGGCAGGGTAGAAGCATTCGTGAGTCACTGCTCACTTGAAGACTAACAATATTTGTGGCAGGGTAGAAGCATTCGTGAGTCACTGCTCACTTGAAGACTAACAATATTTGTGGCAGGGTAGAAGCATTCGTGAGTCACTGCTCACTTGAAGACTAACAATATTTGTGGCAGGGTAGAAGCATTTTTGAGTCACTCACTGCTCACTTGGAGACTAACAAAATTTGTGGCAGGGTAGGAGCATTTGTGAGTCACTGCTCACTTGAAGACTAACAATATTTGTGGCAGGGTAGGAGCATTTGTGAGTCACTGCTCATTTGAAGACTAACAAAATTTGTGGCAGAGAAAAAGCATTTGTGAGTAACTGCTCACTTGAAGACTAACAACATTTGTGGCAGGGTAGAAGCATTCATGAGTCACTGCTCACTGGAAATTAACAAAATTTGTGGCAGGGTAGAAGCATTCGTGAGTCACTCACTTGAAGACTAACAACATTTGTGGCAGGAAACAAGCTTTCATGAGTCACTGCTCACCTGGAGACTAACAAAATTTGTGGCAGGGTAGAAGCATTCGTGAGTCACTCACTTGAAGACTAACAACATTTGTGGCAGGAAACAAGCTTTCATGAGTCACTGTTCACTTAAAGACTCACAAAATTTGTGGCAGGAAACAAGTTATTGTGAGTCACTGCTCACTTGGAGACGAGCAACATTTGTGGCAGGAAGCAAGCTTTCATGAGTCCCTGGTATCTGAAGAAGTATGCAGTGACTCACGAAAGCAAGAATGTTTTCATGGATGGAAGGGTTACCACCCACTCCTTCTGTGGCTCAAGATGCCCCCCCCTTCATGTTGTTCCTGGAGGGTCACATCCCACAGAAGCAGCATTTTAGATTGGGTTGCCATCCTCCAGGCGAGCAACCAAAACAAACTATACAAACAACCATGATATAGAAGAAGAGAGAAGAGATTGGATTTATACCCCGCCCTTCACCACCCAAAGGTGTCTCAGAGCGGGCGGCTTACAAACTCCTTCCCCTCCCCACAACAGACACCCTGTGAGGTAGGTGGGGCTGAGAGAGCTCTGGAGCTCTGACAGAAACTTCTCTTTTTCAAGGACAGCTCTTATCAGAACTACGGCTTGCCCAAGGTCATCCAGCCAGGTGCAAGTGGAGGAGTGGGGAATCAAACCCGGCTCTCCCAGATTAGAGTCCGCGCACTTAACGACTACACCAAACTGGCTCTCTATAATTACTAAGATATTATTTTATGGAAACTTTTATGTATTTACTATAAAGATTTTTAACATTAATAGATTTTCACAATACATATAATTCCTCCATGATGAACAGAGTGCTTAGGTCAAATAACTGTCCATGTGGTCACTCTGAACTTATAATTGTCGAATTCTTCATCCATTCAAAGTTCTATGTGGCAGTCCCTCCTCTCTGCAGTCAAAGCCACACAATTTCTCCACTGCTATTAATAGCACATCGATGGAGATTGTAAACTGCTCTGAGACCCCTTCGGGGAGTGAAGGGTGAGGTATAAATCCAATCTCCTCCTCCTCCTCCTTCTGCTTCTCCTCCTCCTCCTCCATTTTTTCCACCGCTCAGCTGAATGGCAGCGGGAAGAGCCTTCGGGGGGGGGATTGTCCCATCCCCAGTGGGCAGACAGTAACCCTAGTGGGATATGTGGGCAAGGGTGGGGTGATGGGGGTCACGTTAATAACAATGTACCTTTTCACTGTGGGCTTTTTGTGTTTGTTTTTGTTTTTTTGAATTACAGAAATAAAGCATTGTTGGGTGCCCTTGTATCATTATTTCCAAACACAATTTTTTGGACCAGTTCTGCTTTTGTGATTAGACTCGCCAAAATGATTTCTGTTATGACTCGACCTGCAAGAAAGCAAAACGTTAGGACGGTGCTTTTTCTAGAGGTCGGCCTG
>NW_015169332.1:0-27683 GCF_001447785.1 Gekko japonicus
AGTCATTTGCAACTTTGGAGGGAATTGTGGAATTAAATAATGGGGTTGGAACTGTGGAGGCACCCTATATCAGTGGTGGCGAACCTATGGCACGGGTGCCAGAGGCGGTACTCAGAGCCCTCTCTGTGGGCACGCGTGGCGTCGCCCCAGCCAGGCCCAGACCATCATTAAAGTGTCGAATTCTCTGCCAAATAATTTTAAGTAAATGAAAGCATTTGGGATTGCTTTCCTTACTTTGTTTGGATCCTCTTAAGTTAATGTATGGGTTGTTTTTTTCTAAAGTAAAACCTCAGTATTCAGGTTAAATTGCCGTGTTGGCACTTTGCGATAAATAAGTGGGTTTTGGGTCGCAGTTTGGGCACTCGGTCTCTAAAAGGTTTGCCATCACTGCCCTATATGCTTAAGACATGTTTATGTTGGAGTGATAGGCAGGCGGCCTCAGAAATGCAAGTCATTTTCAGGGTCAGCTCCTGGATTTGGGGGCAACTGTGGACATGATAGTCTTCGACATGTCCTTCAGCATTCAGTATGTCACTGTATTATATGCCCAGCCCATTTTCTAGCAGGGGCTAACTGGCAGAAGAAGAGGAAGAAAAAGAAGAAGAGGAGGAGGAGGAGGAGGAGGGGATTGGATTTATACCTTGCCCTTCACTACCCAAACTCCTTTCCCTTCCCCTCCCCACAACAGACACCCTGTGAGGTAGAAGAAGAAGAAAAAGAAGAAGAGACTGGATTTATACCCTGCTCTTCACTACCCAAGGGAGTCTCAGAGTGGCTTACAAACTCCTTTCCCTTCCCCTCCCCACAACAGACACCCTGTGAGGTAAAAGAAGAAGAAGAAGAGATTGGATTTATACCCCACCCTTCACTACCGAAGGGAGTCTCAGAGCGGCTTCCAAACTCCTTTCCCTCCCGCTCCCCACAACAGACACCCTGTGAGGCGGGTGGGACTGATCATCCAGCAGCTGTGAATGGAGGAGTGGGGAATCAAACCCGGTTCTCCAAGATTAGAGTCCGCGCGCTTAACCACTAGACCAAACCATGTTACTCCCAGCCCTTTTTTTGGCTGCTTATTTGTTTCCAGGTCATAATCAAGGTGCCGAAGCGCTTCATGAGCTGGACCTCACATACCCAAAGGACCCCCTCTCCCTAGAAGCTAAAATGACCAAGCTGAGGCCTTGATTGCATTATGAGAAGGCAAGACTCCGTAGGAAAGACAACAAGGCTAGGAAAAGTTGAAGGCAGCAGGAAAAGCGGAAGATGGATTGAGCCCATCAAGGAAGCCACAAAGGCCCTCCGTTTGCAAGTGCTGAGCGAGGCTGTTAATTGCAGGACATTTTGGAGGTCATTCATTCATAGGGTCACCACAAATCGGGAGCAACTTGATAGCACTTAACAGACACTCCCCGCGCATGTTCCCTTGTGGCAACTGTGTTCTTCCCAGCATGCCAGCACTCCACTTTGTGTAAAGTATGTTTTGCAATGGCCCAGGCTCAGGTATTTTCAATGGCTGCCACATACTTGTGGGCACCACATTTTGGGAAGGATGTTGACAAGCTCGAGCATGTCCAGAAGAGGGCAACCGGGATGGTGAGAGGGTTGGAATGCAAGTCTTACGAGGAAAGGCTGAAAGAGTTGGGTATGTTTAGCCTGGGAAAGAGAAGGCTTAGAGGGGACATGATTGCAGTCTTGAAATATCTGAAGGGCTGTCATGTAGAAGATGGAGCAGATCTATTCTCTCTTGCTCCAGATTGCAAGACTAGATCTAATGGGTGGACATTACAAGGGAGTCAATACCGGCTAAATATCAGGGGAAACTTTCTGACTGTAAGAGTGGTTGAGCAGTGGAAGAGACTGCCTCGGGAGGTGGTGGAGGCTCCTTTGCTGGACGTTTTCAAGCGGCGGCTGGACGACCATCTTTCGGGTATGTCATAGGACTGTCTTTCGGCTATGCTCCTGCAGAGTGCAGGGGGTTGGACTAGATGACCTGCAAGGTCCCTTCCTACTCTAACATTCTATGATTCTATGAACTTGGAACACTTTGTCTGGGGCAGTGATGCTCTGTATTCTTGGTGCTTGGAGGTCAACAGTGGGAGGGCTTCTGCAGTTCTGGTCCCACTAGTGGACCTCCTGATGCCATCTGGTTTTTAGCCACTATGTGACACGGAGTGTTGGACTGGATGGGCCGCTGGCCTGATCCAACATGGCTTCTCTTATATGCTCTTATGTTCTTAATAGTTTATTTATTTATTTATTTATTTATTTATTAAATTTATATCCCGCCCTCCCCCGTAGGGCTCAGGGCGGCTTACCCAAACTGGACCCAGAGAAGTAGAAATTAGCTTCAAAACAGAGTCCCATTCACAAAGATTAACTGTTCCACGCTGTAGATCACATACTCCTGTACTTTAGGAACAACCATATTTATTAGGTATCTAGTAGATTTTTTTACAAATTCTGCCCTTCCTCCTGAAAGCTCAGAGTTGAAGGAAGGGTGGGATAACCTTTCTAGAATGTCAGCATGGTGTAGTGTTTTGAGTCCTGGAGTGGGATCTTGAATGGGGATGGGCATGAACCACAAAAATGCGGTTCAGTTTGTGGGCAAACCATGAACTGAACCATGAATCCCACAAACCCAGTCTGCTTGCTTATGAACCAAAGTGGGTTTGTGAGGTTCATGCCCGAAAGAGCTGAGCTGCAGGGTCAGCCTGCTTCCATGGCTCAGCTGTTTAAAGGGGCTTTCTTGGGCAGCTAGCCCCAGGCTTGGAGCCATTTAAACCCCTGCTTTCTGCTCCCTGCAGCTTTTCACAGTGAACAGTGGCTTAAATGACTCCCAGCTATTTCAACCAAACAGCTGAGCGGTGTGGAGCTCCCCATCACTCAGCTGTTTTTCATGAAGAGCAAAAAGCAGGGGTTTAAGCCCCTGCTTTCTGCTCTTTACGAACTGCATCAAAATTAATGAAAGTTCATGCACACTGGTTCGCAAACCACAAACCGGCCCAAATTTGTGACAAATTGTTGTTTGTCAACTGGTTCGTGCCCATCCCTAATCTGGAAGCCCCAGGTTGCATCCCCTGCTCTGCCATGGAAGCTTGCTAAATCACGTGGGGCCAGTCACTCTTTCTCAGCCTAACCGAACTCACAGGCTAAAAAGGGGAGAGCAATATTGTAAGGTACTCTGAATCACTTAGGAGAAAAGCAGAGTACAAAGATCTTAATAAAGAAATCTGTAGCATGAAGAATGATCACATTTACATACCCAAATGCAAGCACAAATCCAGGCCTACCTCCTTTGCTACAGAACTGGGCGTCAGTACAGACCAACAGAATTGTCCTATTTATGTCTTCTTTACTGTTCCTTGGATGGACTGTAGGAGGTGACCACTCATCCCTTGTCCATCAACCATTTCCAGACCATTTCCCAAGGCCCATTTGCTACCTTAATAGTCTCGAACGTGGAATTGGAATGTCCGGTGCGTTTTCAGTCTATCTTAATTTTCTGCAAAGCGCCGGCTGTCTCGTTTCAGCTTTTGCCGCGGCAGCCAGCATTCAAAAGTGACTGTGACTTCCAAAGAGTCTGACAGAACCGAACTCTGCAGGATTTGTATGCGGGAAAAGGCCAAGGAACCCGATGGAGTCCCTGCAAAGTCAGACATCCTGTGAACTCTCTGTAGGTAAATTCATCAGGATTCTTGTTTAAGTACACAGTGCAATAAAGGTCAGGAATCGGGCTAACATCCAGGCTGTTGGTGAAGGACGATTGATAGCCTAGACTTGGCACTGAGGGTTAGAAGTTTTCAGCTCAAGAAGGCTTTTGTGGCAAAGAAAAGCCACCAATGTAGCATAAAGACATGTTTTTCTGGGGGAGGGGCAGGGCTATTTTGGGGCAGGAACGCACAGGAACGGAGTTCCGGCTGGCTCCCGAGTTGGCCACACCCAGCAGGAACTCATTAGCATAATAGGCCACACCCCTTGGCACTGAGGATTAGAAGTTTTCAGTTCAAGAAGGCTTTTGTGGCAAAGAAAAGCCACCAATGTAGCATAAAGACATGTTTTTCTGGGGGAGGGGCAGGGCTATTTTGGGGCAGGAACGCACAGGAACGGAGTTCCGGCTGGCTCCCGAGTTGGCCACACCCAGCAGGAACTCATTAGCATAATAGGCCACACCCAACAGCAGAAACTCATTAGGATTGGCTACATTAGGGGTGTGTGGCCTAACATGCAAAGGAGTTCCTGCTCCAAAAAAAGCCCTGGGTTTTGACAACAAACAAGATAAACAAAATAACAAGCAAAAGGTGGATGTGGCTGGATAATCACACTTCTGGTAACATGGGGGTGGGGCCTAATGTGCTAATGAGCTGTGCTGTCAGGGGTGTGGCCTAATATGCTAATGAATTTCTCTCCAAGGTAATATGTAGTTTGGCCTTCAGTTTTTCAGGGCTTTTTTTGTGGGGGAATGCACCAAAACAGAGTTCCAGAACCTCTTTGACAAAATTCTTTTTAAAATGTTTAAAAGTTCACAATTGAAAACTTCATTTCCCCCTTGAGAGTTCCGGTGTAACTGGCCGGATTCACCCCCTAGAATAACCCCAGAGGGGTTACTCTGGCCTAGCCCGGAGTAACCCCGGGGTTACTCTGGCCGGCCCAGATTAACCCCCCAGGCCAGATTAACCCCCCAAGCCTGCTTTCTGGGGCTGATGTCCTGTCTCCCTTTTAAATTACTTCTTATCCCCAGCACCAGCTCACCCAGCTGTCTGGTCTTTCCAGGCATGCCTTAGGCCGGCCACTGAGCCCCGCCCCAGTATAAGGCCATGTGGCTAGAGTTCATAGCTCTCTCTCCAAGACAGAGTCTCTTCCTTCAAGAGCTGGCAGGGGTTAGTCTGGATTAACCCCCGGGGTTACTCTGGCCTGGCCCGGCAGGGGTTACTCCGGCCGGGTGGTGAATTCGGCCTGTTACACCAGGTTTGATTCCCCACGCCTCCACTTGCAGCTGCTGGATGACCTTGGGCAAGCCATAGTTCTGTCAGAGCTGTTCTCAAAAAAGGGCAGTTTCTCTCAGAGCTACCTCATAGGGTGTCTGTTGTGGGAAGGATTTTGTAAGCCACTCTGAGTGAAAGATATAGATATACTAAGTAATGGAACAGTCTGCTCCTCCCGATAGCTGTGTGTGATTTAGTTTGGTCCTCTTGCGGGGAGCTCTTGTGTCAGTTTCTAGTTTTGTATGTTAGCTGAAGTTGTCGGTTGCTGAAGTTGTCTCCTTGCAAACAAACGGATGGTGTTTTGAGCCAGCTCGTCTCTGCTGATTGGACCTGAGCACGGGTGCCTGTGTCAGTACTCTAACCTGGGAACCCACAGCCAACGGGGAACATTACGAGGGCCTCAGTGGGGTAGAATGCCATAAAGTCCACACTCTAAAGTAGCCATTTTCTCCAGGGGTTGTAGAGCAAAAAATATCTGTACACTGTGCGCAGTATACTGAATATGAAAACAGGGGTTATTTCATAGAAAAAGAGGTGCAGGGGCTCATTATCATACCTATTAGCATAACTCATTAGCAGGGCTTTTTTTGTAGAAAAAGTCCAGCAGGAACTCATTAGAATAACAGGCCACACCCAACAGCAGAAACTCATTACCATAGTAGGCCACACCTTGACAGCACATTAGCATATTAGGCCACACCCCCATGCCACCAGAAGTGTTGTCATCCGGCCACACCCACTTTTTGCTTCTTAATCTGTTTACCTTGTTTGTTGTCAAAACCCAGGGCTTTTTTTTGTAGCAGGAACCCTTTTCGCTTGTGAGACCCCCCACCCCGAATGTAGCCAATCCTAATGAGTTCCTGCTGTTGGGTGTGGCCTATTATGCTTATGAGTTCCTGCTGGGCGTGGCCAAATCAGGAGCCAGCTGGAACTCTGTTCCGCCACCAAAATAGCCCTGCTCATTAGCATATGCCACGCCCTCTGACATCACTGGGAGTGTGTCAGAAGGGGAAGCAAAAAAAGGGGGGAGGCATCTTCCAAAACAGAAGTTTGTGTGTATTCCTGCACTACAGTGTTCCCCCCCCCTTCCAGATTTAGTATATTTTCTCCAGGGAAGCTGATTGCTGGCATTTGGAGATCAGCTGTAGTCCCAGGCCCCACCTGGAGGATGGCAACCCCCAACAGGGGACGACCTGCATGCAAAGCAATGAGCCCGACCTTTGAGCCATAGTCGAGCTCCATGACTTTTCCATATCTGATTCAGGGGCGGATCGTCCATTTAACTTACAGGGATATTTCCTGGTGTGCTTCTGCCCTGGAGGGCTGCTAGAGGCCAGGACCAAGCAGAGCTAAGCCCCAGCAGCTCTGTCCGAGCCACAGGGGCTGCTTGTCCCATACTCTTCATAAGAACATAAGAGAAGCCAATGTTGGATCAGGCCAATGGCCCATCTAATCCAACACTCTGTCACACAGTGGCCAAAAATACCAGGGGCCATCAGGAGGTCCAGCAGGGAGGCCAGGACACTAGAAGCCCTCCCACTGTTTGCCCCCCTCTCGAGCACCAAGAACACAGAGCATCACTTGCCCCAAACTAAGAGTCCCTATCTATACCTTGTGGCTAATAGCCACTGACGGACCTCTGGCTCCATATGTTTATCCTGTTCCTTCTTGAAGCCATCCATGCTTGTAGCCGCCACCACTTCCTGTGGCAGTGAATTCCATGTGTTAATCACTCTTTGAGTGAAGAAGGACTTCCTTTTATCTGTTCTAACCCGATTGCTCAGCAATTTCTTGGAGCGCCCACGAGTTCTTGTATTGTGAGAAAGGGAGAAAAGTACTTCTTTCTCGACCTGCTCTATCCCATGCATAATCTTACAAACCTTAAGAACATAAGAACATAAGAGACGCCAGTGTTGGATCAGGCCAAAGGCCCATCTAGTCCAACACTCTGTCACACAGTGGCCAAAAATACCAGGTGCCATCAGGAGGTCCACCATTGGGGGCAGGACATTAGAAGCCCTCCCACTGTTGCCCCCCCCAAGCAACAAGAAGACAGAGTATCACTTCCCCAGAGCCCCTATACCTAAACCTTGATCATGTCACCCCTCAGCTGTCGTTTCTCCAAGCTAAAGAGTCCCAAGCATTTTAACCTTTCATCAGCCGTGACTGTTTGTGTCATCTCACCAACCATCTGCTCTTGCATGGCTTCCAGTTTGGGGCTGATGCTTGAGTGAACTAATGCCCATAGTTGGCCCCACTGAGATGAATGGCCCCACGGTGGTTGCTTATGGTACCGCAGGGGCCACCTCGCCTGACTTTCTCCAGGTCTGTTTTCACTTCCCAGTCTACTCCTGGTACCCACCTTCGATGACCCATGTTCGATGTTCAGCTCACCCAACCAGACCAGTCATCAAGCATCGCCTTTTGCATTTCGGTTGACAAATGCTCAGCGTCAGGCGTGCACACCAGTCTGTTTACTGAAAACAAGGACACAATTTCCAGTATCCGGCCGGCTATTGCGTACCTTATTAAAAGATCGCCTACTGGTGTAATAACCAATTATCAGACTGACATCAATAGCATTAGCGGGATTAATTATGTAGATCAACTCAGGAGTGATTGAAGTGATATGGTGTTGCCTGTGGAAGGGAAAGGAGCCGATAGGACCAGAAAGCCTGGCAAATATCACACGTCTCTCACTCAGAGGTGCCCCATGTACAATCGAGCACAGTCAAACATCACTTCCTCTGCAAACATGTCTAGCCGACATACCTTCACATGGTCTAAGGGTAACTGTGGGATGACTTCTGTGAAGAAATGCACTTTCTCCTGGGAGGCTGGCAAGGAGCAAAGCCTCCACTGTGAGTTTTAAAGGTCTTGTTTCTCTCTAGGCAGAGGAGGAAGTCAGCTGGCTCGTACCTCAGCCCACCTCCATACGAATGCGAATGGGTCGAGGCAAAAGGGATGGTCAAGCTTTCCCCTTCTCAACCCCCCCTTGTTCAGTCAGGGAACAGAGTTTGGAGGACTTTAGGCTAGAATGGCTCCAGGAATAATCACCAGGATGAAGCTGGAGGAAACGCTTCTTTGACCTGGGCTGGCTGGGTCATAAGAACTTGGGGGGGGGGGTCAACAGTGGGAGGGCTTCTAATGTCCTGGCCCCACTGGTGGACCTCCTGATGGCACTGGTATTTCTGGCCACTGTGTGACACAGAGTGTTGGACTGGATGGGCCTTTGGCCTGATCCAACATTGGCGTCTCTTATGTTCTTATGTTTATAGACCTCTATCATGTCCTCCCTTACTCGTCTCTTTTCTAAACCGAGAAGTCCCGGACTCTTCAGCCTGACCTCCTAGGGAAGGTGCTCCAACCCCCTCATCGTCTCGGTTGCCCTCCTCTGCACTTTTCCCAGGATCGAGCAGTAGGAGATGGGAAAGACACCGGGCCGAGACCCCGGAGAGCTGCTGCCAATCCAAGTAGACAATGCTGACCTTCAGGACTTTTTTTGTAGAAAAAGCTCAGTAGGAACTCATTAGCATAATAGGCCACACCACAACAGCAGCAGAAACTCATTAGCATATTAGGCCACACACCTGACAACACAGCTCATTAGCATATTAGGCCTTCCTTTGGCTTGACCGGGCAAGCTCCCCCTTGAAGGAAAGGGAAGGCTGGGGAAGGCACAGGGAGGCATTTACATGCCTCCACGATCCTTCAAGGCCCCCCCTGGCTCGCCCACCTCGGAGTCACCAGGGGGGGTCGCTCTCCAGGCCTTCCCTCTGTAGCCACGCATACACAGAGGTTTTGGCTGTAGCGGGCATGGCCAACTGTGAAGCCAGCCGAAACTCCATTCCTGTGCGTTCCTGCCCCAAAATAGCCCTGCTGACCTTGATGGACCAAGGGTCCGATTCAGTTTAAGGCAGCTTTATGTATTCATGTGTTCAAGCATGTGTCTGTCCTTCACACATCTCTGAGATTCCGTTTTTACGACTAACTTTTTGTGTGTGTGTGTGTGTGCTCGGCTTCTAGGAGGAAATGTCATTTCCGTGAGACTTCACAATCTAAGCGGAACTAAAATCCGACTGCCAAGGGAGCCGGAGACCGCATGCTACATCAGGAATAAAATATAAGGTTAAAGATGGTTTATCCTCAGGCTGTTAAAAAAACATAGAAAATGGATTAGGTACCTCTGCTGGTCCCACGAGCCAAAGGAAACCTCATGACCGATTCATCATCTCATTCCCTTAGCACTGCCGCCGAGACAGCTACCTTCTCATTCTGTGCTAGAATATCGGGTTGCTATTTCCCCCGTTCTACCGAATGTCCCTAAGCTGTATTTTTTGTCTTATTGTTTTTAGCTTAAGTCTCCCAAATAATTTGAATCCATGCTAAATATACCCTCTAAATCCCATCTCTCTCTCTCTTTCTCTCTGTCTCTCTTGGGTTCCATAATATTTTCTTCTAAGTAGGTTTTCTAATTAGGCCCTAGACTTCTCACGGAGAGAGGGAGAGCGTTCGGGAAGCCCGGATGAGACCGTTACTTCCCATTAGAATTGATTTGTGTCTCACATAAAATTCTGAAACGAGTATTAAGCAAAATATATCAATAAGACACATCTGAAGTTGCCACCAAGTTTCCCGGGGAGAAGCAATTTGAATTGGATTTGGAGAGTCTGATTCAGGTGATGCATATGAGAGTTTTCAAGGGATATTAAACGAAACTTGCAAGAGAGAGAGAGAGAGAGAGAGAGAGAGAGAGAGAGAGAGAGAGAGAGAGAACATTCTTAGACGAGGGTTGCCAGCTCTGGGTTGGGAAATACCTGGAGATTTTGGAGGGTGGAGTCCAGGGAAGGCAGGGTTCAGGAGAGGAGGGACCTCAGCAGGGTATAATTCCCTACAGTCCCCTCCTCCAAGGTCAGCCATTTTCTCCAGGGGAACTAATCTTAATTGAATTTCTACCCCGTCCTTCCAGCCAGAGCCAGCTCAGGGCGTCTTACATAAAAACAGATACATTGCATTACAACTTAAGGTACAAGTGAAACAATTCTAAACCATAATGAAGTGCTAGCAGTCGTCGTCATTCCTATGATGGCAGCAGCCATTATTCATAGTTCTCAGCTCACAGTCAGCTCGCAGTGTTCGTTTTGATTGTCCTTGCAGTGGTGGCAGTTTTCGGAATCCAGGGCCCTCTCACATTCAACCATCTGATGTTCTTTATTGGTGGTGGCAGTGGCTCCCAAAAGCCTGGCGGAAGAGCTCCGTTTTACAGACCCTGCAGAACTGTACAAGGTCCTGCAGAGCCCTGATCTTCTCCGGAAGCTCATTCAACCAGGATGGGGCCGCCACCGAGAAAGCCCTGGTCCTGGTTGTCGATGGCCTCGCCTCCTTAAGACCCGGAAGGGCCAGCCAGTTCTGAGCCCCTGACCACAGTGCTCTCTGGGGGACATGTGAGGAAAGGCGGTCCTTCAGATATGTAGGTCCCTGACCATGTATGATAACACCTTCCACAATAGAGAAGGAGGAAGAGAAATTTTGGCATGAGTGCCAACCACAGCCTTTCCCTTTGGTCTTCTTAGTAAAGGTCAGCCTGTATCCAAACAGATTGTCCAAGTCTCATGGGGACTCTCACATTTCATATGAATTTTTTCATCCGCTGTATCCGGCAGTCAGAAGTGAGAAGACCAAGGAAGTGGGTGGTTCCATCCCAAAATTAGACCAGGCTCACGAGAACACATGAAACTGCCTTATACTGAATGAGACTCTTGGTCCATCGAAGTCAGTATTTTCTGGAAGAGGCACTCCAGGGTCTTAGGCTGAGATCTTTCACATCACCTACTGCCTGATCCCTTTAACTGGAGATGCCAGGGATTGAACCGAGGACCTTCTGCATGCCCAGCAGATGCTCTGCTGGCGAGCCACAGCATGTAATCCATTGGCAGTTTTAGGTATATAACTGCTGTGAACGCTACTTGCTAACCTGGGTTAGGCCGTCTTAGAGCCAAACTTCATCCTACAAAATACAAGGCTCCACTACAGAGACTCAGACCTGTTGGAGCTGCAAGTTCCTTGAAGGGTCTCCAATTAAAATCCAGTTGGTAAAGAGGCCTAGGGGGGAGAGAGGTGGCTCCTGCCTCCCCTGTGCTGTTTTCCATGGCTAAAGCAGCGCTGGGGGTGTCATTTTTCTTCAATGTTTGTGAAGCCCCTCCGATGGGGCAAATAACATCCCTGGCATAATTTTATTTATTCGTCATTGAATTTCTAGTCCACCCTTCTCCTGCACAGCAGGGCTCATGATGGATTTGAACATTTTACAGGGCTCTTTATGTAGCAGGAACTCCTTTGCATATTAGGTGACACACCCCTAATGTAGCCAATCCTCCAAGAGCTTACAGAGCTCTTCTTACAGGGGCTACTGTAAACTCTTGGAGGACTGGCTACATTAAGGGTGTGTCACCTAATATGCTGCAAAATATGTCACGGAGTCCTGCTGCAAAAATAGCCCTGAACAGTTCTAAACAACAATTATATAACTTAACCAGTTAAAAACATAATGCAAGCATTAAAACTTTCCCTATGAGGAAAGGTTAAAGCGCGTAGGGCTCTTTAGCTTGGAGAAACGACGACTGAGGGGTGACATGACCGAGGTATATAAGATTATGCATGGGAAAGAGCAGGTAGAGAAAGAGGTACTTTTCTCCCTTTCTCACAATACAAGAACTCGTGGGCACTCCATGAAACTGCTGAGCGGTCGGGTTAGAACAGATAAATTGAAGTACTTCTTCACCCAAAGAGTGATTAACACTTGGAATTCACTGCCACAGGAAGTGGTGGCGGCTACAAGCATAGATTCAAGAGGGAATTAGATAAGCATATGGAGCAGAGGTCCATCAGTGGCTATTAGCCACAAGGTATAGATAGGGGCTCTGGGGCAAGTGATGCTCTGTCTTCTTGGTGCTTGGGGGGGGGTCAACAGTGGGAGGGCTTCTAATGTCCTCACCCCACTGGTGGACCTCCTGATGGCCCCTGGTATCTCTGGCCACTGTGTGACACAGAGTGTTGGGCTGGATGGGCCTTTGGCCTGATCCAACATTGGCGTCTCTTATGTTCTTATGTTTATGTTCTAAAACCTACAACAAACAAGATGGCGGTCAAACACACTCTATAATCTCCAAGAAGACCATCTGTAGGAGTGCTCAATGTGAGCCAAGTCCCGAGCGAGTGGACCAACCACAGCCATCAATACAGAATAGATGCTGCCAGGAGGAGTAGGGGAGACATTCCCCCCCCCGCCATGGTCCCAAGCCAAATCAAGCCCCCGCTGTGCTTTTAAATGGAGTTCCCACCAGCTACTCACAGCTACAATATGGCTGCAAATCCCCATGGTGGTCCTATGTGCTTTGTCCACTTCCAAGCATTACAGTCAATCTACTGAAGGGCTGTAATGCATGAATACATGAAACTGCCTCGTCAGATGTTGGGTCCATTAGGGTCAGTATTGTCTGCTCAGACTGCCGGTGGCTTTCCAGGGTCCCATGCTGAGGTCTTTCACACCACCCGCTGTCCTTTTAACTGGAGATGCTGAGGATTGAACTAGGAACCTCCTGCATGCCAAGCAGAGGCTTTACCACTAAGCCACAGCCAGTTTGGGGTAGTGGTTAAGTGTGCGGACTCTAATCTGGGAGAACCGGGTTTGATTCCCCACTCCTCCACGTGCACCTGCTGATGTGACCTTGGGTCAGTCACAAGCTCTGGCACAGCTGTCCTTGAGAAAGAGCAGTTTGTGTCAGAGTTCTCTCAGCCCCGCCCACCTCACCGGGTGTCTGTTGTGGGGAGGGGAAGGGAAAGGAATTTGTAAGCCGCTCTGAGACTCCAAGTGAAGGGCGGGGTATAAATCCAATCCTCCTCCTCCTCCTCCTCCTCCTCCTCCTCCTCCTCCTCCTTCTTCTTCTTCTTCTTCTTCTTCTTCTTCTTCTTCTTCTTCTTCTTCTTCTTCTTCTTCTTCTTCTTCTTCTTCTTCTGGCTAATAGCCATCAGTGGCTATTAGCCACAAGGTATAGATAGGGGCTCTGGGGCAAGTGATGCTCTGTCATCTTGGTGCTTTGGGGGGGTCAATAGTGGGAGGGCTTCTAATGTCCTGGCCCCACTGGTAGACCTCCTGATGTCACTGGTATTCCTGGCCACTGTGTGACACAGAGTGTTGGACTGGATGGGCCTTTGGCCTGATCTAACATTGGCATCTCTTATGTTCTTATGTTCTTATGTTCTTCTTCTTCTTCTTCCCATCATGCCATTCTCCCATAGCCATTGTGTCTTCCCGTATTCCAAATAAGGCACAACTGGCTGGCCAAACTGGTGGACAGCCAATAGGAATGCTACGATGAGCACCTTTCCAGAGCTGGCCTTTGCCAGGTGTCAATAAGCTTCCTACCCTCCCCTTGTGCTCCACATGGGACTATGTCAGAATTTGGGGGGTTCCCTCAAACTGGTACATGGGGTAGGAGTTTGTTGCCTCTTCCATGCTGAGGTTTGGGAACTGGCATTCTTTGAAACAGGCCTTGCCTTTGCCTGATCTTATCAGGGCTCATATGCTAAGCAGGGTCAACCCTGGTTGGATGGGAGTCCACCAAGGAAGACTAGGATTACTATACAGAGGAAAGTAATGGAAAACCACTTTGTGTTAGAGTGAGCAACTAGGGATGGGCACAAACCGAACCATGAACTAAAGTCCGTGATGAATTTTGACCAGTTTGTGCGTCGCAGAGTGAAGTTTGTGACAGGTCACTCGGCATGAACTTTCCATGAACTTTCAAGCTGTTCATGAAGGTTTTGTGCCGGATCATGAGTGGAGACGTACCCAGACAGACTGTCTCTGTTCAATCAAAATGTTTATAGGACTCTCCCCTACTCCACCAGACACCTTCTTTGGGGGGCCGTAACTCAGATCCCCTATATCCAATCCTTGCCAAACTTGTAGGCTCTCTACATGGGGCTGCCCTTGTCCCAAATCTGGAAGCTACAGCTAGTGCAAAATGCTGTGGCCAGGCTGTTGATGGGCCTCTCTATGTGGGAGCACATCCAGCCTGTGCTGAAAGCACTTCACTGGCTGCCAATACCATACCAGATTCGCTTTAAGGTGCTGTTTTTGATCTTTAAAGCCCTTTATGGTCAGGGTCCGGCATACCTTTCCCCACATGTTCCCCAGAGAGCACTGCGCTCAGGATCCCAAAATCGATTGGCCCTCCTGGGCCCTAAAGATGCTAGGCTGGCTATAACCAGGGCCAGGGCCTTTTCAGGGGTGGCTCCGTACTGGTGGAATGAGCTCCCAGAAGACATCAGGGCCCTGTGGGACCTTTTACAGTTCTGCAGGGCCTGCAAGACAGAGCTCTTCCACCAGGCCTTCAATCAAGGAGCCGCATCAAATGCCTGAGGAGTGACCCTGTGCCCTGGCCTTACCATCTACAGCCTGTGCTCACCACACAATTAATCTGAATAAGCTGAGCTGGATTGAAAATACCAACATGACTGTTATTGTCTCTTTAAGTAGCACTACTAATTTGAGGAGCTGCGGTGGCTCAAGTGGTTAAGACGCTGAACTGCAGGCTGTGGAAGGTCAGTAGTTAACTGATAATTGAATTGTTTAGGGTTGTTTTATGTTTGGTTTTGATTGTATTTATATGTGGAATTTTATATAAGCTGCCCTGCGCCTGCCTCGGTGGGGAGGGTGGGCTATAAATTGAATGAATGAATGAATGAATGAATGAATGAATGAATAAATGCATTACCAGGGTTGGTCCTGGCTAGTATTTGGAAGGGCGACCTCCAAGGAATACCAGGGCTGTGACACAGAGGCAGGCAATGGCAAACCACCTCTGAAACATCTCTTGCCTTAAAAACAAGTCTATCTCACCACCCAGTGGTGCATAACGCTAAAAGTGCTAGAACAGGGGTGGCCAAACTGTAGCGCGGAAGCCGCATGCGGCTCCGTCACACATATTGTGCGGCTTCCGGCATGGCGGCTGGGGAAGCTAAATATCATTAGCAAAGAAATATCATTGGACAAATAAATATCATTATCAGTATCTGCTTTTACCACTTTTGTTATTATTTTGGCAGTCTCATTTAATGCTAATAAAAAGCAAATTTGCATATTTGCCAGTAAAAATGTGTAATATTTGTTCATGTCTTGTGGCTCTCAAACATCTGATGTTTATTTTATGTGGCTCTTACATCAAGCAAGTTTGGCCACCCCTGAGCTAAAACTTCTGGCTGCCAGACAATCTTAGGATCTCCTGGCTGTACTGCACACACTGCCATGCAGTTGTTGTTGTTGTTGCATAATTGATTATGCCAATTAGCCATTTAATTAATAAAGACCATAGTTTAAGCCAAAACAAATGGTTGCCTTGTGTCTTCATTTGGAGGGGGTGCCTGCACAACCCGTTTCTACCGTTTGTCCTTCAGACTTGTTAACATCTCTTGAATGTTGGGGCAGATGTCAAGGAGGGAGGAAGTGTTTCCTTTCGAAGCTGCTGTTGCCGCTGGAGCACAGCAGAGGGGAGGAAGCAGAGAGAGGGCACAGGGGGAGGTCAGCAGTTTTGGGTCCCCCTGGGTGACCCCAGTCCATGAGATCTAGCGCGGCTTCCCAAAAAGTAAGGAAACACCAGCCTGGATAGAGGGAAATCACCTGGAATAAGGACCTTGTTTCCGACCCAGCATCAGCTTCGTTGGCCTTTCGACTGTGTGTGCAGGGTAGTGGGTTTTTTTTCACTTAGCCATGAGAAAGATACTGCCATCAAGGAGGCTTTGGGTTGCCAGCTCCAGGTTGGGAAATCCCTAGAGATTTGGGGGTGGAGCTTTGGGGGGAAGGGTTTGAGGGGGGATGGGAGCTCGGCTCTGTTGCCTGGAGATCAGCTGTCATTCCAGGAGATCTCCAGGACCCATGTGGAAGCTGGCAACCCTACCCAAAGGGGAGCTCCAGAGCAGGCAGCCTTCAGGTGGGACCTGGAGATCTCATGGAAGTACAACTCCAGAGGACAGAAATCCATTTCCCTGGAGAAAACGTCTTATCTGGGGGGCGATGGGCCCTGACCTGGATGGCCCAGGCTAGCTCAATCTCATCAGACCTCGGAAGCTAAGCAGGGTCGGCCCTGGCTGGTATTTGGATGGGAGACCTCCAAGGAATACCAGGACTGTGACATGGAGGCAGGCAATGGGGACGATGGACTCTTCCGCATTATACCCTGCTGAGGTCCTTCCCCTTCCCTGCCTTCCCCAGGCCCCGCCCCAAATCTCCAGGATTTCCCCAACGTGGAGATGACAACCCCAGTGGCGCACTGGGGGGGGGAGAAGGGGAAAAGAACACTGCCTTGTTGGCTTTTGAAACACTGCAGTCCTCACATGAAGCTGCCTTCTACTGAATCAGACCCTTGGTCCATCAAGGTCAGTATTGCCTATTGAGATGGGCAGTGACTCTCCAGGGTCTCAGGCAGAGGTCTTTCCCATCACCTGCTACCTGGTCTTTTCAACTGAAGACTCCATGGACTGCACCTGGGACCTTCTGCATGCCAAGCAGAGGCTCTCCCACTGAGCCAGGGTCTCAGGTCAAGGTCTTTCCCATCATCTGCTACCTGGTCCTTTCAACTGAAGACTCCATGGACTGAATCTGGGACCTTCTGCATGCCAAGCAGAGGCTCTCCCACTGAGCCAGGGTCTCAGGTCAAGGTCTTTCCCATCATCTGCTACCTGGTCCTTTCAACTGAAGACTCCATGGACTGAATCTGGGACCTTCTGCATGCCAAGCAGAGGCTCTCCCACTGAGCCAGGGTCTCAGGTCAAGGTCTTTCCCATCATCTGCTACCTGGTCCTTTCAACTGAAGACTCCATGGACTGAATCTGGGACCTTCTGCACGCCAAGCAGAGGCTCTCCCACTGAGCCAGGGTCTCAGGTCAAGGTCTTTCCCATCATCTGCTACCTGGTCCTTTCAACTGAAGACTCCATGGACTGAATCTGGGACCTTCTGCACGCCAAGCAGAGGCTCTTCCACTGAGCCAGGGTCTCAGGTCAAGGTCTTTCCCATCACCTGCTACCTGGTCTTTTCAACTGAAGACTACATAGACTAAACCTGGGACCTTCTGCATGCCAAGCAGAGGCTCTCCCACTGAGCCAGGGATTCAGGTCAATGTCTTTCCCATCACTTGCTACCTGGTCTTTTCAACTGAAGACTCCATGGACTGAACCTGGACCTTCTGCACGCCAAGCAGAGGCTCTCCCACTGAGCCAGGGATTCAGGTCAATGTCTTTCCCATCACTTGCTACCTGGTCTTTTCAACTGAAGACTCCATGAACTGAACCTGGGACCTTCTGCATGCCAAACCGAGGCTCTCCCACTGAGCCAGGGTCTCAGGTCAAGGTCTTTCCCATCACCTGCTACCTGGTCTTTTCAACTGAAGACTCCATAGACTGAACCTGGGACCTTCTGCATGCCAAACCGAGGCTCTCCCACTGAGCCAGGGTCTCGGTCAAGGTCTTTCCGATAACCTGCTACCTGGTCCTTTCAACTGAAGAATCCGGGGATTGAACCTGGGACCTTCTGCTTGCCAAGCAGATGCTCTCCCACTGAGCCATGGCCCCTCCCTTCTTATTACCCAACTTAAAAAAAAAATTCAGCCGCACCATCCAATTTCCCTCTATTTCACCTCCACATTTCTCATCTTTGTTGCCTCACAAACAAGGTGAGGAGGAGTTACGCTCCTCTTGCATCAATTAGAATTAACTTCAAAGCCTCCCTGGTTAAACCTGTCATTACATTACAAATTACCACCCTAACTGAGATTAACGAGGACCTAAAATACTTTTGAATTAAGATGAGGTTAGTTTATAATGTATCTGATTTTAAATATGGGGCCCTGCGTTTGTAGTGTGGGCGCATTGGCTGCGAATGTCAGTCGGGGATGGTTGCGGGTAATTTAAAGCTTGACGGTGATTGTACCTATTGAAATGGGGTGACTATGATAATTAGTTAAGATAGCATTAATATGGGGGGGGGAAGCGTCAAGTCTGATGTGATCTGGGTAGTGATGGAGAACGGATTGCATGTTGTCTGGAACTCCCAGAATGTCATACTGGGATGTGAAACATGGTGATAAACGTGAGCAAAATGTCTTTTCCAAACTTCATAATATTTTGCCGGTATGCAATCATTCTCTGCATCTGCCCACCTGCAGTACCGGAAGAGTGTATTGTTCTCACTGCCAAAGTCACTCTGAAGTCTAAGCTTGCTTCTAACAACTGTTTTACATTGATCACAAACACAATAGCTGGCACACCCATTCTTGTTAAGCACTCAAAGTACTTCAGATGCTTCGCAGTGGGGTCAAATTGAAAATGTCATCCACTGCTCCCAAGCATTATTTTATTTTCTCTTTTCAGGGGGCCACAATTCAGATGCAGAGTGTGGGGGAGGGGGAGGTTGGTTAACCCTTTCTTGACTTTTAAAAAGCTTTGCAATGTTCTTGTTAGACCCACTCGAGAAAGGGTTACGCGTAAGAAGAAGAAGAAGAGACTGGATTTATACCCCTCCCTTCACTACCCAAAGATGTCTCAGAGCGGCTTACAAACTCCATTCCCTTCCCCTCCCCACAACAGACACCCTGTGAGGTAGGTGGGGCTGAGAAAGCTCTTGAGAGAAACTGCTCTTTTTTCAAGAACAGCTCTTATCAGAACTATGGCTTGCCCAAGGCCATCCAGCCAGGTGCAAGTGGAGGAGTGGGGGAATAAAACTCGGTTCTCCCAGGTCCATGCACTTAACCACTACACCAAACTGGCTCTTAACCACTACACCAAATGGAGGGTCCCTATGCTTGCCCCAGCCAGATGAATTGCAGCTCCTTGGTGTAATGTGTAATGGTGTAACTGGAGTTAGCATTCCAATTTCTGCTCGTCCTGAAGGAATCACTGGGTGACCTTGGGCCAGTCACTTTTTCTCTGCCTAATCTAACTGAGCCCCAAACTGGATAGCCCAAACTAGCCCTATGTTGTCGGTAATGCTCCCTCTAAGCTGTGAAGTTTTGTGAGCAAAAATTCTACTTTGTGAGCTACTGGCATTAAAGTGGTGAGCGAGTGACTTGGCTGCTGCATAAATTAGTTTGCTCTGGAGCCATCCTTCCTAAGCTTGGACAAAAATGTGTGAGCCAGAGGCTAAAAAAACTGTGAACTGGCTCACACTAACTCAGCTTAGAGGGAACACTGGTTGTCGTCAGTCAGGAGAGAAGGACTCCTCAGGAGGAGTCTTGTGTAGCCAGCTCTTAAGTGGCAGAAGCCAGCAAGCAAGAAGAAGAACTGCAGGCTTGTCAGAGTTCACAGCTGTAGGCTGATGTGGAGCCACCAGCACCAGGTGGTCATCACCAGCCCTCTAGCTTCACCCACACCCTTTGAGTGCTGGAGATGAAAGCTTAGAATGGAGCTCCAGGAGAGAAGACAAAGTGCACGTCTCTTGCCCTGACGCCAGCTGCTTGCTGATGATGAGTAGCTCCAGGGTTACTCCCAAGCAGTTGGCTGCAAGTAAGACCTTACAACAGATGCCTATAAAAGATAGTTAAGGTAATGCTCCCTCTAAGCTGTGAAGTCTTGTGAGCAAAAATTCTACTTTGTGAGCTACTGGCATTAAAGTGGTGAGCGAGTGACTTGGCTGCTGCATAAATTAGTTTGCTCTGGAGCCATCCTTCCTAAGCTTGGACAAAAATGTGTGAGCCAGAGGCTAAAAAAACTGTGAACTGGCTCACACTAACTCAGCTTAGAGGGAACACTGGTTGTCGTCAGTCAGGAGAGAAGGACTCCTCAGGAGGAGTCTTGTGTAGCCAGCTCTTAAGTGGCAGAAGCCAGCAAGCAAGAAGAAGAACTGCAGGCTTGTCAGAGTTCACAGCTGTAGGCTGATGTGGAGCCACCAGCACCAGGTGGTCATCACCAGCCCTCTAGCTTCACCCACACCCTTTGAGTGCTGGAGATGAAGGCTTAGAATGGAGCTCCAGGAGAGAAGACAAAGTGCACGTCTCTTGCCCTGACGCCAGCTGCTTGCTGATGATGAGTAACTGCAGGTTTACTCCCAAGCAGTTGGCTGTAAGTAAGACCTTGCAACAGATGCCTATAAAAGATAGTTAAGGGAGACTGCTTGGTGTGGAAGCAACAAGTCACCACCTGGTGCACTTTGTGACCATGGCTCCTGATTCTGCCCCTGACTCTGATCCACTCCAGTGACCTTTGGATTGGCTTTGGACTTGGATATGGGACCTGCTTACTACTGTATATGACCTTGGACTGCTAGACCTCACTTTCTGGACCATGCTCTGAACTGGACTCTGCTCTTTGGTAACTGACCTTCTGGACTGAATCTTGACTCTGACTTGGCTTGCACCTGGACTCTGAGGGTGGGGACTGTTCCTGTCGGCAGCAGAGGATAGGACTCACAAGAATGAGTTCAAATTATGGGCAGAAAGGTACTGGCTGGATATTAGGATTTAATTATTTTTTACAGTAATGGTAGTCCATTAGTGGAACGGGCTGCCTAGGGAGGTGGTGAGCTCCCCATCACTGGCAGTCTTCAAGCTGCGACTGGATGAACCCTTGTCAGGGGTGCTTTAGGCCTATCTTGCATTGAGCAGGGGATTGGACTAGATAGCCTGTATGGCCCCTTCCAACTCTGTGGTTCTGTGATTCTATATTACGAGATCCAGTTTGGTGTAGTGGTTAAGTGCGTGGACTCTAATCTGGGAGAAAAGAACTGGGTTTGATCCCCTACTCTTCCACTCACACCTGCTGGATGGCCTTGAGCAAGTCATAGTTCTGTCAGAGTGGCTCCCTCGAGCTGTTCTCGAGAGAGCTCTCTCAGCCCTGCCTACCTCACAGGGTGTCTGTTATGGGGAGGGGAAGGGAAAGGCGTTTGTAAGCTGCTCTGAGTGAAGGGCGGGGTATAAATCCAATCTCCTCCTCCTCCTCCTTCATCTTCGTCTTCTTCCTACCTCTTCCCTACGTTTGTTAGCCATTCCTGTCTTGGAAATGCTCCATGTAACGATATTGAGACATGAGATATATGGAAAGGTAAGAGCCTGAGAAGCTGCCATGTTCTACAGCAACCCTGTGTTTTCTGTAGCATGGCGCAGGTAGAGAAAGAGGTACTTTTCTCCCTTTCTCACAATACAAGAACTCGTGGGCACCCAATGAAATTGCTGAGTGGTCGGGTTAGAACGGATAAAAGAAGTCCTTCACCCAAAGAGTGATTAACACTTGGAATTCACTGCCACAGGAGGTGGTGGCAGCTACAAGCATGGACGGCTTCAAGAGGGAATTATAGAAGCGTATGGAGCAGAGGTCCATCAGTGGCTATTAGCCACAAGGTTTAGATAGGGGCTCTGGGGCAAGTGATGCTCTGTCTTCTTGGTGCTTGGGGGGGGCGGTAAACAGTGGGAGGGCTTCTAATGTCCTGGCCCCACTGGTGGACCTCCTGATGGCACTGGTATTTCTGGCCACTGTGTGATACAGAGTGTTGGGCTGGATGGGCCTTTGGCCTGATCCAACATTGGCATCTCTTATGTTCTTATGTTCTTATGACGCTCAAGTCTGAGTTTGCTTCAGAAGAGTCCTGAGCTGGATTAGCAATGAGTTGGCACTAGGCTGATATCCCCCATGCCTTCGCCCTTCTCATCTTACTTAGATTCTTACCTCCCCCCCCCCAAAAAAAAACACAAACTTTTATAAGCCTTGGTCAGCTAAGCAACGGCATTACAGGTTTGTCATCTCAGTGGAAGAGAAACGCTCTACAGAACCTGTTGAACATTTGGAGATTTGCAATGGCTTTTTCCTAATCCTCCTCATGTACCTACCCTCTATTCCCCAAGGCAATTACACAGCCTCGAGGAGAGCGTTCAAATACCATCCTTGCAGATGGCCATGTGGATAGGATCCCGAAGCATTTGTATATACGTAAAGGGAAGCTATCCCATCTGGAATGATCAAAGTAGCCATCTGGCTCAGTTTCACTAATTTGGTTGCTAGAGACCGAAATAGACGAAGTTTTGCAAGCCACGAAAGTACGGTCTGTGAAGAGGAACTTGGTGCTTCAAGTTTCATTTTCACCTGGAGCATCGAGGAGAAAGGCAGAAGAAGAAGAAAACCAAGGGAAATAGTACACTTTCAAAGCCTCCGTCTTTGTTGAATGTCAGGGCGGCACGCACTGTTTTATCCACACTGTTTTATCCACAGAACCGATGAGGGAGGTTAGGCTGACTGTGAGCGACTGACCCGAAATGTGCGTATGGCAAAGAAATGGCACACGTTGATACAGAAGTAACAAATTGGGGACAGCGGCCACACAAATGTAGGGGGGGGGGAGAGATTCAACATAAATGAAAATTCATTAAATTCGGTTTACCTTCGGCCAGGGCACCCGTAAACCGCCTTTGCCGCCCAGGAGGATGAGGCAGCTTAAAGCAGCATGGGCTACATCCGGGGTTTTCTGAGGGGGCGGGGCCGGAAGTTCTTAAGCCAGCCCCTGGCCTCTCCTCTTCATTCGGCTCCTCGTGCTCGGCCCACCCTCCCGCCCTGTTGCAGTGCACGTGTTGCCGGTCGTCTTTTTGGAGGCCAGGTAGGAGTTTTTCGCTCCCTTCTGTATTGGCCAAAAGGGGGGGAGTGTTTTTGCCTATCTTGCACTGGAATGGGTGATGGTGTTTTGTCGGGTGAGGCTGGGTTTAAATAGGTTGGTGACTGGGTTGGCAGGGTGTTATTCAGTTACAGATTGCGGCACGGTGAGCACCGGCTTATAACCCCACTTGGGGGCATAGGGGTCTTGTAAGTACAGCCTTTGGGCCATGCGGCTCGGGGCGGGGAAAACAGACTGCCTAAGGATTGCAGGGATTTTTCCTCCCTTTGAGCCTTGCAATTCGGGGGTTGGGTTGGTTCCTGCAATTACACTGGCCTGCTGACCGGAAGCAAGCCATACCCTTGGCTCGCTTCTGGGGCTTGGTGGCTCGCCCTAAGATCGATTGGCGAGGGAGGGGTTTTCAAACCCCTGGCCTTGACCATGCCGCATCTGTTTGCCCCTTTGGACACTTTATGCCGTTATGCTTGTTTTGGTTAAATAAAAGTGGCCCATTAGTACCCAACACTGTTGTCTGTCTCTTTATTCCGGATTGGGTGGCAAATATGCATTTACTGCTGAAATACAAGAGAAAGATTTGAGTCCGGCCATGCCTGAAAGACTAAGAAGATTTTCAGGGAGTCAACACTTTGAGAATCAAAGCTCCCTTCATCAGATACAAGTAGGAATGGAGATCCCTGAGCGAATATACTCTGTCAGAAGGCGGGACCCTGACCTGGATACCCCAGGCTAGTCCGAACTCTTCAGATATCAGAAGCTAAGCGGGATCGACCTTGGCGCCTTGGCTAGTACTTGGAGGAGCGACCTCCGAGGAATGCCAGGGGCAGACACAGAGGCAGGCAATGGCAAGCCACCTCCGAAACATCTCTAGCCTTGAAAGAAAATGAGTCTCGCTCACCATCTAGTGGTGCGTAATACTGAAGGAGCTAGAACTTCCAGCTGCAAGACAATCTTAGGATCTCCTGGCTATTCTACACACAATGTCATATGATAGTAATGATTAATTATTATTATTAGAAGGTGGGTAGGGTGCTGCAGAGAAGGGGCTCAGGATACAAAGCTCCAATGCAAAATCGAATCCATTCGATCAGAGCTGTGCAGAAATGCTGATTTCATTTCGCGTTGTACCTTTATACCCTGACTTCTCTCTTTGTGGCACCCTTCCCACCATCTGACTGGGATAAACAGGTTCAGGGCTCTCTGTTCCTACTTGTATTTTGACACAGGGATCTTTGACTCTCAAATGCTTAGATCCTGGAAATCTTGTTGGTCTTTAAGAGGCTACTAGACTCATATCGTGTTTGTCTACTGCAGACCAACATGGCTACCCACCGGAAAGCAGTGCGATATAATATTCACGTGAGATAGTTAATCAGATTCTCAATGTGCTGTGGAGGAGAATCCTTTGTCCAGTGAACCATCATTTACTAAAGAACCGAGCGATGCTGCTTCCTGACCCCCAGATCTGTGACATCCAGGAATACTGTTTAAAATCCTTGCTCTGTGAAAGCTTTATAAATCCGCGGGTCTCTTTTAAATAAAGTCATAAGATACTATCACAATCATCTGTTATGACCTTCCCACCGAATGTGGCAATCGAGGTTTGCTCCGTAATGCCTCTGTCAAGGCTTCGGGATAAATGACAGCAGGGTACCTGTTAGAAGGGCCCCCCGGTCTTGATTTAAGGACTCCGAGTGATAGGGAATTTACTGCATCTCTTGGTAATCTGTTCCAGTGACTTACGACCATCACTCTTCAGAATTTAGCCTTTATTTCTCGCTCGAACTCACGTTGCCGGGATGAGAATTTGTATCTGCAGAATAAGGGGGACCGCGGATTTCCCCACGACCGACTCTCCCGTCAGCTATGCCTTTATAAAGAGGCCTTTATACCTGTCCTTTGACTATCCCCCATCAGGTTAAATACTAATTTAATACCTAGGACAATCTAGTCACCAGACGATCCCTTTGTCACAGCCTTAAAAGGGTAGACGATCTTTTTAATCCCTGCCATTTCAACTGTAAAAAAACCAGGCTGTGTTAACAGTTCTGTTTCTCCCTGGTGCAAATCGAAGTCATGGTTTTTATTGTGGTGCTATTTTGTGCTTTTGCCACACAATTCCCCCTCCCCAAATGTATTTTTTTCTACATTCATTATGCATTGATGAGTGAGGACTATCCATCTAAATCACGGGTGTTGAACTCATTTGTTATGAGGGCCAGATCTGGCATAAATGAGACCCTGTTGAGCCGGGCCATGTGGGTCATAAAATGTAATGCCAGGCAGCAGAGATATAAACTTGATAAAGGACACAAACACAAAGGGGTTTTTCACTTTAAAAAACATGTTTAAAACATTAGCACTCTCGCAATATTTTGTTTATATAACAGTGGCTGATAACTGAACCTCTTGCTTTGAATTATTGCATCAAAATGTCTGCGCTGTTGCGATCTTGAGTATGCTGTTCAAGTATGTATCTACAAAATGCAAACCTACAATGACGCAGCAGCAGCTGAACTGGAAGAAGAAGCAGAAGACGGCCAGTTTCACTGAAAGCCTGAGAGAAGCCCTCCGGGGGCCTCATCCACCCCCCTGGGCCTCATGTTTGACACCCCTGATCTAAATGATGTCCATTGTGCCTGGAAAGGGGAATCTTGGTGATGTGATGGCCAGCTGGGAAAAAAAATACTGTGGACTGAAGTTTTGCTTTCCTTTCCGTAACAGGTATTGAAACCTGAGCACGGCCAGAGGCATGAGGTAGAGTTATCAGTTTTTAGATTGGATCTGGAGATCTCCCAGAATTATACTATGTCTGGGGTCGTGATGCTTTGGACAGAGTGTTGGACTGGATGGGCCACTGGCCTGATCCAACACAGCTTCTCTTATGTTCTTATGATTGCCAGATGATGGAGATCAGTTCGCCTGGAGGAAATGGCAGCTTTGGAGAGCAGCCTTTATGGAATCGGATTCACACTGAGTTACTTCCCCTGTCCAAACCTTGCCTTCTGCAGGCTCCACCCCTCATTTTCTCAATCCAGAGTTGACCTCATCTAGGGTATCGTGTTCAGTTTTGGGCACCACAATTTAAGAAGGATGTGGACAAGCTGGATCATGTCCAGAGGAGGGCAACAAAGATGGTGAAGGGTCTAGAGACCAAGTCCTCTGAGGAAAGGTTGAAGGAGCTGGGTATGTTTAGCCTGGAGAGGAGACGATTGAGAGGTGGTATGATCACCATCTTCAAGTACTTGAAGGGCTGCCATCTAGAGGATGGTGTGGTTTTCTGTTATGCCAGAAGGTCAGACCAGAACCAACAGGTTGAAATTAAATCAGAAGAGTTTTTGGCTAAACATTACGAAGAACTTCCTGACAGAGCAGTTTCTCAGTGGAACCAGCTTCCTCAGGAGGTGGTGGGCTCTCCTTCTTTGGAGGTTTTCAGGCAGAGGCTATATGGCCATCTGACAGCAATGCGGATTCTGTGAACTTAGGCAGATCTTGAGAGGGAGGGCAGGACGGGTTGCCTCAGTGCTTAGTTCTCATGGCCCGTTTTTTACATGCCCTGGTTAATGGTGATTGCCACTTTGGGGTCAGGAAGCAATCCTGGAGGGTTTTTGTAATCTTCTGGCTGTGGAACAGCAGTCATTGCAGGTGTGGAGGTATATGTGAATTTCCTGCATTGTGCAGGGGGTTAGACTAGTTGACTCTGGAAGTCCCTTACAACTCTATGATTCTATGACAATCCTATACTTGGAGGTAGGCTGTTGGCTGCCTCTGGGACTCTCCACCATGCACCCCTTCTCATAGTTTCCTTTGCTCCTGCCTGGATGTTCCGTTTACCCCGGGTCTTCTCTATTCCCAATTTTTGGCCTTTCTGGTCCCACACCATCTGTTTCTGTTGTGCCATCTCCTGGCCAGTCGAAGGCATTGTCACAGTCCAACCACAATGCAAACTCACCATTGTGCTACCTCTTTCTGGTGCCATAAGAACATGGACACATGAAACTTCTTTATAGCGAATGAGACCCTTGGTCCATCAACGCAAGTCTTGTCTGCTCAGGCTGAGGTCTTTCATATCATCTATTGCCAGATCCTTTTAAGTGAAGATGCCAGGGATTGAACCTAGGACCTTCTGCTTACCAAGCAGATGTTCTACCACTGAGCTACAGCCTCTCCGATACTGGGCCAGCCAAAAACCCTCTTATCAGCTGTCTGGTGGTCACACCACTGTCCAGGGTATACAGTCCAGTAAGATTGAGAGGAAAAGTGAATTGGATTTGCTTCTGGAAATGCTATGGGTTGAAATAGTGGGCCCAAAAGGAAGCTTAACACTGGGAGTATGTTATCACCCACCAGAACAAAAGATGGAGGAGGATTATAAAATGATGAATGAAGTAAAGATAGTGGCTAGACAAAAAAAACCACCCCTGTGTCATAATAGGTGATTTTAACTATCCACACATTGATTGGGTCAATATGTGTTCTAGTCGGGAAAAAGAGATTGAGTTTCTAGACACTCTTAATGACTGTGCTATGGAGCAGATGGTCACGGAACCTACCAGGGGAGAGGCGATCCTGGATTTGGTCTTAAGTAATGCCCAAGACCTGGTGAGAGATGTAAAAGTGATTGCACCACTTGGGAACAGTGACCATAATGTTATTGAGTTCAACATTTGTATAAATAGGGAGTTGCCCAAAAAGACTGACACAAGCACTTTTAACTTTAAAAGGGGTAACTTCTCTGATATGAGGGGACATGTGAGGAAGAAACTGAAAGGAAAAGTAGAAAGGGTCAAAACCATTGGGGAAGCTTGGAGACTACTTAAAATTAAAAACCATAGAGGCTCAGAAAAAATATGTACAACAGGTTAGGAAAGGCACAAATAGGTATAGGAAAAAGCCTGCATTGTTAACTAACAAAGCAATGGAAGCTGTAAAAGCTAAGAAGTGGTGGAAAGCTAGTCTCAGTGAGGTTGACAAAAGGAAACACAGACTGTGGCAAATAAAATGCAAGTTTGTGATCAGGCAGGCAAAAAAGGAATATGAGGAGCATATAGCAAAAAAA
>NW_015169332.1:27825-27987 GCF_001447785.1 Gekko japonicus
TGGCTGAGAAGCTAAATGCATTTTTTTCCTCCGTCTTCACTGTGGAGGATGAGAAGTGCTTGCCCACTCCAGAACCGCTGATTTCGGGAGGGGTGTTGAAAGACCTGAGTCAGATTGAGGTGACAAGAGAGGAGGTCCTACGACTGATAAACAGCTTAAAAA
>NW_015169332.1:31182-31305 GCF_001447785.1 Gekko japonicus
AGACGTTTCCGTGGTCATGTGGCCGGCATGACTAAACACCAAGGCGCACGGAACGCTGTTACCTTCCCACCAAAGTGGTACCTATTTATCTACTTGCAATTTCTTGCTTTCGAACTGCTAGGT
>NW_015169332.1:31496-37002 GCF_001447785.1 Gekko japonicus
TTGCTCCAGAATTGGCTTAGTGGCTTCTGCTATTAGTGCAATGACGTCAACTTCCCTTCTTCTCAGAGTTTTCGCCATCTTTTTTTGGAGTGCCTGCCATTTCAACGTTTTATTTTCAGTAAAATCTCTTTCTTCCCGGCTCTGCAAATCGCATATTCTGTTTAAAAGCTCAAGCAGCTGCATGTGGAGGAGTGGGGAATCAAACCCTGGTTCTCCTAGCTTACAGTCCGTGCTCCTAACCACTACACCAAACTGTCTCTCACCAGGGAGGACAGGAAGTGGCTGCCCTGCTATGCCCATGAGAAGGAATAGAAAACAACCCTTGTTCCGAGGGGTAGAGCTTCTTCATTGATATATACTTGGAGACACAAGCCTGCAGTTATGGGAGTTTTAAAAATAGATGACATTAAAAAAACCCTTCCTAAAAGGAACAATCAAATCAGGAACACCAGCAGCAGAAAAGGATGGAACTAAGAGTCAAGAAGACAACATACGCTGCCAGAGAGTACAGACGGTTATGTAAATGCATCTGAGAGGCGTCCCTCTCTCAACACGGTTCTAATCACTCGGAAATTTTCTTCTTTGGGGGGGGAGATTTTCTCTTCTGAAGACCAATCGCTCATTTTCACTCACAGTTCGCTCCTTAACTCACAGTTCATTGTTGGTTTTTATCTTGACCACGCTCTTAATCGCTCCTCCGCTAGATCTCCTGCGCTTGATCGGGTCGACACAGCTTGTGGCCTCGCTAAGGGGACGCAGTCAGTGAGAGGGACTGTCAGGGCGGAGTTAGCAGTTAGCAGGAAAAGAGGCTCACCCTCAAAAGCCCTATGGCTTGGGAGTTCTTCCCAAACTCCCGCGGGGGTGCCGATCCAGCGGCACCTCTCCCCCTCGCTGCTGTGCGGTGCGCCTCCCCAAAGAGCTGGGAAAGGCGTCCGCCATCATGCCGTAGACCCCGCCTCCGGCCTCTATTCTATGTTGTTAGCCCTCCAGAGGAACTGGTTGGCCACTGTGTGGGACAGGATGCCAGACTAGATTGGCCACTGGTCTGGTCCAGCAGGACTCTTCTTATGTTCTTAACAGACAAAAACAAGCAGCGAGAAACAAAAAAGGGGCATATTGCACCAACTTTGTTTTTAAATTAAATCCCCAATTCCCTCGTATACCGGAGACTGGTACGCCTTCAGCGAGCAAAACAAGTTGAGCATTGGCTTTTGATGAAAAGCGGCTTTAGAGATTCCATGAATTAGGCCTGACCCCTTCCTGAACGAACACTTTTGCATTTATTTCATCTGCCGGCGAGGCAATAAAATTCTTGTTTTCAAACATGCAAAAAATTATTATTATTTTTTAATCTTCCAGGGATATTAGCATTCCAAGCAAAGAGCAATTTCAGACACATAAAGCTGAGAGCCCCCAGAACGAATTCTCCAGCTGACAGTCATATAATGCACAAAACTGTATATTTTGGTATAGTTAATTGTACATTCCGTGGCCGTCCTTCTTTTTATGTATCTCCCCTCTTAGTACTGGTTGGCCCGATTGAAATTTAAATACAGGCACCGATGGTTTCTTTGGGGGGAAGGGGGAGAAAACACTTAATTGGAGAACTTTTTAATATTTAATACACATTTGCATTAAAGCACTGGTCTCGCTTCCCAAAACATGTGCCAAAGTCTTAATGTTCATGTTGTTCAAGAATAAAGCAGAAGGAAGGCAAACTTGAGAGAAATTACTGTCGGTCTTTGGTGTAGAAGGGGAATAGCAATGAGAGACTAGGGGAATTATCTCAACCAATGCCTTTGTATTCCACCCTTGAGGAGTGGGAGGGAAAAAATGGCCTCCGCGTGTAGCAATGTTCTAGGAATTCACCTTTTTCTCTGTGGTAAAGAGTGTAGAGTCTAGTGGAGGCAGCTTAGAGCATCACCTATAAGTGACATCACATCCTCCCCAAACTCCGCCTACCCCAGGCATTGCCCTGAAAATCTTCCACCATTTGCAGAGGCAGGGTTGGGAATGCTAGGGTCCTTTCCACACTCGGATCTCATCCCTGGTTTTATCAGAGTTCAACTTGCGACACAATACCTTGCATTTATCCCTGCTTATAAGAGAATCCATTTATTCTGGGACAAAACTGGGGTGACCTCACTGTAATGTAGAAACAAAAAATACCCCGAGATAATTACAGGGGTGAACTCGAGTGCAGTGTAGAATGTAAGTTCGGGGACAGGGTTGAACCCGGATTTAAGGTCTAGTGCAGAATCACCCTAGGTTTCGAGGACAGGGATACTGGTGTCCATGTTCAGGCAGGTAACTGAGGCAAGAGGTGAAGAGCACAGTCCAAACACAGTCTGGGGGCCAAAGCAGAGGTGTTCAGTAGTCCAAGGGTCAAACCCAGTAGGGCAAATCCAAAAGGCACAAGTCCAGGTCACAGTCCAGGCGGTCAGACACATCAAGGTGCAGAATGAGACAAGAAAAGAGCAATGGACAAGTTGCTTCCACACTGGCTTGCCTTTTCCCGGGTGCTTTTATCAGAAAATCCCTGCTGAGATAACAAGAGACGGATGCAACTCCTCAGTGCCTAAACAGCCTTTGTGGCCATCAGCCCTGATCTTGCGTTGACTCAGTTTGGCGTAGTGGTTAAGTGCATGGACTCTCATCTGGGAGAACTGGGTCTGATTCCCCACTCCTCCACATGCAGCTGCTGGTGACACCTTGGGTCAGTCACAAGTTCTCTCGGAGCTCTTCTCTTAGGAGCAGATCTCAAAAGAGCTCTCTCAGGCCCACCTACCTCACAGGGTGTCTGTTGTGGGGAGGAGGAGGGAAAGGGACTTTAAGCCGCTCTGAGACTCCTTCGGGTAGTGAAGGGTGGGAGATAAATCCAATCTCCTCCTCCTCCTCCTTCCTCACAGGCAGAGGGTGGCCAGTGCTGAGCTGCCAGCTGCATGCTATGGCACCAGTACTGTGGCTGTTTCTGCCCCACCTTCTCCAGCATCCCAAGGGCTCTGGCAACCCTGGGGGTGGCTGTGGGGCTTCTGCTTCAGGTCCCAGGCTGTGGGACTGAGGATGTGGCGTGCTGGCCCCGGCCCAAGACTCTCCCACTGCACCTGACGGAGTCTCATCCTTGTCCCGTGGGTCTTTCTGCAGGAAGACAGGAAGGTTGGCCTCCTCCATCTCTTCTTCAATCAAGGACGCGTTAGCAGAGACTTAATGTACACTGCAGAGCTGCGGTGGCTCAGGTGGTTAAGACGCTGAAATGCAGGCTATGAAAGATCAGTAGTTCAGCAGTTCGAGACCCGGGTGCCGCATGACGGAGTGAGCTCCCGTCTCTAGTTCCAGCTCCTGCCAACCTAGCAGTTCAAAAGCAAGAAATTGCAAGTAGATAAATAGGTGCCACTTCGGTGGGAAGGTAACAGCGTTCTGTGCGCCTTGGTGTTTAGTCACAAGGGCCACATGACCACGGAAAGGTCTTCAGACAGCGCTGGCTCTTCAGCTTTGAAACAGAGATGAGCACCGCAACCCTAGAGTCGGATTCGACTGGCTTTCGAGCAAGGGAACCTTTACCTTTACCTTTAATGTACACTCGGGTCACTTCCGTCCATTCACTTTCCTGGAGCTGGTAGGGCAAGAGGAATTAATACTACTCTGACCCCTTCGTCCCAGTTGCTGGGTGTGGACTGTTTAGTAGGGGTCACTTCCAGGTCAGTTTTACCATGACACCATACCTGCCCCTGGATGCACTCTCCAGTTTTTTGGAACACTATGATCTGCAGAGGAGCTTTGGCTCAATGGTAGAGCAGCTGCTTGGCATGCCAAAGGGAAATAACATGTGAACATAAGAACATAAGAGAAGCCAATGTTGGATCAGGCCAATGGCCCATCCAGTCCAACACTCTGTGTCACACAGTGGCCAAAAATGCCAGGTGCCATCAGAAGGTCCACCAGTGTGGCCAGAACTTCAGAAGCTTTCTCACTGTTGCCCCCCACCAAGCACCAAGAATAGAGAGCATCACTTGTCCCAGACTGAGAGTTCCTATCTATACCTTGTGGCTAATAGACACTGATGGACCTCTGCTCCATATGTTTATCTAATTCCCTCTTGAAGCCATCCATGCTTGTAGCAGCCACCACCTCCTGTGGCAGTGAATTCCATGTGAATTCCATGTGTTGATCACTCTTTGGGTGAAGGACTTCCTTTTATCTGTTCTAACCCAACTGCTCAGCAATTTCATTGAGTGCCCACGAGTTCTTGGATTGTGAGAAAGGGAGAAAAGTACCTCTTTCTCTACCTGCTCTATCCCATGCATAATCTTATAAACCTCGATCATGTCACCCCTCAAACGTCGTTTCTCCAAGCTAAAGAGCCCCAAGCGCTTTAACCTTTTTTCATAGGGAAAGTGTGGAATTCACTGCCGCAGGAAGTGGCGGCAGCTACAAGTATAGACAGCTTCAAGAGGGAATTGGATAAACATATAGAGCAGAGGTCCATTTGTGGCTATTAGCCACAAGGTGTAAAGGGAACACTCTGTCTGGGGCAGTGATGCTCTGTCTTCTTGGTGTAGGGGGGCACAGTGGGAGGGCTTCTGGAGTTATGCCCCTGCTGGTGGAACTCCTGATGGCACTTGGGTTTTGGCCACTGTGTGACAAGAGAGTGTTGGACTGGATGGGCCAGTGGCCTGATCCCAAATGGCTTCTCTTATTGTCTTACGTTCTTATGTCCCAGATTCAGTCCCCAGCATCAGGATCAGGTGGTAGATGATGGGAAAAATCTCTATCAGAGTCACTGGAGAGCTGCTGCCCGTCAGAGTAGACAATACTGTCCTTGACAGACCAGTGGTCTGATTCAGTCTAAGGCAGCTTCATATGTTCACATAAGCCATGCTCAAGCAGATTTTCCTGGGCTGCTGTTATTGGGTTAAATGTTAAAAAAAAACAAAAAACATTTGCCTAGGAAGCACAGAAACTTTACGCAGTATGCCTGATTCTTCACATTTCCTGGTTAAGGGAAAAGGCTGCTCAAACAAATTGCAAAGATGGTCTGACTCCAATGGTAAAAACAGAAAGAAATGTTACTTATGAAAATAGAAACATATCTCACATAACATATTCACATAAGTCCATTTAACTTATTGTGAACAGATAAACTTCAGAAAGAGTAACTGGCTATAGCTCCAAGCCCAGGTAAGAGAGAGAAGAAGAAGAGATGTCCTATATAAGATGAAACAGGAGGAGGAGGAGAACAGGAGGAGGAGGAGGAGATTGGATTTATATCCTGCCCTCCACTAGGAATCTCAGAGCAGCTTACAAACTCCTTTCCCTCCTCCTCTCCACAACAGACACTCTGTGAGGTAGGTGGGGTTGAGAGATACCTTTTCAGAACTATCCTTGAGAGAACAGCTCTGACAGAGCTACGGCTTGCCCAAGGTCACCCAGCAGCTGCAAGTGGAGGAGTGGGAAATCAAACTCAGTTCTCCCAGATTAGAGTCCACGCACTTAACCACTACACCAA
>NW_015169332.1:38489-42598 GCF_001447785.1 Gekko japonicus
TATGTGGGTCTTTTGGTGGATAGGAACTAGGAACTTTGGGTCCCCCTTTGGGGAGCGGGGAGGGCGGGGTAAAAATACATAAATAAATAAATAAATATTAAGAATGTAAGAACGTAAGAGAAGCCAATGTTGGATCAGGCCAATGGCCCATCCGATCCAACACTCTGTGTCACACAGTGGGCAAAAATACCAAGTGCCATCAGGAGGTCCAGCAGTGGGGCCAGGACACTAGAAGCCCTCCCACTGTTGCTCCCCCCCCCAACACCAAGAATACAGAGCATCGCTTACCCCAGACTGAGAGTTCCTATCTATACCTTGTGGCTAATAGCCACTGATGGACCTCTGCGCCGTATGTTTATCTAATTCCTTCTTGAAGCCACAGCTCACTGGCAGAGCATTTACTTGGCATGCAGAGGGTCCTGGGTTCAATCCCCAGCTTCCCCAATTAAAATGACCAGATACTACATGATGTGAAAGACCTTCAAGTGAGTCCCTGGAGAGCCGCTGCCAGTCTGAGTAGACAATACTGACCTTGATGGACCGGTGGTCTGATTCAGAAGAAGGGAGCTTCATGTACTCATGAAGGCTGGATCCAGACATGACGGGATTATCAATCTGAACCGGTGCCTCCCTCCCTACTGATGGCTACACGTGTGACCAGGATGGTTTGCAGTGGCTTCCAACAGGGTATTGTGCAGAGTGTTTCGAAATTAATAACTGGGGGGAGCCCAGCCTCTAAACTTTGCATTTCTTAATTTTATTTTTTATTTTTTTGCAAAACAGCTTGCTTCCTCCAGTATCAGGGAGGAATTTCATCTAATCAGTTGGCCCCTCTCCTATTTGCTTTAATTAAGGGAATGCCAGTATGCTCCGGTGTGATTAATACACTTGATTCCCCTTCGTGAACCTCCGGGATGTTGTGCGGCTGACAAGTGTTTGACATTTGAGCAAACATGAACACGCCGATCTGAAGTGACTGAAAGTGACAGATTTTGCCGCTAAACTAGGATGTCACGTCGGGGGGAAAGTCTCTCCGGAGGCATCCCACTGGGCTGACATCGACTTCACAATGCAAACAGCATCTATCAATAGCATTAATTTGCAGATTGGTTGTATCTCCTTTCATTTATTTACCATAAAACTGTGTGCCATCCTCCTTCCAAGAATGTCAGGGCCAGGGGTCGTTTCGTAGAAAAAGAGCTAGGGGAACTCATTAGCATAACTCATTAGCATATGCCACACCCCCTGACATCACCGGAAGTGTGTCATAAGGCACAAGGCCGGCGGGAGTGCAAGGAAGCCCCGCGAAGGCCCTCCCTGGCCCCAGGCAGGCAGGGGTGGGGAGAGACAGGAAGGAAGCAACTTACCCTCCTTCTTCTCCTGCCTCCTCCTGGCTGAATGAGGGCCAGAAGCGGGGCGGCCGGAAGCAGGGGGCGGGGCTTCGTCATGTGCCCCGCCCCTCCGTACCTCACCCGGGGGAACTGCGATCCCCCACGATCCCCCTCGAAATGACCTCTGGTCAGGGCAATTCATGTAAGAGGAGCTTCCATTTGATCATCATAAGCCCGATTCTATAGATGCAACTAGGATTCAGAGTAGATCTGAGAAACATGGAGACACAGAGGTGGAGGTGATCCCAAAGGTCATCTAGTCCAACCCCCTGCACAATGTGGGCAATTGAAAACAGAGGAAACCGCTTTATACTGAGTCAGACCCTGGGTCCATCAAAGTCAGTGTTGCCTACCCAAAATGGCAGTAGCTCTCCAGGATCTCAGGCTGAGCTCTTTCACATCACCTACTGCCTGGTCCATTTGACTGGAGAACCCGGGGATTGAATCTGGGACCTTCTGCATGTGAAGCAGAGGCTCTTCCACTGAGCCACAGCTCCTCCCTGACTCTCTCAATGACCACAACTATCTTTCCCCTCCCACTCCTCCAATAGCCCTTAGTCTATTCCCAAAGGAAGGCAAAAAAAAACCCTGCAGGATCTTTGGGCCAATCTGGCCTGGAGGAAAATTTCTTTCTGACTCCAAAGTGGCAATTGGCATTACCCTGGGCATATAAGACTCTTAACCACGACACCAAACTGGCTCTCAAAGGAAACCAACAAAATTCTGATCCCGGTGAGGTCTATATACATCTAAATTGCCACCAAAATTTCACCTTAAGAAAAACTGGAAGCAAAATTTGAGGAATCCTGCTCAGGTGAAAGAGTTTCAGGAATTATAAGATTATTAAAACACACACACACATTCCGTTTGGTTTCCAAAATACACATGGACATGCATGAAGCTGCGGGTTTGGTGTGAAAGCCAGTTTGGTGTAGTGGTTAAGTGTGCAGACTCTAATCTGGGAGAACTGGGTTTCATTCCCCACTCCTCCACTTGCACCTGGCTGGATGACCTTGGGCAAGCCATAGTTCTGTCAGAGCTGTTCTCTCAAGGGCAGTTCTGTCAAGTGCTCTCTCAGCCCCACCTACCTCACAGGGTGTCTGTTGTGGGGAGGGGAAGGGAAAGGAGTTTGTAAACCGCTCTGAGACTACTTTGGGTAGTGAAGGGTGGGGTATAAATCCAATCTCTTCTTCTTCTTCTTCTTTTACCTCACAGGGTGTCTGTTGTGGGGAGGGGAAGGGAAAGGAGTTTGTAAACCGCTCTGAGACTACTTTGGGTAGTGAAGGGCGGGGTATAAATCCAATCTCTTCTTCTTCTTCTTCTTTTACCTCACAGGGTGTCTGTTGTGGGGAGGGGAAGGGAAGGGAGTTTGTAAACCACTCTGAGACTAAAGGGAAAGAAGATTGTAAGCCCCTCTGAGACTCCTTTGGGTAGTGAAGGGCAGGGTATAAATCCAATCTCCTCCTCCTCCTCCTCTTCTTCTTTTCTGAGGTGAGTGAATAGCAACTTTTGTCCCAGGTCTCCCGAACCATCGGCCAAATGTAGAGTGGTTTCACAGGGCGATTGATCTTCCTTGTCAGAAGAACAGTAAGAGGGAAATGAAGGGAGGGGAAAACAAGTACCAAAAGAAAGCAAAGAACTGCCAGAATGCATTTGTTAAGAACACAGCTTGTGATTTCACTTTGACACACTTTCATTCCCCACGACGGTTTCAAAGGGATGACAAAATCTGTCTGCACATCCCCTGATGAATAAGGACGCGAGGTCCCTTTTTTCTATCTGATACATAAAAGAGTCTGTACCTCATGCACCTTCTACAGTACATGTACCTGAAGAAAAGGGTTACTTTAGTTGGAAGTATTCATTAGGTACTTGAATTGCTGGCCGTGTCTTCGAATAAGCCGGGCACATCGGCCCATTTGTCTAGTTTCAGTTCTGGACCACAGGAACTTATGAAGAAACACAGAGATGGAAGGGACTGGTGTTCCCACTAAGCTGAGTTAGTGTGAGCTAGCTCACAGTTTCTTAGCCTCTGGCTCACATGTTTTTGTCTTGGCTCAGGAAGGATGGCTCCAGAGCAAACTAATTTATACAGCAGCCAAATCACTTGCTCACAATTTTAATGCCAGTCGCTAGAGTAGATCTAGGAATTGCTGGATACTCTATGGTAAACCATGGAGTTTCCAGTGATTCCTAGAGTGGTCTAATTTTAGTTCCGGGTTGTACCCAGAAGTGACATACTAGTGTAGAGGCCAATTGTGAGTTTTTAAATCTGTCCTGGGCAACAGAGATGATCAGCAGGAGGTTGGGTTGCCAGCTCTGAGTTGAGAAATACCTGGAGATTTTAGAGGTGGAGCTTGGGGAGGTTGGGGTTTGAGGAGGGGGTGGACCTCAGCAGGGTATGATGCTATAGAGTCTACCTTCTAAAGCAGCCATTTTCTCCAGCGGAACTGATCTTGGTCATCTGGAGACCAGTTGTAATAGGGGGAGATTTCCAGGTGCCTTGGAGGTTGACAACCCAACAAACCAAGAGGGAGTTAAAACTTGAATATTGACTGGAAACTCTGAGCTACATGCTTGCTGAAACTGATCCAGGGTTTGAAATGTTAGTCATGGCCATGAACACTGCAGATTGATGGGGCTAGGAACAGTTCACCTGATTCACAAAAGAAGAAGAGGAGGAGGAGGAGGAGGAGGAGGAGGAGGAAGAGAATGGAT
>NW_015169332.1:42616-44423 GCF_001447785.1 Gekko japonicus
GGAGGAGGAGGAGGAGGAAGAGAATGGATTTATCCCCCGCCATTCACAGCCTGAAGGAGTCTCAGAGCGGCTTGCAAACTCCTTTCCCTCCTCCTCCCCAGGTGAGGCTGAGAGAACTCTTTCAATAACTGTTCCTGAGAGAACAGCTCTGAAAGAACTTGCAACTGACCCAAGGTCACACCAGCAGCTGCATGTGGAGGAGTGGGGAATCAAACCCGGTTCTCCCAGATTAGAGTCCACACACTTAACCACTACACCAACTGGCTCTCAGCATGAATGTGTGCATATTGCTTTAGCTATAAATGTAGCAAATAATAGTTTGTTTGTGCTTTCTGTCAAAAAAACCAGGAAAAAATACAAAACAATTACATACAGAAGGCGAGCATAATGAATGTAGGTGGGTGCAGAATGCGGCAGCTAGGCTGTTGATGGGTCTCACTAGGTGGGACCACGTCCAGCCGATGCTGAAGGCGCTGCACTGGCTGCCTATAGCGTACCGGACTCGCTTCAAAGTGCTGGTTCTTACCTATAAAGCAGGACATCAAGTTGGCTGCAACCAGGGCCAGGGCCTTTTCGGTGGTGGCTCCTATCTGGTGGAATGAGCTCCTGGAGGAGATCCGGGCCCTGTGGGACCTTATGCAGTTCCGCAGGGCCTGTAAGACGGAGCTCTTCCGCCAGGCTTTCGCATAGGAGCTGCCACCGTTACTGTACCACCACCGAGTTGCCATCTTTGATGGTGGATTCTACTAGGATGTGAGCTGGCCCTGGCAAGATGACCAGACAAACTGAAGAACTGGTTATGAAAGGACGACAGTATTATCCTGAACTTATGCTGATGGGTTATGCTGGTTAATGGAACGCCATCTTGGACTGATAAGAGCTTATTCTCTAAAGCACTGGCACTTTGTTTGTGATTGATTGTTTTATTCTGTTTTTAGTTGTTGAATTATGGCATATGCCTCTTCTGTTAGCCGCCCTGAGCCTGTTTGGGGAGGGCGGGATATAAATTTAATAAATAAATAAATATCCAAATCTCCACAGTGAAGAGGAAATCGCTGTTCATATGGCACAGGGAATACCCAGAGTCCAGTGTTCCCTCTAAGCTGAGTCAGTGTGAGTTAGCTCACAGTTTTTTTAGCCTCCAGCTCACAGAATTTTGTCTCTGTTCAGGAAGGATGGCTCCAGAGCAAACTAATTTCTGCAGTAGCCAAATCGCTCACTCACAACTTTAATGCCAGTAGCTCACAAAGTAGAATTTTTGCTCACAAGACTCCACAGCTTAGAGGGAGCATTGCCATAGTCCGATCATTTTTGGAGAGCAAGGATAACAGGTCTAACGGGTGTCGTTAGCAATGATGATTCTGTAATCTTCGTGCTGGAAATTTTATTTTGTATGACTTATACGGGTGTTTCCAAGACCTCCTGGGACACCACTTGACGCAGGTTCCCCAACAACAGGCTAGATCTGCAGGGAGGAATTAACATCATCAGAGGCAGAGGTCCCTGTCGAAGGGCTCGAGTGGGGAGGGGCGGTCGTATTTGCCTAGCAAGTGAGCCCACTTGGGAATTTAACACATGTCACTGTGAGGGAAGAACCTGACATTTCTTTGCCAAAAGAACACATATTTAGAGACTAATAACAGGCGAGTGGGCCTCGTGGTATTCATTACCAGCACAAGTGTATTAAAAACAGCCAATAGTTGCTGCTAACATAAAATCAATTTCAGTTTGTTGTGAGGAATCCATAAAGCTAAGGAGAGAGAGGAGGGGAGAGAGAGAGAGAGAGAGAGAGAGAGAGAGAGAGAGA
>NW_015169332.1:45299-55362 GCF_001447785.1 Gekko japonicus
AAAGGTTAGTAAAATGTGAAAAAGAGGGCCAATATTATAAACTAAATGTAGAAAATATATAGAAAAAGATACATGTATTTATTAATTACAAAGTTTAAGACATATATAAGGGCCCATTCACATCAAATATATAAATAACATGGCAAAACACGGGCTTAAAAACATGACCTGACGCGTTTCGGCCTGCATAGGGCCTTCCTCATAGCTCAAACAATTGAGTGGCAAGATGGCTATATAAATATAATACAAGCATGTAGACACAATCGGAATGGATACAAAATATAAATTCAATATGGGCCGGAAAACCAGTTGTTTCAGAATAAAACCACCTGGCACACAATAAATATGCAAATGAGACCTTTAAAAGTGCAATCACTTGCCCAGTGGTTCTAAAGTACAGACTTTTGGTCCAAGAATTGCCTTCTCTGATTGTGTTGCCACAGTGTTCTTCAAGTAAAAAGCAGTGTTGGTCAACTAAAAATGCTGGAGCTTTATAACTGGTTAAGGATGATGTGATCCTAATGTGTCCTAAGGATTAAAGGTAAAAGTAAAGGTTTCCCTTGCTCGAAAACCAGTCGAATCCAACTCTAGGGTTGCGGTGCTCATCTCCGTTTCAAAGCCGAAGAGCCAGCGCTGTCCGAAGACGTTTCCGTGGTCATGTGGCCGGCATGACTAAACACCAAGGTGCACGGAACGCTGTTACCTTCCCACTGAAGTGGTACCTATTTATCTACTTGCAATTTCTTGCTTTCGAACTGCTAGATTGGCAGGAGCTGGAACTAGAGACGAGAGCTCACTCCATCATGTGGCACCCGGGTCTCGAACTGCTGAACTACTGACCTTCCACAGCCTGCAGTTCAGTGTCTTAACCACTTGAGCCACCGCAGCTCCGTCCTAAGGATTACATCATCCTTAATCAGTGGGGTATGATGCCATAAGGTCCATTCTCCAAAGCAGCCATTTTCTCCAGAAGGACTGGTCTCTGTAGTCTGGAGAGCAGTTGTGATTCCAGGAGATCTCCAGGCCCCACCTGGAGGCTGGCAGCTGGGGTTACCAACTTCCCGGTCATACCTGGAGCTCTCCCACAATTATAGTTGGTCATAACTCATAACAGAGATCAGTTCTTCTGGAGAAAATGGCTGCTTTGGAAGGTAGACTCTTTTGCCTTATAACCCCAATGAAACCCCTCCCCAGGCTCCACCCCCAAATCTCCAGGAATTTCCCAACCTGTACCTGGCAACAGTTCTGGCAGCAAGAAGAGCCGCACCAGTCACAGGGGATAAAAAATAAGGCCAAGGCTGATGGTTCAAAATCAAGTAAAATATATATTTTATTGCTCAGTTACAACCCCCCCCCAAAAAAAAATCCCCTACGCTTTTCGCCAACAGGCTTCATCAGGGAAACCTGTTCGTCTTGCAGCGGCCCTTCAGGAAGAGTAAAAGATGTTACTCTTTCTGAAGCACTATTGCAAGACAAAAATTCCCCCGACGAAGCCTGTTGGCGAAACGCGTGGGGAATTTTTCGAAATTTAACCGAGTAATAAATATATTTCACCTGATTTTGAACGAACACAATTGGTGGCCTTAGAGAGGGAGAGGGAAGGCCTTTGTATAGCATTAAACAGATCTTGGTTAGGATAACCTCACGATAAAAGCACTGGGGTTTCGTTTTCAATTTTATTCACATCGTTTCACTCACCCACAACAGCGTCCTTTCCCGACCATCATGGTTCCGGCCTAGATGGACGAGCAGTGGTGAGTGTTGCCACAGTAACAGAGGAGCTTGAGGGATTTTGTATTCCCACTCCCCCCCTTTCCCTTCTTGGGTAAAGTTTAATGAGTCTGAAATCATAAAAGAAACAAACGGATGAGGCCGTGGAGACAAGGGACGTGAACCGGGGAAGCAGGTGGAGGGTGGAAAGCGGAGAAAGTAATTGGCATTTTCAGTGGCAGAGAAAGAAAGAGGAGAGGCAGATAATGAAATATTATACACCTGGCTGCTCATTTACATTCAGCAGTTATTGTCATTTGCTTAATGGCCTGGGGGGGGGAAGTGTCTCCCCTATAAACAAGGAGATCTGACATATCCAGTGATATAAATAGCAAGAGGCCTCTGGCTCATTAACGGTGCCTTTGCTAGCTACAAATACTTCGAGACTTGTACGGCGAAGTCTGCCGATCCTCTAGGGACGCACTCAGGGAAATGACCCTGAGACATTTCATGAGTCATACCATTTTCCGCCGGTAACGTTACCTCTAAATTTGTCAGCCATCGAAGCCGGGCGACAGCTCTTCTCCACCAAACCAGCGCTGTCTGAAGACGTTTCCGTGGTCATGTGGCCGGCATGACTAAACACCAAGGCGCACGGAACGCTGTTCCCTTCCCACTGAAGTGGTCCCTATTTATCTACTTGCAATTTCTTGCTTTCGAACTGCTAGGTTGGCAGGAGCTGGAACTAGAGATGGGAGCTCACTCCGTCATGCGGCACACTTGGGTCTCAAAATGCTGAACTACCGACCTTCCACAGCCTGCAGTTCAGCGTCTTAACCACTTGAGCCACTGCAGCTCAAGGATAACCTCACGATAAAAGCACTGGGGTTTCGTTTTCAGTTTTATTCACATCGTTTCCCACAACAGCGTCCTTTCCCGACCATCATGGTTCCAGCCTAGATGGACGAGCAGTTGTGAGTGTTGCCACAGTAACAGAGGAGCTTGAGGGATTTTGTATTCCCACTCCCCCCCTTTCCCTTCTTGGGTAAAGTTTAATGAGTCTGAAATCATAAAAGAAACAAACGGATGAGGCCGTGGAGACAAGGGACGTGAACCGGGGAAGCAGGTGGAGGGTGGAAAGCGGAGAAAGTAATTGGCATTTTCAGTGGCAGAGAAAGAAAGAGGAGAGGCAGATAATGAAATATTATACACCTGGCTGCTCATTTACATTCAGCAGTTATTGTCATTTGCTTAATGGCCTGGGGGGGGGAAGTGTCTCCCCTATAAACAAGGAGATCTGACATATCCAGTGATATAAATAGCAAGAGGCCTCTGGCTCATTAACGGTGCCTTTGCTAGCTACAAATACTTCGAGACTTGTATGGCGAAGTCTGTCGATCCTCTAGGGACGCACTCAGGGAAATGACCCTGAGACATTTCATGAGTCATACCATTTTCCGCCGGTAACATTACCTCTAAATTTGTCAGCCACCGAAGCTGGGCGACAGCTCTTCTCCACCAAACTTCTGTAGATTCGTATTAAAATCCATAACCTGTCTCGAGATGTCTCTCCCCAGTTTCTTGGCAGCCAGAGATGTACAAATCACACCAGAGAATGTCTCATCAAGGCAGATTTATCTTCTCTCCAAACTCCTACAGATATTTTTTTGCGAAATGTGTCCGCCACTTTCTGACTATGGAGTGCTTTTTTTAGCCCCCTTGTCATCATCCATGGAGCTTAAGGTGAAGAACATGGCTCTCCCTTCCCAATTTGATTCTTGCAACAATTCCTTCCTTCCTTCCTTCCTTCCTTCCTTCCTTCCTTCCTTCCTTCCTTCCTTCCTTCCTTCCTTCCTTCCTTGTTGTGCTGTAGTGGTTAAGAGCGCACATTCTAATATGGGAGAACTGGGTTCAATTCCTCACTCCTCTGCATGCAGCTGCTGGTATGACCTTGGGTCAGTCATAAGTTCTTTCAGAGCTGTTCTCCCAAGGGATATAAATTCAATCTCCTCCTCCTCCCCCTCCTCCTTTCCTCCCTCCCTCCCCTCCCCTTCATTTATGCCTTTCCTTTCTCCCCAAAGGGAACCCAGACTGGCCTACATCATTCCATCATTTTATCCTCATAGCAACCCTGTGAAATGGGTTACACTGAGTGTGTGGCCGGTCCAAGGTCACCCAGTGAACTTCCATGGCACAAGTGGTGATTCGAATCTGGGTCTCCCAGATTTTAGTCTTACGCTCTAACCACTACACCACCCTGGCTCTACAGTGAGGCAGGTGAGGTGAGGGGGACAAGGGGGTCTCAGGTCATCCATAGAGCATCATGGCAGTACATGCACTTTGCTCTCCTTGGTCTTAGTCTGATATGACACTGCCACACTGGCTCCCAGGTTGTTGATGGGCCCATTCTCCATGAATTCACCTGACTATCATATGCATTCACCTCAGAAGAGAACAGCTCTGAAAAAACTATGGCTTTCCCAAGTCTGTGGGAGGAGGAGGAGATTGGATTTATACCCCGCCCTTCCCTCAGAGTCTCAGAGCGGCTTACAAACTCCTTTCTCTTCCCTTCCCCACAACAGACATCCTGTGAGGTAGGTGGGGCTGAGAGAGCTCTGACAGAAACTGTTCTTGAGAGAACAGCTCTGAAAAAACTATGGCTTTCCCAAGGTCATCCAGCCAGGTGCAAGTGGAGGAGGAGTGGGGAATCAAGCCTGGTTCTCCCAGATTAGAGTCCACGCCCTTAACCACGACACCAAACTGGCTCTCAGTTGCTTCATTTCTGTAGAAAGATTCCAAATGTCTTTGGAAAGAAATGTAAGCAGGTAGGATCTTTCTATCGTTGTCGTGGCAATGCCCAGCCAATCAAGGGTTTGGGAAATAAGTATTTAGGGTGATTCACAAGACCTGTAATGTAAAGTTAGAGTTAGATCTCAAATGGCTGTTGTTGGATTTATCCTCTCGTAAGGATATTGATAAAGCGCCATGGTGGCTTAGAGGTTAAGGCGCTGAGCTGAAGACCGGAAGGTTGGTAGTTCGGCAGTTCAAGACCCGAGTGTGCCGCATGACGGAGTGAGCTCCCCTCTCTGGCCCCAGCTCTTGCCAACCTAGCAGTTCGAAAACAAGAAATTGCAAGTAGATAACTAGGGACCACTTTGGAGGGAAGGTAACAGCATTCCATGTGCCTCAGCACCTAGTTATGCTGGCCACATGACCACAGAAATGTCTTCGGACAGCACTGGCTCTTCGGCTTGGAAACGGAGATGAGCACCATCTCCTAGAGTTGGATTTGACTGGCTTTCGAGCAAAATAAAACATTTACCTTTAAGGATATTGATACACCAAAGCTTAAACTTATTTCACCTTTATTGGCGATGGCATGTTTGTGTATTGCAGCAAACTGGAAGGATAAAATTCCATCTTTAACATTACGGAAGGTTAAAACTTGGGACCTTATGGTTATGGAGAAGATCTTTTAAATGTGCAACCCTATAGATTCAGGTCCTAGTTTAACCCACTTTTTGGATAAGTGCATGCCCCCCCCCTTTTTTTTTAATTTGGAAGGAGTAAAATATCATAAAGTTGAGGAAATCCCCTCCAAATATAGGTTCCTTTTCCCATGACTCTTCAATCTATATTTCCTGAAACAGTGTATTTTATTTACTTATTTTAATGAGCATAGGACTTAACATCACATCCATAGCCTTTGCTCTGTTGTATAGGTGTGTTCTCTTTGATTTTATGTACGGTGGAACTCGTTTTTTAAAAAAAGCACCTGAAAATGGCAGACACTTTCATGCATCCCCATCTCTTCAAGAATCATTGAAGAAAAATATGCCCCAAAGGCAACAGGTTAGTCAGTTTGGGGCAGTGATGCTCTGTATTCTTGGTGCTTAGGGGGGGCAGCAGTGGGAGGGCTTCTGGAGTTCTGGCCCCGTTGGACCTCCTGATGGCACCTGGATTTGGGTCACTGTGTGACACAGAGGGTGCATTCAGATAGGGCATTCGCAACGGAATAGGTGCCAGTTGCAATCGGTGAACTTACTGGTGTTCACACGTAGAACATCTGCCTTCCGTCCCTAACCGTTGCAAAGCCCTTTAAACCGTTGTACTCTGCCACTAGGTCCCCAAGTGGTGGTATCCTGAGTACAACGGTTGTAATGGGTTTACCCCCGTCTGATCGCTCTCCACCGGTGTCTAGCCACTTCCGTTCGGAAGCCCGAGGCTTCCGATTTTGGCCCACCTTTTTTTTTTAGGTTGCCGATATGCGCTTGGGCGAAGCTTCGCCCCGGCGTTTGGTTTTTTTTAAAAAAGAAAAGGCCCTTAGTTTAATGTTTTGGAGGAGTCCGGGACTTCAGGGAGGCCAGTTTGGGCTTTAAACTTTAAAGGTAAGTCCTTACCTTTAAACTTTAAATGTAATACGGGGTTTTTGGAGCATGCGCACAGATCGCCATTCTGTGGATGGCTGCCTATGCACATGCTCAAACTGAGTTAAAAAAAAAAAAGCCGATGCCCGCAGCATGTGAACGGGCATACAGCGATGGGCTCCGCTGTGAGGGAGGTAAGTGTGATTGCGTTTCAGCTGGCATAAACTGCACCGATTCCAACCAGTACAGTTTATGCCGGCTGAAACGCTCCCAGAGTGTTGGACTGGATCGACTATTGGCCTGATCCAACATGGCTTCTCTTATACTGGACTAGGTGGACCACTGGTCTGATCCAGCAGGGCTCTTCTTACATTCTTAACAGCAAAGCTGTATAGAATCTGGATGTCTTGATTACATCAAAAACAAACTCCATCTGTAACAATGGGCAAAGTAACAAAATATCTTGCTTTTGAGTTATTTCCGGAGATGTTTCTTTTTCTTGGTATGAATCAGGCTGATGATATGGTACATGCAAAACACTTTTGGAGACAAGCAAACATGGCCTCCCGGTGCTGCACCTTAATTAAACCAGAGGATTTGTTTACTCGCTAATAATGCATTATGACAAAGAGCTCTTTTGAGCTGCTTTTATTGAGAATGGCGGGCCACATTTTGTCGGTGCCCTTTCAAGAAATATCTGCCTTCCAATTCGCAAAGAACAAGTTCGTCAATTCAAATCCTTCCTGAATAAATCAAAGGGAAACGCGATCAGGGGCTAAATTTAGCTGGCATGCAAACGACATGTATTCCCGATTCTTCGCAGCATGACAATGCATTCGGATTCATTATTTAAATTCCATTTTTCAAGCTGACCTTCGGAGACATCTGCAGAGAAAGAGATAACAATTCCAGGATGACGTCTTGGAATCAGTGCATTGTTTTCAGTTTCTAAGCAGGGGTGTCTCATAAAACGAACAATGAAGTAAGCGGGAGTGAAGACTTGTTACCTTAGTAGGTCGCTATCCAGAATATGCCATCAATTATGTCACAGATATACAAATTCTTCTTGAGGAAACACCATCAGAAATTGCCAAAATATAAACTGTATTTAACAAATATAAAGTTGGTGGTGTCACAACAACAAAAATCAGTGCATACTCTAACCACAATAAGGCATAAAAAACAATGTTTCCTCCTTTGGAGATAAGATGTAAAGTCCATGTAATCAGTTCAACTTGATAGGAGGAGTCCACATAGTCAAAACATTTTCCAAACAGCCTTTGCAAAGACGCCCGCTCCAGATACTTAAAAGAGGCGTTTCCTTCAACTTCTTCAGTTTGCTGGCTGAGCTGGGCATAAAACAGAGGTAAGTACTGATTTTCTTTTAAAAATGTATCCGTGTACGACTCTGTTTCCCCCTCTTGCTCACCTGCCCGGTCATATATCATTCTCCTTCTCTGCATCCTGTCCAATCGCCCATTTTCGTCCCTCCTTCTCAACCCAGACAATCAGCTCTTAACCTCCCCTCAGCAGAGTCCTGTCTTTAAATAATATTACATGGGGTTTTGGATTGCTAAACAACCCAAAATGTCAGCCATTTTTGGCAATGTCACTGTTACTAGTACACCACACTAGTTCCAGTGCTCCCATCTTAATGGTGTTTCCAAGATTCCTGGGTATCTAGAGTTGCCAGGACACACCCAGCAATGCCCAGAGGAAATGGTAGTCAAGGCCTGGTGCTCTGAAGTAACATCGACCCATTTATTTCACTTCCAGTTGAAGCATGAACTGAGCCTTCGGGGAGGGCGGGATACAAATCCAAAGAATAAACAATATAATAATGAATAATGAAGTCACACAGAGCTCTAGGTGTAAAGGTCAAGATTTCCCTTGCTCCAAAGCCAGACGAATCCAACTTTAGGGGGTGGTGCTCATCTCCGTTTCCAAGCCAAAGAGCCAGCGCTGTCCAAAGACTTCTCTGTGGTCATGTGGCCGGCATGACTAAATGCCATGGTGCACGAAACACTGTTACCTTCCCACCGAAGTGGTACCTGTTTATCTACTTGCAGTTTCTTGCTTTCGAACTGCTGGGTTGGCAGGAGCTGGGGCCAGAGAGGGGAGCTCACTCCACCAAGAGGCACTAGGGTCTCAAACTGCCGAACTACCAACCTTCCAGTCTTCAGTTCAGCATCTTAACCACTGAGCCACCGCGGCTCCTCACAGGGCTCTAGCATTTCACAAAAACTCTATGGTTTTTCCATAGCATTTTTGCAAAATGCTAGAGTGTCCGCTGTGTCACGTCCTGCTTTAACCAGAAAAGATGTAAGTGTCTCTTCAGCAGTCTCTCTCTATATGGGGAGTGTACAAGGGAATCATCTGGAATGTCCACTCTTACACACACCGTGAAACCCCAGTTATAATTGGCGGCGGCGGAGAACATGGCGGCAGTTGGCGAGTCGAGCGCGAGAGCAGAGGCTGGGCCGGTGGAGCATAGAGGCGGGGCGACGCGGCAGGCCGGATCCGATTGGACAGAGGCCAGCTGCGGGAGCATGCACTGACGTGTGCTTGGCCCAGGCCTGGGAGGAGTCGCGACGACCAAAGGAAGACCTGCGCCAGGGAGACGTCGTTGCCAGAATGGAAAAGACCGCCCGCAGAAAGACCACAATAACGAAATCTCCGCTTCAGGGTGCCTGTTAGGTTAGTCCCTTCCCCCATTGTATGTGTGTGGGGCCATAGGTAGGAATTGTATCAAATGTATAATGTAAACCGCTCAGAGCCCTTAGGGAGTGAGCGGTATATAAATAGAAGGAAATAAATAAATAAATAATAAATAAGTGTGGTTAATGGACCAACTTCAAAATAGGGATATAGATTCTGGGTTGATGGACCTTAACTAGCAAGACTTAGTGGGTTGTCCAACAAGACTTTTCCAGTTTCTGCTGTAGTTTTTCCCACAGTGCATCATTTCCCCTCTCCCTTACACACAGTATTGGTTGTACCAAGAACCAGTCCTAAGCACCTGGTGTGTGCTGATGTTTTGTTTCTGATCTGGAAATGCCTGGGGCTTCAAACATGGAGGACTGAGGAAGAAAAGTCCTTGTACAGAATTTACTCCCCAGTGGTTCATTTTTTAACCTGTTTCAAAGCCTGCTCCAACTTTCTAATTCCATCGTAGGTAGGTGTGGCTGAGAGAGCTCTGAAAGAACTGGGAAAGTCTGCATGCATTCGACAACAACCACCAAGCACCATACTTTCATGGAGAACTGCGGCTGTTCCCGGACTTCTTAAAGAGATACTCCTTCGTCCCCTTCGTCTCCACTACAAACCAAAAACAACGAGGATAGCATATAAAAGTAAAGGTGTTTTTTTAATCTCTGCTTCCCTTCTCTTGCCTCTTATATTTGTTGCAGCCTTAAACACAGCCTCCTAGCCCGTTTCTATTTCCCCTCCCCTCTTTCTGCTGCTATTTTATCTTTTGGTTAGAAACTTTCTTATTTCCCTTAGTAATTTATATTTTCAAAGAAGTAACAATATTATGATGTTAAACACTTAGCTTCGTGTGTTGTTGTAGCTGCCTTCCTTCTCTTTGTACGTTGTTGACTCCTTGGTTCTGTTAGATCCCTTCTACTGCTCGGCGTGTTGAGCGTAGGACCTCCTATAGCCCCTTGCTTCGGAGATGTCTAATCCTTCCAGTGGCTGTGCAATTTCCTCTGGAATTTAAAGAATGCTCTCCCTGCCTTGGCTCTCTCTTCGTGAGAGCACTTGAGGTGGTAGAAAAACACCTAAAAGTCTATAAGTTGGGTTTTGGTGCGAGGAGAACTCCCCCCACCCAACCTCCCTCGTGGAACCGGAACTCCCCCAAACTGAATTATGAATTGATGACCTCCAAACTGAACTATGAACAGCCGTGCTCAGGTCTTGCAAACAGAGGGCCGTGGCTTCCTCAACTGAGTCCATCCATCTCATCTGGGGTTTTCCTCTTTCCC
>NW_015169332.1:55410-55546 GCF_001447785.1 Gekko japonicus
GCATGGTTGTCTTTTCCAGTGACTCTTGTCTTCTCATATTGTGACCAAAGTATGACAGTCTCAGTTTAGTCATTTTAGATTCTCGGGACAGTTCAGGCTTGATTTGATCTGGAACCCACTGATATAACCATGGGGG
>NW_015169332.1:56585-65332 GCF_001447785.1 Gekko japonicus
GTGGATGGAAAGTGGGTTGATCAGTCTGTGTGACTGCAGCCTTAGTGTCATCCCCAAACGTAGCCACTTCACTGATTACTCCCAACTCCAGATCAATAATGAGCACGTTTAAAAGCACCAGACCGAGTACCGAGTCCTGCAATTCCCCACTGTTTACTATCTTCCACTGTGAAAACTGCCCATTTATACTCACTCTCCGTTTCCTGCTAATTAACCAGTTTTTAATTCACAAGACGACTTGTCCTCTTATCCCATGACTCCTGACTTTACTGAGGAGCCTTTGATGAGGAACTTTGTCAAAGGTTTTCTGGAAGTCTAAGTAAACAACACGTACTGGGTCACCCTTGTTTTGTTCACCCCGTCAGAGAATTCTAAAAGGTAAGGGAGACAAGATCTTCCTTTACAGAATCCGTGCTGATTCCTCCTCCTCGATACTTTTTGTTCATCATTGGATGTATGCCATCTGGGCCTAGTGATTGGTCAGTTTTTAATTTACCCATCAGTCATCACCTTAATCCAACTCAATTTACCCATCAGTCATCACCTTAATCCAACTCAAGTCTTTTGACACCCCTCTTGAAATCACCTTAATCCAACTAAAGTCTTTTGACACCCCTCTTGAAATCGGCAGTTCTGGAGTGGGCAAGCACCTCCCATCTTTGACAGTGAAGACAGAGGCAAAAAAGGCATTCGACTTCTCTGCCATTTCCCCATCATCCTTTATTAACCCTTTTACACCTTGGTCGTCCAACGGTCCCACTGCCTCCATGGCTGTTTTTCTGCTACTAATGTTATTGAAGACATTTTTACTGTAGGTCTTTTTTGCAATATGTTCCTCATAGTCCCTATTTGCCTGTCTGATCACCAACTTGTATTTTATTTGCCAAAGCCTGTATGCCCTTTTATTTACCTCACTCGAACTAGCCTCCCACTGCTTAAAGGGATCCTTCTTACCTTTTACTGCTTCCATTACTTTGTTCATTAACCATGCAGGCCTTTCTTAATACCTATTTGTACCTTCCCTAACCTGTGGTATACATTTTACCTGAGCTTCCAGGACTGTAGATTTACATTGTCTCCAAGCTATCTGAAGGGATTTGACCCTACTCACCTTTCCCTTCACTTTCTTCTTCACAAGCCGCCTCATTTGAGAGAAGTTAGCCCTTCTAAAGTTAAATGTGGTTGTGTTGGTCTTTTGGGGCAACACTCTATTTAGAAGAAGAAGAAGAAGAAGAAGAAGAAGAAGAAGAAGAAGAAGAAGAAGAAGAAGAAGAAGAAGAAGACGACGACGACGACGACGACATTGGATTTATACCCTGCCCTTCACTACCCAAAGGAGTCTCAGAGAGGCTTACAAACTCCTTTCCCTTCCCCTCCCCACAACAGACACCCTGTGAGGTAGGCAGGGCTGAGAGAGCTCTTTCGAGAACTGCTCCTGAGAGAACACCTCTGACAGAACTATGGCTTGCCCAAGGTCATCCAGCAGCTGCAAGTGGAGGAGTGGGAAACCCGGTCCTCCCAGAATAGAGTTTGCGCACTTAACCACTACACCAAACTGGCTAAACTTAATAGCATTATGGGCAATGTCAGGGCTTTTTTTGTAGAAAAAGCCTAGCAGGAACTCATTAGCATAATAGGCCACACCCAACAGCAGAAACTCATTAGCATATTAGGCCACACCCCATGCCTTTCCTTGGGGACCCTGGGCAAGCTCCCTCCCTTGAAGGGAAGGGAAGACAGTTTAAACTGCCTTCCTTTGGTTTGCCCAGGCAGCCTGCGGCTGCGGGGAACCTGGGCGAGCCGGCCGTTGGACAAACCACAGAAGGCACGGGGAGGCATTTAAATGCCTCCCTGATCCTTCCAGGGCCACCCTGGCCCACCTGCCTTGGAGTCACCAGGGGAGGGTCACTCTCCAGGACTTCCCTCTGTAGCCACACATGCAGAGGTTTGGCTGTAGTGGGCGTGGCCAGCTCTGAAGCCAGCCGGAACTCCATTCCTGTGGTATAAATAAAGCGTTTTTGAAGCATTGGGGTGTGCCTGCTTTGCTGCAGTGCACCCTCTTGCAAGAGTATTAAATTCAATAAAAGATATTGTTGATTCATTGAAGGAGACTTGTCTTGAGAAAGTTATTATTGGTAACGGCAAACCACGTTAACCACACTGTGATCACACGTGCCTTTACATCCGACATAGGTGTGAATGCCTGACGGATATAAAGGGAGCGATCAGACAGCAACATCTGGGAAGTGTCCCGCAGTCATCAGCAACCCGTGCTGCTCTGCCGCGGAAGCGGAGTTAAAAGACACCGGGGAAAGTCCAGTAGTAAAGAGGTTCCAACAAGCCACGGATGGACTTCTGATCGCTCAAGCACGCTCTCATGCTGTTGGGATGGTCTGATAGTCCTACCTGGCTCAGTGCCATTCCTCCCCCCTGAAAAGTACGCAGATGGAGAGTGATTTCAGCAAAGCGTACTTTATTCAATCAGGAACAAGATGACTTTGGCCCGCTCGCAGGCCGGCTTATATCCCCCGAGAAACCGCCACCCAAAACACACACTCCCACTTCCCAAAAGGTTATTTACAGTGGCCGAGAGTCCCATGGGCTCTTGGCCAGGAACCTAGCCCCCTGATTGGAGCGAAGAGACAATAGTCCATTGTCTCTTGGAGCGAAGCTCGACGTTTGTGCCTGATTGCGTGGAGCCCAAGCCGGCCATGCGGTCTGGACTGGATACATTACAAGGGTAATTGCAGGATCTGTTTACACCAGGCACCCTGAATGTACTATTTAGTTTGCATAGTCAAGGCTGGAATTAGTGGATAAATTCAAATTCGGATCAGTAGTGGTATGGGAGACAGCTATCTTGCATGTGATAAGCATCACAATGTTTGAAAGGAAGGTGGGTATCTGTAAACATATGTTGGATACCTGCTAGGTAGCCACACCCATTCATGGTATTATGATTATTTTTAATTTATATCCCACTTTTCTCCTTACAGCAACAACCTTATGAGGTAGATTCAGCTGAGAGATTGTGACAGGCTCAAAGTCACCTGGCAAATTTCCATGACAGAGCAAGGATTCCAACCCGGTTGTCTCAGGTCATAGTCTCACACTCTAACCCAGGGGTGTCAAACTCATTTGTTAAAAAGGAAGTCCCTCTTCACCCAAAGAGTGATCAACACATGGAACTCACTGCCACAGGAGGTGGTGGTGGCTACAAGCATGGACGGCTTCAAAAGGGAATTAGATAAGCATATGGAGCAGAGGTCCATCAGTGGCTATTAGCCACAAGGTATAGATAGGGACTCTGGGGCAAGTGATGCTCTGTACTTCTTGGTGCTTGGGGGGGGTCAACAGTGGGAGGGCCTCTAATGTCCTGGCCCCACTGGTGGACCTCCTGATGGCACCTGGTATTTTTGACCACTGTGTGACAGAGTGTTGGACTGGATGGGCCTTTGGCCTGATCCAACATTGGCGTCTCTTATGGTCTTATGTTCTTATGTTCTTAAGGGAGAGACTCTTTGTCCGTGATTTCATGCTTGCCCCCATATCTGAATATCGCCTTTTTTCCTACGTGCCAAACGTTCCACTGAAAGCGTCCCTCCATTTTGACCTAGTCATTTAACTAGGACAGCAGATGTACATGCTGTAATTTGTAGCACACGAGGTGTTCTTGTTGTTTGGCAATGCTGAATACCACTTCTGACCCCCCCCCCAAACGGCATATATCTCATGGGGTTTCTTGGACCACATAATATCTCATGGGCCTTTCCATTTGGAAGAAATGTTTATTGTGTAGCTGCCAGTGTTCAGGCTTGGACAGCTTCCATCTGCCTTGGCAGGTATGAGTATAAAAATTATAATTTCTGCATTAGCATATGTTTTATTTCTCCCATGTTTGTTTATGGGAGAGAAATTAATGTAGCGTGTGCCTTCCACTTGGTGGGTTGTTGAGTTTTTTTAATACCATTATTGACTGGCTTGTGCAAAATATATTCCTCCACTAAAATGCAGATGCTGGTTTCATTAATAATGTTAAGGGAAGGCCTTCTCTGGTGCTAAGTATTCTGGGTCTTGGACAGACTCCAGACATGTCAGAGTTTGGGGGAGGGGAGGTATGAGATGCTGATAAAGTTGCAACTGAAATCTTGCCTGAAGCCAATTTTGGAACACATTTAAATATTCCTTCTCAGAGGCAAAACTTTGAGGAATTTCAAGGCCAGTTAGAAGAGAGTTGATAAAACGAAGGTTAAAAAAAACAAAACCTCAAAGGGGTTTACAGACCTCCCCCACCTCAAGAAGCTAAACAGTTTAAATCCTGAATGTGCAGGAACTAATTAGCATAATATGCCACGCTCAACAGCAGAAACTCATTAGCATATTAGGCCACACCCCTGACTGCACAGCTCATTAGCACATTACCCCGTGTTACCAGAAGTGTGGTCATCCAGCCACACCCACCTTTTGCTTGTTATTCTGTTGACCTTGTTTGTGGTCAAAACCCAGGGCTTTTTTTGTAGCAGGAACTCCTTTGCATGTTAGGCCACACACCCCTAATGTAGCCAATCCTAATGAGATTCTGCTGTTGGGTGTGGCCTATTATGCTAATGAGTTCCTGCTGGGCGTGGCCAACTTGGGAGCCAGCCGGAACTCCGTTCCTGTGCGTTCCTGCCCAAAAATATCTTGTGACGTGCAAACTGTTTCATTTTGTTCACCGTTGGGGGGGGGGGGCTGTAAAAAAAGGGGAGTATGGTGAGTCTAACCAGGGGTGTTGATTTGGCCGTGTGCGTATGCCCATGCACAAAGCAACTGTTATTTCCGCTGACCGCCACCAGGGGCCAGCGAATACCCCCGAGCTTGACTCTGTAAGAACAATGGGGACTAGGCTCCTAGTCTCTCCAATTGGGAACCAATAGGACCGTGACGGGAGATTTAAACCGACCAACGGGACCAAGGGGGGCGTCCCCAAGTGTGTATATAGTTGGCCAGCCGGCCGTTATTCTATGTCTTTTGTTGTGTACTAGTAAACCATGCTGATCACTACATCAGTCTCAGTGGTTTCTACATGCGTCTGACCCACTACACTTCAGCAAATCTAGATGGTGCCCAGAGCCTTGTCGTGCAATATTTGTGGTTTGGGGAGGGATGTGTGATCATCCCAACCCGAAAAAAAATATTCCCAATCAAATCTTTAGCAGGAACAAATTGCAAAAAGCTCGCCGTGTTACCACAGCTCTTCACCCAGTAACCTTTGGAACTAAACGGGATTTGAATCTGGGTCTCCGAGGTCCACTTCTGATGCCCAAATCATTACACAGGAGTGGCTCCTGTTATGTCTTGAGAGACATAATGGCAAAAGCATAATCTAGCATCGCTCATTATGCGGATTGTAAACATGTAAATACTGACCAATGGCGTGCCTTCGGGAGGGAATGATTTTGATTGGACGTTATCGCTTGATTATGATTGGTTGTAATGTACCTAGTGTGATTGGATACTGTAAGCATTGTGGGTGTGGCCATCTCAGCCAGAATTGTGTATAAGTTGATGTTTTGCCTATTGAATTGTCTAGCTGGTCTAGTCCTAGCAGGTCTAACTTGTTATGCTGATCTCACTATTCGTGAGCGGAAATAAAGACCACCTCCACTAGAACATTGCAGGTAACTGGTGCAATGGCTGAAAAAAGCCCATAAGTGGGCTGCAGATGTATGGATCTTTCTATGGGATGGTAAGAACAAAGCTGGTACATGAGTTTATGGTACATCTCCCAATATTCTGAACTCTGATCAGAAGCACTCCCCCCCCCCAGCCTTTCTACCTGGGATCTTTTAACAGGAGAATGACACACAAAAACATGAATTTTACATCTACATTATGGTCTCTCCCCATTTTCTGACACAATATTGTATCTTACAATATCTCTTCCTAGATTTCCTCAGCTACCAGAACAGAACAAACTAGCCTGAGCTCATCAGAGCCTGGGGAGGGGCCGTGGCTCAGTGGTAGAGGATCTGCTTGGCATGCAGAAGGTCCCAGGTTCAGTCCCCGGCATCTCCAGTTAGAAGGAACAGCCAAGAGGTGATGTGAAAGACCTCCGCCTGAGACTCTGGAGAGCCATGAAGTGGGGCTGTAGCTCAGTGGTAGAACGTCTGCTTGGCATGCAGAAGGTTCCAGGTTCAATCCCTGGCATCTCCAGTTAGAAAAACCAAACAAGAGGTGATGTGAAAGACCTCCACCTGAGTCCCTAGAAAGCAGCTGCCTGTCTGAGTAGACAATACTGATTTTGATGGACCAACGGTCTGATTCAGGATAAGGCAGCCTCATGTGTCCAAGAGAACCAGGGTTGGCCATGGTTAGTATTCGGATAGGAGACCACCAAGAAAGACCAGGGTTGTTATGCAGAGGAAGGCAAAGGAAAAGCCACCTCTGTTGAATCTCTTGCCTCAAAAAAACCTCATGAGAGGTTACCATAAGACTGGTGCAACTTGACAGTATACTACTACTACTACAGGTGGTAGTAGTGGTAGTAGAATCATAGAGTTTGAAGCGGCTATACAGGCCATATACTATTGTTGTTGTTGTTGTAGTAGTAGTAGTATCACAGAGTTGGAAGGGGCCATACAGGCCATATACTGTAGTAGTAGTAGTAGTAGTAGTAGTAGTAGTATCACAGAGTTGGAAGGGGCCACACAGGCCATATACTGTAGTAGTAGTAGTAGTGGTGGTGGTGGTGGTGGTAGTGGTAGTGGTAGTAGTGGTAGTAGTAGTATCACAGAGTTTGAAGCGGCTATACAGGCCATATACTATTATTATTAGTTGTATTAATATTAGTAGTAGTATTGTTCTTATTATTATTCCTTGCTGAGAATTTATTTCCCAACCAGAGAATAAGCTTATCATTTGGGAGCATGTGCCACATAGTAAGCCGGAGAAAGTGCATTACCTTCAGTGTTTAGATATGACGGGACAGACCAGCTAACCTGAAACTATTTTAGGTCTGCAACAGAGCCGATAATTGGTTAATCTCAATTACTCCTTTCGCTCCCTCTTTGCTCCATTTTTATTACTAACTTCAACCCTCCCTGAAGCTGTCCTTTCTCTAACAGTTAATGTCACCCCTGCTGTTGTCATCTCATAAAAATTCTAACACCCAGGAAAAGATGTCCGTACAGTGCTTTATCTTCTGGCCTTAAGGTGCCCAGGTGGAGCTATTCAACAAACAGTTAAGACGTCTGTTAAATAACTCCGCAGCCTGCTGAGCGTCACCTTTTTTACAGATCAAGGGAATGAGGCCTGCGGAGACCTTGTGGACAAAGTTATCTGTCCGTTAACGTTGGTTTAGGGCATTAGGTTGCAGACAGCCCATAAAATTTACAGCTGCAGTTTGCACAAGGATGCCTGCAGGTGCTATTAATTGAATTTCTAGCATTTGTGTGTGTGTGTGTTTTCAATTGGACTGAGATGCTGTTAAAGTTCCCTACGGTTTCCCAGAGGTGAGGGGAATACAAACCACTCCTTTTAGAGCAGCTGCTAGGCCTGAATGTTAATTTTAAAGGACATTCATGTTCTGATCAGAATTCCTGACCCATTTAAACCTTTAGCAACCTCCAGCACCATGGGAACAAACTCCATCATACTTTTAGGTAGCTTTGATCTTCCTTTTTAATACTCATGATGCTGTGAACTTTGCAAATAGCCACTTTGAATTATGAAGTTACCCTGTTTGTGATATCCATTTTTTCTCAAGTTCAGTACCCCGTACACTCATATGGATCGTTCCTTTGCAATTTATTTGTTTAGGGGAAAAAAACACGTCAAAAATAGCAACATTTATATCAGAATAAGCTTTTGTGAATCAGAGATCTCTTCACCAGATGTATGGAATGCATATTCATAAAAGACTGGGTTGCCAGCCACCCAGTGAGAGGGCTTTTCTGCACTCTTGTTTTCATTGCTTGTGTGTCCCTATTGCATCAGCATTGTGTTTTTTACCTCCTCCCTTTTCCACATGTGTTTTCCTCCATCTAGTGGTCACTTTGATATTGCATTGCTTTACCTCCTATTTATTTCCCTGCAGAGAAATAAGCTAGAGATACGGTGGTGTAATATCAAAGCAACCACTAGAGGGAACCAAATACATGTGGAAAAGAAAAAAACACACACACACACAATACAGGCACACAAGCAATGAAAACAAAAGTGCAGAAAAGCCCAGAGACTGGGGGCAGGGTCATAGGGGGGTGCCATTGCATCAACAGTGTGATGTCATTTCCAAGGTGAACCCGGAAGTGAGGCCATGACATAGATGCAATGCTCTAGCATTTGCTGGCAACTCCATTAGGAGATATTGATACTTAAAATTACAAGCACCAGAAAGGCGTGGGAGGTGAGATGTTACAAAGAACATCTCTTTGTATATAATTATACGTTATAAACAATAATGAATCAAAGGTAACTGAATCCATTCAGAGTGGGTGAGGACCCCACAATACAAGAACTCGTGGGCACTCCATGAAATTGCTGAGCGGTTGGGTTAGAACGGATAAAAGGAAGTACTTCTTCACCCAAAGAGTGATTAACACATGGAATTCACTGCCACAGGAGGCGGTGGCGGCTACAAGCATGGACGGCTTCAAAAGGGAATTAGATAAGCATATGGAGCAGAGGTCCATCAGTGGCTATTAGCCACAAGGTATAGATAGGGGCTCTGGGGCAAGTGATGCTCTGTCATCTTGGTGCTTGGGGGG
>NW_015169332.1:66176-66480 GCF_001447785.1 Gekko japonicus
CCCGTTAAAAGGATGAGGTAGTAGATATCGTGAAAGACCTCTGCCTGAGACCCTGGAGAGCTGCTGCCACTGAGTAGGCAATACTGACCTTGATGGACCAGGGGTCTGATTCGGTATAAGGCAGGTTCACCTTCCGCTGGCCTTTGGCTCTGCTATTCCCTGCCTGTGGATGTTCTTGGTAACCAATGAAATCTGTCCCCCCCCCCCACTTATTAAAAAGTTATTAAAAATTGTGATGTTGGCGTGGACTACTACAAGAAGGCATAAAAACACCAGGGTGCGGATCGAAGGCAATACTATCCTA
>NW_015169333.1:0-18278 GCF_001447785.1 Gekko japonicus
GGCTACTGGAGATTTGATTGACTGTGCAGTTGTTGTTGTTTTTCAAATGATGCTTTGGCAGCAGCTGCCACCGCAGCACAAAGGTCTCACTTTGTGACTGAAGTTAAAACTGCAGCAATTGTTTTGTGGCTGGCTCCACCTCCCGCAGCAGCCGTTTTATGGCTGCGGCCACCATGCCAGGTCACAATTCCGAAGGTGCCCACAGGCTCTAAAAGGGCTGGGGCCTCTGCTCCAAAGCAGCCATTTCCTCCAGAGGAACTGATCTCTGTAGTCATGAGATCAGTTGTAATTCTGAGAAAATACCAGGCGCACCTTGGGTTTGGCATAGGGTTGCCAGGTCCAGGGGTCATTTCCTGCAGGAGCGCACAGGAGCGGAGCTCCAGCAGTAAAGAGCCCAGGGGGCGGGGACATACAACAAGCCCCACCCTCTTCCCCCAGCAGCCCTCAGTCAGAGCAAGAAGCAGCCAGGTAAGCTGCAGAAACACACACACCCCGGTCCAAAACAGTCCAGTGGCACCTTTAAGACCAAGTTTTATTCAGGTACAAGCCCTTCCTCCTCTGTGAGGACAGATCTGCACGTCTCCCATCCCCCCCAATAGCTAACAATCCAAAACAGTCCAGTGGAGCCTGAGCGGTGGGTGTTGCCTTCTGACACACTTCTGGTGATGTCAGGGGGTGTGGCATATGCAAATAAGTTATGCTAATGAGTTATGCAAATGAGCTCCTGCACCTCTTTTTCTACAAAATGACCCCTGTCCAGGTCCTTCCTGAGATCGGGGGGAGGGGGCTCCTGGTTCCTGCTTCAGATCTTCTGCTACATGCGCGAAGTGCAAGCGGCATGATGACATCACCCGGAAGTGATGTCATTGCACTGCCAATATTGGGGGGGTGACACTCTAGTTTTGGTGCAAAACTCTGTGAGTTTTTTTGCCTTCAAAACCATAGAGTTTGCCCAAAAGCTAGAGCATCACCCCCCTGGACGTCGGCGATGCAATGACATCACTTCCAGGTGATGTAATTACATTGGGGACGTCACCCGGTGATGTCCCTGTTCGGAGGTGGGGCTTCCCCCGCCGGCCAGCTGGCTGGTGGCAGATTGCAACCCTGAAAATCAGGGGAACCCCCACCCGGACCTGGGGATCTGTCAACCCTTGTTTAGCAACCCTAAAATTATGCCAGCTGTCTCGGCAACAGGGTGCTCGTGTCTTAATGGTCAATTCGGGTTGGGACAGTGGCCTCACGCAAATCATTTTCCAAAATCTGAAATGACCCTTTTGTCCCAGAGACGAAACATGCGCACAGCTTACAAAACTGCCTTTGTGTTTCCCCTAAGCAAGGAAATAGCTCCCGGGTCTCATTTCAGGTTGGGGGGAAATTAAATTTGCCTGCCACCCCACATTGCAGTCCCAGACAAGGGAGGGGGGGCGGCGGTGCAGGATACTTTGTAGCTCTGGGCGTGGAATTCCCTGCATCACACAGTTTTAGGGATTCCAGGTCCCCTCCGGCAACCGGAGGGGGTGGGGAGCAGGGTTGCCATCTCCTGGTTGGGAAAATCCTGGAGATTTGGGGATGGAGCCTGGGGAGGACAGGGGCTTCAGTGGGGTACAGTGCCATAGAGCCCACCCTCCAAAGCAGCCATTTTCTCCAGGGGAATGATCTCTGTTTGGTGTAGTGGTGTAGTGGTTAAGTGCGCGGACTCTAATCTGGGAGAACCGGGTTTGATTCCCCACTCCTCCACTTGGACCTGGCTGGGTGACCTTGGGCAAGCCATAGTTCTGACAAGAGCTGTCCTTGAAAAAGAGCAGTCTCTGTCAGAGCTCTCTCAGCCCCACCTACCTCACAGGGTGTCTGTTGTGGGGAGGGGAAGGGAAAAGAAGCTTGTAAGCCGCTCTGAGACACCTTTGGGTAGTGAAGGGTGGGGTATAAATCCAATCTCTTCTTCTCCTCCTCCTCCTCTTTAGTCTGGAGTTGAGTTGGAATTCCAGGGGATCCCCCAGGCCCCACTGGGAGCCTTAGCAACCCGAGCTGCAGTGTTAGGAAAGTCAAGTAACGAATAAGTATACACTGCAAGAAACTTTTGTAAATCAATGTGTTCTGTTTAGAACTATCATTCTATAAAGTGAATTGTGTATTATGCATTTTATGGAATGATAGTTACAAACAGAACACATTAATTTACAAACGTTTCTTGCAGTATTTATTTATCCGTTGCTTGACCCACTGGGAGGCTGGCATCTCGACATAGCTTGTGTAAGAAATCAGAACGGACTCCGCGGTATTTCTGCCCATGCTTTGCTGACTTTGCAGGAATTCACTGCCACAGGACGTGGTGGCAGCTACAAGCATGGACGGCTTCAAAAGGGAATTAGATAAGCATATGGAGCAGAGGTCCATCAGTGGCTATTAGCCACAAGGTATAGGTAGGAACTCTGGGGCAAGTGATGCTCTGTCTTCTTGGTGCTTGGGGGGGTCAACAGTGGGAGGGCTTCTAATGTCCCGGCCCCACTGGTGGACCTCCTGATGGCACTGTTATTTCTGGCCACTGTGTGACACAGAGTGTTGGACTGGATGGGCCAGATTTCTGCTTTTGCAGTTTTTTAAAAAAGAAAACAGCAAAATTATTCACAATCCTCATTTAAAGAACAGACAGCAGTAAATGTCTCCCAGGTTCCATCCCCTCACTGTTCCAAGAATAATTGCAATAATTACAAAAGAAGGCCTTGGGGGAAATCTCTATGCACTGAATTTTTAATTTTTAATTTTTTTTTATTAGGCATCTAGACCAACATAGACTCTGGGATCCCAATGAATTTGCTGTCTCCTGCTTCAAAATCATCATGTATTCTATACAGGTATGTTCTGATTTCTGCTTTTGCAGTTTTTTTAAAAAAAGAAAACAGCAAAATTATTCACTTCTCTGTTCAATCCTCATTTAAAGAACAGACGGCAGTAAATGTCTCCCAGGTTCCATCCCCTTGTGGGGAAAAACCCAGACATGAAGCTCTGTAGCCTGCCGTTGCTCTGCTCTATTCTCTCAGGTGATTCCTGCCTCCTGAGGAGGCCAGTAGACATTTCGCTCAGGGGGTATCCGAGAAGAGTTTAGCTGCCCCCATCAGATCAATACTTTCGGCTTTCAACAGCTGCTTAACGGCAGACTGACTCTCTTAGGTGCTCGGCTCACCCCATTTCTCCCCCAAATCAATTGACTCAAGTCTATATATAACTACAGTGTCTGAAGGCGCAGCGGAGAGGGTTGCCCTTGAGAAGGGTTCAGAAATCGCAGCTGATGTGAAAGGCAGCAGGCCGTGTCGTAACTGGGACGCAGGGCTTTTTTTCTGGGGGAACATGCCGGACAAAATTCTTTTTAAAAATGGTTCATGAGTTTTCAGGGTACAGATTGAAAACTTCATTTCCCTCTTGGGAGTTCTGGCCAGTTTTCCCTCTAAGCTGAGTTACTGTGAGCTAGCTCACAGTTTTTTAGCCTCTGGCTCACAGATTTTTCTCTTAGGTCAGGAAGGATGGCTCCAGAGCAAACTAATTTATTCAGTAGCTAAATCGCTGGCTCGCAACTTTAATGCCAGGAGCTCACAAGGTAGAATTTTTGCTCACAAGATTCCGCAGCTTAGAGGGAAGATTCCGCAGCTTAGAGGGAACATTGGTTCTGGCGCCTCTTTTTTTTAAAAAAAAACAAAACAAAACCCACTGCTGAGGCATATGCCACAAGCGCATCGCACATGATGAAGCATTTGCGTTGGCTGAGATGGAGCTTTTGTGGTGCAAATCAAGACTTCAGTTTTGTAGTCTTATAAAAAATAATAAAAAATCCCCTCCGGGGGCTTAAAAAAAAAAAGACTTCAGTGTTTTTTACTCTTTCAAACCCTAAAGAGCGTGAGCCCAGCGTACTTTAGTTAGCCCCTCTGTGTGCATTATTTACTTGAAGTCCAGCCTGCTCTTTCTGCTCGCTAACCCCGTCGCTCCTAGTGCTGACATACTTCCTGATTAGTTACACCTGCTGTTTTATTATCACAACAACCCTGTGGGGTAGGTTAGGCCAAGAGAGATTTTCTGGTCCAAGGTTGCTAGGCAACTTTCCATCGAAGTGTGGGGATTCGAACCTGGATCCCATGATCATGCTGAAACTGGCAGCCCAATTTCCAGAAACCTGGCTTTATCTTCTGATGATCAGTGTTCCCTCTAAGCTGAGTTAGTGTGAGCTAGCTCACCATTTTTTAGCCTGCAGCTCACACATTTTTGTTTTGGCTCAGGAAGGAGGGCTTCAGAGCAAGCTAATTTATGCAGTAGCCAAATCACTCACTCACAACATTAAGGCCAGTAGCTCACAGTTTTTGCTCACAAGACTCCACAGCTTAGAGGGAGCACTGCTTCTGATGAGTGCCACAAACAGAGTCCCTTCGCTTCTGTTAACAATAGCATGGCGGGGGGGGGGTGTTCTGGAGATAATGTGGGCCAACATGTTCTGATTCCCTTAATGTTTTCCACTGCAGCTCCCACAATCATGCTGAAGGTGGCGGCCCAGGTTAATTTTTGGAGGAGTTATGCCTGCTACCAGAGGGGAGGTGAATGGGCAGACATATCCTTTAATTAGTATAAATGGATTTATTTATTAGGATTTTTATCCCACCCATTCTTCAAGGAGCCCACAGTGGTGTACATTGTCCCCTCGCTCTGTTTTATCCTCGCAACAACACTTTGAGGTATACACATGAAGCTGCCTTATACTGAATCAGACCCTTGGTCTACTAACATCAGTATTGTCTACTCCAGGGGTGGCCAAACTTGCTTAACGTAAGAGCCACACAGAGTAAACGTCAGATGTTTGAGAGCCCCAAGACATGAACAAATATCACAAACACATTTTTTTATTGGGAAATATGCAAATTTGCTTCTTATTAACATTAAAGTAGACTGTGTGAAGGAGCTGCGGTGGCTCAAGTGGTTAAGACGCTGAACTGCAGGCTGTGGAAGGTCGGTGGGTCAGCAGTTCGAGACCCGGGTGCCGCATGACGGAGTGAGCTCCCATCTCTAGTTCCAGCTCCTGCCAACCTAGCAGTTCGAAAGCAAGAAATTGCAAGTAGATAAATAGGGACCACTTCGGTGGGAAGGTAACAGCGTTCCGTGCGCCTTGGTGTCTAGTCATGCCAGCCACATGACCACGGAAACGTCTTCGGACAGCGCTGGCTCTTCGGCTTTGAAATGGAGATGAGCACCGCAACCCTTGAATCGGATTCGACTGACTTTCGAGCAAGGGAACCTTTACCTTTACCTTAGACTGTGTGAAAGAGCCGCATGTGGCTCCCGAACTGCAGTTTGGCCACCCCTGGTCTACTCAGACTGGCAGCAGCTCTCCAGGGTCTCGGGCGGAGGGCTTTCACATCACCTCCTACTCAGTTGTTTTAACTGGAGAGCCCGGGGATTGAACCTGGGACCTTCTGCATGCCAAGCCGATGTTCTGACTCTGAGCCACACCCCCTCTGGTAGGTTAGGCCGGGAGTGGTGACTGGTCTAAAGTCATTAACTGAACTTGCTGGTGGAGCAGGGATTTGAACTTGTCACAGTAAAATATTCAAACCACTACACCAAGTGGTCTCTCTTCACACGTGGGAAGGAAGGGTACATCGTCCTCATGAACTTCCTCTGAATGGTGGCCAGTAGGTTCAGGATGGACAAAAGGAAATACGGCTTTACGCAGGGAGTGATTAAAATATGGAATTGGCTGCCAGAGGGTGGAGTTATGGCCACAGAAATAAACAGCTTTAAAAGGAGATGAGATAGACTTATCCTCCATGAATCTGTTAATGGCGACCAGCCATGGTGACTGAGGGGAACCTCCGCCTTCACAGGCACTAAGCCTCTGAATCCCAGAGCCAGGAGGTAACTTCAACGGAAGGCCTAGGTCTCTATGCCCTGCTGTTGGCCCTCCAGAGGAACTGGTTGGCCACAGTGTAAGACAGGATGCTGGATTGGATGGGACCACTGGTCTGATCCAGCAGGGATCTTCTTACGTTCTAAGGAAAGCCTTGGCTTTCACTGTTGTTGGCTCTCCAAAGGAGCTGGTTGGCCACTGTGTGAGACAGGATGCTGGACCAGATGGACCACTGGTCTGATCCAGCAGGGATCTTCTGATGTTCCCCAGCAGCCAAAAAGGTTACCAGAAGGAGCCAGTTCTCTTGAATTCCTGCATTGGTGTTTCCTCTACTTGCTTTGAGGAGGCAAGGAAACCTTTTGGCCCCAATGACAGTGAAGTCTCAGAGACAGAGTCTTCTCTGTTGTGGCACCCCAGCTTCAGAACACCATTCTCATATGTTTCTGATGGTTTCAGGTACCTGCAAATACACACAAACGGGTTGCAAATAGCCAAAAAGGCCCATTGATTAATTGGTAGAACGGGAGTAGATCTTCGACTTGCAAATGAGAAGAGGCCTCTTGGGCGTCATGCAAATGTAACATATTTATTTAACTTAAGATCGTCTTTTAATTCATAGGCGCAGTATTCTCATCATGTGATACAGGAAATCCTGGCACACCTGGACGCTCGCAGAAGGGATTTCCCACGGGTCCGAGCAGGCATCATTCAAGCCCTTTTACAAGCTGTTGCTATTGCAGCCAAAGGGTCTATAGGTGAGCATCGTGAAAGTAAAGACTCTGAAAAGCAGCGTTTTTCAATAACAACTGCTGGGTTGGTATATGTTTCCATTTCTCTTTCATCTGTTGCCTTTCCTGTTCAGGTGTAAAATCAAATCGGAGAGGCAGCAAGGTGTACTGGTTAGAGTACTGGACTAAGATCTGGGAGATCCAGGCAAGGGGCCATGGGTCAGTAGAAGAGGAGGAGGAGATTGGATTTATACCCCGCCCTTCACTGCCTGAAGGAGCCTCAGAGTGGCTTACAATCTCCTTTCCCTTCCCCTCCCGACAGCAGACACCCTGTGAGGTAGGTGGGGCTGAGAGAGCTCTCTCGAGAACTGCCCTTGAGAGAACAGCTCTGAAAGAACTTGTAACTGACCCAAGGTCATACCACCAGCTGCATGTGGAGGAGTGGGGAATCAAACCCGGTTCTCCCAGTTTAGAGTCTGCACTCTTAACCACTACACCAAACCACTACAACCAACGTTTATACCCTGGAAAGCGTTGTTTTTTAAAATGCTATTGGACTCGAATGTTCTTCTACTCCTACAGACTAACATGGCTACCCAGATGAAATGGAGTGCAATAGTTCGTTGGTGCTCCCTAGAGAATCCAAATAATGAGCAGGGAGCTTTGCTCAGCACCTGCGCAATAGCTGGTCACGCTTCGGAGAGCCACAGAGAACAATGCAGGAGCTGCAAAAATTATCCGGCGCGTATTATGCCAGTTGCCGGGAAGGTGGAAACAGGCGCAGAGAGAGAGAAAAAAACACTGCTAGGTTTTTTCACATCCCTCATTGAAAGCCCCAACAGAATGCTGAGCTAGTAAACATCGAAAAAGATGTTGTTTCGGGGGGGGGGGGGTGTATTAAGTCCAGAAATCCTTGAAGCTATAGCGGCAGGACTGGATGATAAATGGCTCATTACAAAACAGGAAATAGATGGCAGGGAGACGGAGCCAAGAGCCGTGCATACACGTCAGAGACTGGCGGCGGGCGGTGGGGGCGAGATCTGCTGGGGCTGCTGTTTCGCAGAAAACTGTCTCCTGGCTTTGGAAGTCCCAACAGAAATACGAAGTTGCAAGGGGAGGCCTCCATTAGGGAAAGGCAAAAGATGAAGAGCAACGCTGATAGCAGAAAGCAAAGAATATCTGAGGATAGCTTTTTTAGAAAACGGAAGAAAGATGCTTCCGTTCTTTAACAGTGGCAACCCACCATAAACCTGATTGGCTAATTTGGTGTAGTGGTTAAGTGTGCGGACTCTAACCTGGGAGAACCGGGTTTGATTCCCCACTCCTCCGCTTGCACCTGCTGATGTGACCTTGGGTCAGTCACAAGCTCTGGCACAGCTGTCCTTGAAAAAGAGCAGTTTGTGTCAGAGTTCTCTCAGCCCCACCTACCTCACAGGGTGTCTGTTGTGGGGAGGGGAAGGGAGAGGAGTTTGTAAGCCGCTCTGAGACTCCAAGTGAAGGGCGGGGTATAAATCCAATCTCTTCTTCTTCTTCTTCTTCTTCTTCTTCTTCTTCTTCTTCTTCTTCTTCTTCTTCTTCTTCTTCTTCTTCTTCTTCTTCTTCTTCTTCTTCTAAAGCGGCAACCCTGGGGTGTGAATGAAGCTACATTCTAGCATAGGGCTGTCGGCTCTGGGTTGGGAAATGCCTGGGTATTTTGTGGGTGGAGCCTGAGGAAGGTGGGGTTTGGGGAGGGGAGGGACTTCAATGGGGCATAATGCCATGGAAGCCCACCTTCCAAAGTGGCCATTCTCTCCAGGTGAACTGATCTCCGTTGCCTGGAGATCAGCTGTAATAGCGGGAGATCTCCAGCTGCCACCTGGGGATTGGCATCCCTAATCCAGCAGTATCCTGGAACCGGTTTCCTATGGTCTGCTCATGCCTAGGGTTGCCATCCTCCAAGTGGGGCCTGGAGATCTCCTGGAATGACAACTGATGTCCAGAAGAAAAATGGCTGCATCGGATGATGAAGAAGAAGAGATTGGATTTATACCCTGCCCTTCACTACCTGAAGGAGTCTCAGAGTGCCTTACAATCTCCTTTCCCTTCCCCTCCCCGCAACAGACACCCTGTGAGGTAAAAGAAGAAGAAGAGATTGGATTTATACCCTGCCCTTCACTACCTGAAGGAGTCTCAGAGTGCCTTACAATCTCCTTTCCCTTCCCCTCCCCGCAACAGACACCCTGTGAGGTAAAAGAAGAAGAAGAGATTGGATTTATACCCTGCCCTTCACTACCTGAAGGAGTCTCAGAGTGCCTTACAATCTCCTTTCCCTTCCCCTCCCCGCAACAGACACCCTGTGAGGTAAAAGAAGAAGAAGAGATTGGATTTATACCCTGCCCTTCACTACCTGAAGGAGTCTCAGAGTGCCTTACAATCTCCTTTCCCTTCCCCTCCCCGCAACAGACACCCTGTGAGGTAAAAGAAGAAGAAGAGATTGGATTTATACCCTGCCCTTCACTACCTGAAGGAGTCTCAGAGTGCCTTACAATCTCCTTTCCCTTCCCCTCCCCGCAACAGACACCCTGTGAGGTAAAAGAAGAAGAAGAGATTGGATTTATACCCTGCCCTTCACTACCTGAAGGAGTCTCAGAGTGCCTTACAATCTCCTTTCCCTTCCCCTCCCCGCAACAGACACCCTGTGAGGTAAAAGAAGAAGAAGAGATTGGATTTATACCCTGCCCTTCACTACCTGAAGGAGTCTCAGAGTGCCTTACAATCTCCTTTCCCTTCCCCTCCCCGCAACAGACACCCTGTGAGGTAAAAGAAGAAGAAGAGATTGGATTTATACCCTGCCCTTCACTACCTGAAGGAGTCTCAGAGTGCCTTACAATCTCCTTTCCCTTCCCCTCCCCGCAACAGACACCCTGTGAGGTAGGTGGGGCTGAGGGAGCTCTTGACAGAAACGGCTCCTTAGAGAAAAGCTCTGAGAGAACCGTGACTGGCCCAAGGTCACCCAGCTGGCTGCATGTGGAGGAGTGGTGAATCGAACCCGGTTCTCCAGCTTAGAGTCCTGCCGTTCTTAACTTCTACACCAGACTGGCTCTCACACTGACCTGGCTCATTCAATAAGTGGGTTCCACATCAAATCAAGTCTGAACTCTCTCTAGACACTAAAATGACTAAAGTGAGGCTATCGTACTTTGGTCACATTATGAGAAATGACAATAATGCTAGGGAAAGTGTAAGGCAGCAGGAGAGAGGGATGGACCCAATCAAGGAAGCCACGGGGGCCCTCAGTTTACAAGACCTGGGCGAGGCTGTTAACAAGAGGGTTGCTGTAAATCAGTTGATGACACTTAAGAAGAAGAGTTGGGTTTTATACCCACTTTTCAGTGCCCGAAGGCGTCTCAGAGTGGCTTACAATCGCCTTCCCTTCCTCACACAATGTGAAGTAGGCGGGGCTGAGTGAGCTCTGAGAGAACTGGTGACAGGCTTCATGTGGAGGAGTGGGGAATCAAACCCGGTTCTACAGATTAGAGTCCTGCCACTCTTAACCACGACACCTAGCTGGCTCTGATCCTAGTCTGTCGCTCTGCTCACTACACTACACTGGCTCCATCTCCTTAGAAGATTGGTTCCTCCTTTGATCCTTACGATGGGACACTTCTTTCACCTGTCCACCGCCTCTGATCGAGCTCAAACTTCCAAAAAGTCACAGTCACTGGTTTTTGGTTTCCCTGCAGGCCCAACCGTCTTGGAGGTATTCAACACCTTACTGAAGCATCTCCGTTTCAGCGTCGACTTTGAATTAAGTGACCGGCGCAGCTCGTTGAGCAGCGCCTGCTTTAGCACAAGCGCCAAGGACAACGACGAGCGGATCGTCCAGAATGCTATCATCCAAACCATTGGTGAGTGATTTTAAGAAGGAATGGGGGGGAAGTACAGAGGAGTGCTGGAGCACCTTCCCTATGAGGAAAGGACAAAGAGTCTGGGACTTTTCAGTCTAGAAAGGAGATGACTAAGGGGGGGGGGGACATGACAGAGGTTTTTAACATTATGCATGAGTTGTAGAGAAGTGACAAAGAGAAAACTTTCTCCCTCTCTCAAAATTCTAGAACTCGAGAGCATCCAATGAAGCCGATGGGCAGTAGGTTCAGGGTGGACCAAAGGAAATGCTACTTTACACAGAGAGTGATTAAAATGTGGGATTCACTACCAGAAGATGCAGTGGCGGCCATGGGAATAGACAGCTTTAAAAGGGGATTAGATGGGTTTGTGGAGGATCAGCCTATCACTGGCTACTAGCCAAGGTGACTGAGGGGAACCTCCACGTTCAGAAACACTAAGCCTCTGAATCCCAGAGCCAGGAGGCAACATCAGGGGAAGGCCTCGGCCTCTATGCCCTGCTGTTGGCCCTCCAGAGGAACTGGTTGGCCACTGTGTGAGACGGGATGCTGTGCTAGATGGACCACTGGTCTGATCCAGCGGGGCTCTTCTGATGTTCCAATGAAGTCCTCGGCCTCTGTGCCCTGTTGTTGGCCCTCCAGAGGAACTGGCTGGCCACTGTGTGAGACAGGATGCAGGACTAGATGGACCATTGTTCTGATCCGGCAGGGCTCTTCATACGTTCTTATGAAGGCCTCGTCCTCTATGCCCTGTTGTTGGCCCTCCAGAGGAACTGGCTGGCCACAGTGTGAGACAGGATGATGGACTAAGTAAACCGCTGGTCTGATCCAGCAGGGCTCTTCTGATGTTCCAGTGAAGGCCTCGGCCTCTGTGCCCTCTTGTTGGCCCTCCAGAGGAACTGGCTGGCCACAGTGTGAGACAGGATGCTGGACTAGGTGGACCACTGGTCTGATCCAGCAGGGCTCTTCTGATGTTCCAATGAAGGCCTCAGCCTCTGTGCCCTGTTGTTGGCCCTCCAGAGGAACTGGCTGGCCACAGTGTGAGACAGGATGCTGGACTAGATGGACCGCTGGTCTTACCCTGCAGGGCTCTTCTGATGTTCTTTGGGTATCGGAGGTACAGAAGTTCATTGCATATGGACACCTGCCTTCTGTCCTAGCCCCTGAAACCAAAATAGGGCATGCTGGAGTTTTGGACTGCTTTCACCCCAAATACCGTCTAGTACTGAGGGCACTGAGGGCCGTTGGTGATGGGGTGTCCAATAGTAATAGACACGAAGCCACTCATGATAGTGAAATGACCCAAGCATTGTTCTCTGACACTTATTCTTTGCACAATTTTTCTTTTTCTTTTATTCATTCAGGGTTCTTTGGAAGCAACCTCCCAGATTACCAGCGGTCGGAGATCATGATGTTCATTATGGGGAAAGTACCAGTTCTGGGGGCAACTTCCCATACACTGGAGACCAACCAGCTGGGGTTTGTTCAAATTACTCTGTATTCTGGGCTCCTAACAAAGAAGGAGGGAAAGGCGAGATACTGTGTGTTTGTTAAAATCTTAGTGGTTGATTTGACTTTTAAGATCCTTTTCGGGAACTCTGTAACCCCTCCTGTCTCAGACTTGCTGACTTCTTCGAACACACCACTCTTCAATGGGCTTCGTCTGAAGCATGTCCCTTTGATTCTCATGAAAGGCTCTTCCATAGGACGATCTATACGGTCACGTAGTATCCCCACAAAACACCAGTCATTGTCCTAACAGAACCTTTTAACATTACTTAGTCTGTTCCTCCCAATATACTTAAAACTCAAGGGCATCCAAGAAAGCGGATGGGCAGTAGGTTCCGGATGGACAAAAGGAGATCTTTCTTTACACAATGGATGATCAGAATGTGGAATTTGCTGCCAGAGGATGTAGTGATGGCCACAGGCATAGATGGCTTTAAAAGGGGGGCTGGATAGATTCATGGGAGATAGGTCTGTCAGTGGCTACTAGACATGGTGACTGAGGGGAACCTCCAAATTCAGAGGCACTAAACCTCTAAATCCCAGAGCCGGGGGGCAACATCGGGGGAAGGCCTCAAGCTCTATGCTTTGTTGTTGGATCTCCAGAGCAACGTCCCAAGTTTGTTTCCCAGCATCCTCCAGGTGAAAGGTAGCAGAGCTGCAAGGGATCTCTGCTTGGGACCCCCAAATAGACACTGTTGACCTAGAATGGACCTGTGACGACCCCTTAACTGGGGAGGTCTGGGTTTACTTTAAAATGTTCTTTCTGTTTTGTTTTTACTCTATATATCCGGCTGCCACCAGGAAATTTTAAAAGGATTTCCAAACCTTTATGCTTTCTCTATTTCTGGGTAGGTATGTCGAGGGTTTTAGGCGTTCACGAGGGTCTATGTGTTTCCTGGGAAGAATTTCTTTTATAACTGGTATCTTAAATAAAAGTAGATTTATTTGATATTTCACACACTTTTCCCTCTTACTGACAGGGATCTGGGCATGTCACTTTGTAACAATATTTTTCTTCGGCCATATAAGTTTACTGTTTCTTATACATTCCACTTCAGCTTATAACTGTTAACTCCTTTGTAATTTCCACCCATTAGATCTAGTCTTGCAATCCGGAGCAAGAGAGAATAGACCTGCTCCATCTTCTTTTGTTTGCGTTACTTGAAATGAGGCCTGTTGTTCAAAGAAAGGGAAATTCTAGTACACTGGAAAGACTTGGGGTCTTGGCACTATATCCCTGCAGGTTACAGCTACTAATACTGGGCTTTTACATGTGCACTGGAGAAACTTGTTCATGGAAATGTATCTGGTTCCGTAAGCAGGGCCATTCCCCTGCATTTTCCCACAAGTAAACTTCTCCAGCATCGCACTACTCTTGCAAGCAGTCCTGTGAACATATATCGGAGCCAAACCATAGCTTTTAAGTCATCTTTCTTGAAGCCATAAGTATAAGCCCACAGCCCAGGAGGGCTGGACTTAAACTTGGGTCTTGTGAAACCCATCCCTTTCTCAGACTATTGGTATAGCCCAAGGCAAAGAGACAACCAGAGGTGGTTTGCCATCGCCTGCCTGCCTGCCTGCCTCTGGTCCTCCTTGGTGGTCTCCCATCGAAATACTGATCAGAGCTCATCCTACATAGCACCGAAAATCTGACAAGATTGAGCTAGCCTGGTGACCCCATAGGGCTTTCAAGGCAAAAGATGAGCGGAAGTGGTTTGCCATTGCCTACCTCTGGAAGCAGTGACAGACTTCACGTTCCTGGGATCCCAGATCACCACAGACGGTGACAACAGCCATGAAATGAAAAGACGCCTGCTCCTTGGGAGGAAAGCGATGGCGAACCTAAACAGCATAATAAAAAGTAGAGACATCACCCTGCCAACAAAAGTCCGCATGGTCAAAGCAATGGTATTCCCAGTAGTCATGTATGGCTGCGAGAGTTGGACTATGAGGAAGGCCGAGAGCCGAAGAATAGACTCTTTCGAATCATGGTGCTGGAGAAGACTCTTGAGAGTCCCTTGGACTGCAAGGAGATCAAATCAGTCAATCCTAAAAGAAATCAACCCTGACTGTTCCCTGGAAAGCCAGATACTGAAGCTGAAGCTCAAATGCTTTGTCCGCCAAATGAGAAGGGAGCACTCACTGGAGAAGACCCTGATGCTGGGAAAGCAAGGCTTCTAATGTCCTGGCCCCACTGGTGGACCTCCTGATGGCACCTGGTATTTCTGGCCACTGTGTGATACAGAGTGTTGGACTGGATGGGCCTTTGGCCTGATCCAACATTGGCATCTCTTATGTTCTTATGTAAGATTGAGGGTAAAAGAAGGGGATGGCAAAGGGCTCTTTTTGTAGCAGGTACTCATTTGCATATTAAGTGACACAGCCCTAATGTAGCCAATCATCCTAGAGTTTACAGTAGCTCCTGTAAGAAGAGCTCTGTAAGCTCTTGGAGGATTGGCTACTTTAGGGGTGTGTGGCCTAATATGCAAAGGAGTTCCTGCTACAAAAAGAGCCCATCAAAGCAACGAACATGAAATTGAGCAGACTCTGTAGGATGACGGAAGACAGGAGGGCCTGCCGTGATGGGGCCCATGGGGTCGCGAAGAGTCGGACTCGACCGTGCGACTGAACAACAACAACCTCTGCATAGCAACCTCGGACTTCCTTGGTGGTCTCCCGTCCAAGTACTAACCGGGGCCGACCCTGCTGAGCTTCTGATGAGACCAGGCCATCCAAGTCAAGGTAGCCTTTTGTTAGGAAATTTTTAAAAGGTATCAGTTGGAGGACATATCATTTACAGAAGATGGATGCTTTGTTAAAACACAATGCTTCGTATTTTGCAGAGCAAAATGCCATTTTAAAAAATGTATATTATTTACGACTGGTGACTCGTTAGGCCGTCGTAGTCCCATATCTCTCCGGGCTCCTGGTCACTTAACAAATTGATTCGCTTCCCCGATGGATGCACGAGGGAACCATCCATCCGCAGAAGAGGCCTGGCCAACTCCTGTGCTTGCCTGGAAAAAGCCTGTCTGTAAAAATAGCAGTCTGGTCAGCATTGCAAAAAAACCCACCACCACCACCACCACCACTTATTTAAGGCTCCATCGATCGTGTGGGTCTCTGAAAGGGGATCTTTTCCTCGGCGGGGTTGCACCTACGTGGGCGCTTCTTATAAAACAGCTGAATAATTCACAATTGTTCTGTGCTAATTGGGTTTCAGAGCAAGAGACGGAGCTGCGCCGGGAAAAATTGCAGTGAATTAATTCAGATTAATTTTGTCCCCAGGGTGTAAAATGAACCTAGCAAGGAATGGTGCCGGGTGGAAGGGGAGGCTGCTAGACTTTGACAAATGCAAATGGATCAATAGTGACGTTTTAAAAATTAACCATGGGGCTGGATCTTACTTTCCTCTGGTGCCAGAGGAATGGTAGAATCCTGTGACTTCAGTTTCAGATACAATTGGGGAGGCTTACCCAGTCCCAATTATTTTATCCACCCCATTTACCTTTTTTAACTTGTACGCCAGGGTAGCAAAATGGAGCCTCCATGTTCAGTGGCAGCATATCTCTAAATGTCAAGTGTTGGTGGCAACAGGAGCCAGTTTGGGGAGGCTTATACAGTCCCAATTATTTTATCACCCCATTTACCTTTTTTAACTTGTACTCCAGGGTAGCAAAATAGAGCCTCCATGTTCAGTGGCAGCATATCTCTAAATGTCAAGTGTTGGTGGCAACAGGAGCCAGCTGTTGCTTTCGTGTCCTGCTTTATAAAAATGGCTGTCCCCTGTTAGAAACAAGATGCAGGGCTAAGTAGACCCTCGATCCAGTCCTGCAGAGGTGGCTTTTGCACTGTTCCATACTACTGAGATGAATGAATGTGAAAAATGCCATTTCTTCATTTCATACTTTAAATCATTAAGAAGTGGACTGAACTGAATTCAGAGCCTCAACTATATCAATATTTATCATACATAGATTAGAAAATGTTGCCTCCTGGCTCTGGAATTCAGAGGAATGTGGAGGTTCCCCTCAGTCACCATGGCTAGTAGTAGCTAGTATCCTGTATGGACATTCATTTTGACTTGTGCCAATTCTGCTAGGACATTTGATAAAACTGTGTCTGTACATTTCATGCTGCAGGTGGGGGGCTCGGATGGCTCAATGCTCCTGTGACGCCCCTTGTCCATTCACACAGAGTGCCTCCCACCCTCTACTTATTTTTATTTAGGTATTTTTACCCCGCCCTCCCCGCAAGCCTCACTACTTCAGGATATGGGTTATATATAGGTCAGGACGTCACAAGCTACCCTTCTCGCCTCTTTTAAAATCTATGGATAGTCATCATGGCCATCTCACACCTTAGGCGCTCTCTCTCACTCCACCGACAGGGTAACCCACCCCCTGTAATAATCAGCCCTCACTCACACAGAGCTATTGGCCTGGCAACCAGCAGGAGATGGGAGGAGGCGGGACTTACTGTGCAGGGGGTGGTGATCTTTGGGACCAAATGATGATGTCACTTCCTGTGTGACCCAGAAGTGCTGGTATCGCACTGGGGCAACACTCTAGCACGCGACCCAAATCTCTATGGAGTTTCTGGGCAATGCTAGAGGGTCACCCCAGTGTGATGCCTGTGCTTCTTGGTAGCACTGGAAGTGATGTCATCATTGGGCACCAAAAAACGCCATTTTGCTGGCTTGTTTCTGCCCACTGATAAGATGAGTATCAGCAGCAGGGGTCATTTCCTGCAGGAGCACACAGGAGCGGAGCTCCAGCAGTAAAGAGCCCAGGGGGCGGGCACATGCAACAAGCCCCACCCGATGTCATCATTGGGCACCAAAAAACGCCATTTTGCTGGCTTGTTTCTGCCCACTGATAAGATGAGTATCAGCAGCAGGGGTCATTTCCTGCAGGAGCACACAGGAGCGGAGCTCCAGCAGTAAAGAGCCCAGGGGCGGGCACATGCAACAAGCCCCCCCCCCTGCTCTCAGCCGCCCTCAGTCAGAGTAAGAAGCAGCCAGGTACGTTGCAGAGCCCCCCCCCCCAGGCCCCCGGTCCAAAACAGTCTAGTGGCACCTTTAAGACCAAGTTTTATTCAGGTACAAACTCCCTCCTCTGCGAGGACAGATCTGCACATTCCCCTCCCTCCACTTGGACACTAATCTGGGAGAACCAGGTTTGATTCCCCACTCCTCCACTTGCAGCAGCTGCATGACCTTGGGCAAGCCATAATTCTGTCAGAGGCAGGGGTCATTTCCTGCAGGAGCGCACAGGAGCGGAGCTTTGGCAGTAAAGAGCCCATGGGGCGGGCATATGCAACAAGCCCCACCCTCTGCTCCCAGCAGCCCTCAGTCAGAGCAAGAAGCAGCCAGGTAAGCTGCAGAGCCCCCCCCCCAGCTCCCCGGTCCAAAACAGTCTAGTGGCACCTTTAAGACCAAGTTTTATTCAGGTACAAGCTCTCCCTCCTCTGCGAGGACAGATCTGCACATTCCCCTCCCTCTCAACAGCTAGCAATCCAAAACAGTCCAGTGGAGCCTGAGTGGTGGGTGTTGCCTTCTGACAGACCTCTGGTGATGTCAGGGGGGTGTGGCGTATGCAAATAAGTTATGCTAATGAGCTCCTGCACCTCTTTTTCTACAAAATGACCCCTGATCAGCAGGCATCAGCAACAATTCCCAGGAGTTTGCCCACCGATTAAAGGGACCTGGTAAGCCTCTGAGCCAAACTGATTTTTGCTCTGCTGGGGAAAAGAGACGGGCTTCTATCTGTATATGCTCTCCAGTGGGTCAAATAGCAGCTTGGGGGAAGAGGGAAATGGGGCAGAGAAAAGGCATGAGCCTCATCTCCTTCACTGCAACAGCACCTGCCCTATACCCTCTCACCATAGCTGCAACATTTTGTGTCCTGGCCCACACTTGTTTTTTTGCAATCTGTTCCGATTCTTCATATCCTACCTTGCATGTCCATATTGCCAGAAAGAAACCCAGCTGTCTACTTTTTTAAAAAAAAGAGAGTGAGAAATATCAGTTCACCTTTTGTAATTTCTCCCTTTGTTTTTAGTGATTTGGGAACCAGGCGGATGATGATGATGATGATGATGATGATGATGATGATGATGATGAAGAAGAAGAAGAAGAAGAAGAAGAAGAAGAAGAAGAAGAAGAAGAAGAGATTGGATTTATACCCCGCCCTTCACTACCCAAAGGTGTCTCAGAGCGGCTTACAATCTCCTTTCCCTTCCCCTCCCCACAACAGACACCCTGTGAGGTGG
>NW_015169333.1:18442-20991 GCF_001447785.1 Gekko japonicus
CAGCTCTTATCAGAACTATGGCTTGCCCAAGGTCATCCAGCCAGGTGCAAGTGGAGGAGTGTGGAATCAAACCCGGTTCTCCCAGATTAGAGTCCGCGCACTTAACCACTACATCAGACTGGCTAGATAGAGCAGGCAGTTTGTTACATTGTAATAAAAAATTGCCTTCTCCATTGGTAGGGTTGCCAGATACTGGTGGTACTCCCTGTCCCCTATCCTCACTCAGTGGAACAGTGGAAGGAAAATAGGAGGGAACAGTAGCTCACGGAAGTCACTTCCTGTTTCAGAACAGGAAAGGGCATCATGATGCCCTACGTAAGACCACAGAGATTTTTTTGAAACTCCTAGAGTGCCATGAGGTCACGTCCTGTTTCAAAACAGGAACTGGCTTCCAGGAAGTCTCCCTGGAATTGCCACCCAAGGGCTGACGCCTTATTGGCTGATCTAAATGGGACTCGCAAAAAATGGCTTGTCCGATCTCTGGTGGGAAGTAAGAATCTGCTGGTGGACAATTTGCTAAGTTAGGTCCAGTGCTTCAGAAGATTGTCCCTTCTTTTTGCTTCTTTATTGTGGCTATAGGCAGCAAAGGTATGTGTGATGATCGCTACTGTTGAGGCCACTGAATATGGGGGTGAATTATGTGCTTACAGGTAACTGTCAGGAGGCTGTAGTGGAGGCAGAAGGTTGCTCTCTTAGAGAAGAAGAAGAAAAGATTGGATTTATGCCCCGCCCTTAACTCAGAGTCTCAGAGCTGCTTACATCTCCTTCCCTTCCTTTCCCCACAACAGACACCCAGTAGGTAGGTGGGGCTGAGAGAGCTCTGAGAGAACTTGTGACTGACCCAAAGTCACACCAGCAGCTGCTTGTGGAGGAGTGGGGAATCAAACCTGGTTCTCCAAATAAGAGTCCATGCTCCTAACAACTACACTCTTAATGCTGGGAAAGCATACAGTTGCTGATTGGCTCATTGTACCTTCTGTTATCAGTGACCCACATGCTTTGCTGCTGGCCAGTCAGCAGACTCAAAACTTACATGTTTGTTGACTACGCCATTTCCTTCCTCTATAGCTGCCTTCAGACAGTTACCCATGAAGATGTGCGTCCTCCAACTTGGTGTAGTATTTAAGAGCAGCAGACTGTAATCTGGAAGAACCGGGTTTGATTCCCCACTCCTCCACATGCAGCCAGCTGGGTGACCTTGGGTCAGTCACAATTCTCTCAGAGCTCTCTCACCTCCACCTACCCCATAGGGTGGGGAGAGGAAGGGAAGAAGAAGAAGAAGAGATTGGATTTATACCCCACCCTTCACTACCCAAAGGTGTCTCAGAGCGGCTGTAGTGGTGTAGTGGTTAAGTGTGCAGACTCTAATCTGGGAGAACCGGGTTTGATTCCCCACTCCTCCACTTGCACCTGCTGATGTGACCTTGGGTCAGTCGCAAGCTCTGGTACAGCTGTTCCTGAAACAGCAGTTTGTGTCAGAGTTCTCTCAGCCCCACCCACCTCACAGGGTGTCTGTTGTGGGGAGGGGAAGGGAAAGGAGTTTGTAAGCCGCTCTGAGACTCTGAGTGAAGGGCAAGGTATAAATCCAATCTCTTCTTCTCTTCTTCTTCTTCTTCTTCTTACAAACTCTTGTACAAATTTATTTTATTTTTTACAATTTATTTATTGGGTTTTAGAAGATACCAGAGTTCATACCATATCATATTATCAATAACATCCTCAAGAGTACAAAGAAAACCTTGAAACATTTTTCTATATAACAACACAGCTATGGAATATACAAGAGAATATAAGTCCTTAAGAAGTTAAGTTATTCTCACCTGCATTTTTCACTCTGGAGACTCCTTTGGGTGGTGAAGAGCAGGGTATAAAACCAACTCTTCTTCTTCCTTCCCCCTCACTTATTCTGCAGCAGTGGAGTTCCCGCCCCAGAACTCACGTCATTGTTAGCTACTGGACTCCTAGATGTTTTTGGAGGCCAGTAACACTTCTGGCTGTATTTGTAAGGCTGGCTTAGCTCTTTCTCTCTTTATGAGAACCCTTGATTTATTTCTGTATGCGTGGAGCAAGATACTTGGTTGTGGGGGTGAGGCTGAAAGATTTCTTGGGTTGGTTGCTTTAGACCTTCTCTTTGGTGCCCCCCAGGTGACTACTGGTTACAGTGCCAAAACTATTTCTGCTGCTCTGCCCGCTCCTTTTCTGGACCCTTTGCTGTCTCCTTCGCTCATGGATGACTGTGAACTACGACAACTCGTCCTGGAAATCCTGCATAACCTCATTGATCGGCACGACAACCGAGCAAAGCTCCGTGGGATCAGGTGAACCATTAAGCTTAATGGGGCCACAGATGCTCTTTTCTTAATGCAAATAACCGTTTGACTTTATGGGGGTCTCTGTAATAGATGAAATGTCCTCCCAAAGTAGAAGAAAATTGTGTGCAGCTTTATCGGACCAAGCAAAACCCAGAGCAAGAGAGATGATGATGATGATGATGATTGATGATGATGATGATGATGATGATGATGATGATGATGATGATGATGATGATG
>NW_015169333.1:21374-30070 GCF_001447785.1 Gekko japonicus
TGCTGGACCTCCTGATGGCACCTGGTATTTTTGAAAACTAGTATAAAGACAACAGTCGTGAGAGTCTGACCCACAAATCAAGCAAGTCACCAAGACTGGCAAAGACGGGAGACGTCCGGGATCCATTAGAAGCTTAGCAGCAATTTTGAGCCTGAACATTTACCGAGATCGGCATCCTATCTGAGTGTAGTATTCCTTATGACTTCTTGTCAAGCACTTTATGAAACAGAGAGCTTTTGTACTACTCTAATATCTCCTGAGGAAGATCCAATTTTGAAACGTCGTTATATAATCCGGAGACGATGTTGCACAAAGAGTTTCTTATGATTTATTAATGATGTTGTTGTGCTTTAGATTGTGGTACATAGGAAGCTTTTTCTTTGCAAGTCTTGGTGACTGCTTGATTTGTGGGTCAGACTCTCACAACTGTTGTCTTTATACTTGTTTTCTGACTGGGTTGTGTTTGTCCATATTTACCTGGTATTTCTGGCCACTGTGTGACAAAGTGTTGGGCTGGATGGGCCATTGGCCTGATCCAGCCTTGGCTTCTCTTACGTTCTTATGTTTTTTTGTTAGTTATTAATAACTTTCCTACAGCCTGCTGCCATTTTATTGTTTCAAAAAGAAGAGCAAAATTGCAAGGTAATAACTGAGGGTGCCGGAAGATTTTATCTTCCAGCTGTATCACCGCAAATGCTAAGCAGTTTGTTCCTGGTTTAATTAAGCTTGTATTATATTTTTGTTTTGTCCAAAACAGTTTTGTACACAGCATCAAATTAATATCCTTGTACCTGGTTGCAATTACTTGCACTACCCTCCGCTTAAAATGGAAAACCTTCTGTCATTGTTGAAACGTGGGTGGAATTAAAATGGAAATAGTTTCCAGAATGCCTGAGTAGACAAAGCACGTTTCGCCGTGCGCTTCCCACGACTGTGAAGTTGGTGGTTTACAAATTGTCTTTATTAAAGTTGTTTTTAAAAATAAACTAACAGACCGCTCTGTCTTTGCCTAGAATAATACCCGACGTTTCGGATCTCAAGATAAAGCGAGACAAAATCTCGAAGCAAGATGTGAGCTTCATGAAAAAGGTAACAACATTGTGTACAGGCATATGTAGAGATGTTAGGTGGGCTATTGGGGGCAACAGTTCTAGGCCCAGTCTGCATCTAGCATTCGCTCCGTTGTTTTATTAAACCCACATTGGAAAAGAAAAAGATGCAGCTCAAAACCACGTTCAAATATCCCGGGCTAAATCCGTACAGACTGAAGAGTCAACCCTGAACAGCCATAAAACAGCCATAAATCTATGCAGACGCAGCTCAAGTGGTTAAAACACTGAACTGCAGGCTGTGGAAGGTCAGTAGTTCAGCAGTTCGAGACCCGGGTGCCGCATGATAGAGTGAGCTCCCATCTCTAGTTCCAGCTCCTGCCAACCTAGCAGTTCGAAAGCAAGAAATTGCAAGTAGATAAATAGGTACCACCGGTGGGAAGGTAACAGCGTTCCGTGCGCCTTGGTGTTTAGTCATGCCGGCCACATGACCACGGAAACGTCTTCAGACAGCGCTGGCTCTTCGGCTTTGAAACAGAAATGAGCACTGCAACCCTAGAGTCAGATTCGACTGGCTTTCGAGCAAGGGAACCTTTACCTTTAAACGGAGAGATCAAAGGAAGTGAAACCAGCATGCAGTATGGAGGCTACCATAAAACCCGGCAATCAAAGAAAGTGAAAGTGGCATGCAATGTAGAGGGGAATTTCTGTTCCAACGTGGGTTTGGTAAAACCACGGAGCGAATGCTAGATGCAGCATGGGCCCCAGTGCTTTTTCTTTGTTTCTTTCAGTGCCAAAGCCAGGATCTTGCTGGCTGTATGCGGACTCTGTTCACGCAACCGATACTTTTCTGGCCTTTTCTTTCTACTAGAGCGGGGGCCACCAACCTTTTGTTTGTTTGTTTTTTGGGGCCCCCGTAGGGGATTTTTTTATTTGCATTTTCTAAAAACTACAACGAAATTTAGGGAAGGGTCTACAAACTATGGGAGGAAGTAAAGAAAACCCACTAAAAACCCAAGAGATGGTCATCATACATAATGTTTGTAAAATTAGCTTCTTGCTTAAAGTCCACTTAGAGTTCATTGGATGTGGTCAACCATGTTCTTCATACGAAAGCTGTAAGCTATAACTCCTGCGCATCTGCCTAAATAAAAGCAATTCAAGAAATGGTTAATAATCATTTTAAATAATTCCAGACACAATAAGAACTCAATATCTATCCTTTTTCTTTCTCAACTGATAGCTTGCCACCAACCTTTTTTGAGCCTGCAAGTACTTTTGGAATTCTGACACAGTGCGGTGGGCCCAGCTCCAAAATGGTTGCAGCAGGAGGTGGAGCCGGCCACAAAATGGCTGCTGCAACTTCCCTTCAGTCACGCAGTGCAGATCTTTGTACTTTGGTGGCAGCTGCTACCAAAGAAATGACTTTAAAATCTGGACAGCCAGTCCGTTCTCCAATGGCAACTCGGAAACCTTCCTGGGCAGAAGCCCCACCTGGCCACACCCACTTTCTTGAACTCTTGGTGGGCACCAGGAAAGGTGTCATCGGGTGCCATGGCTTCCATGGGGACCATGTTGGGAACTAGGGATGCCAGCCTCCAGGTGGGACCTGGGGATCTCCTGGAATTACAGTTCATCCCCAGACTGCAGAGATCAGTTCCTCTGCAGAAAATGGATCTCTTGGAGGGTGGGTTTTAAGGCATTGTACCCTACTGAGGTCCCTGCCCTCCCCAGGCTCCATCCCCAAATCTCCAGGAGTTCCCCAACCTGAAGCTGGAAACATAAGAGACGCCAATGTTGGATCAGGCCAAAGGCCCATCCAGTCCAACACTCTGTCACACAGTGTCCAGAAATACCAGGGGCCATCAGGAGGTCCAGCAGTGGGGCCAGGACACTAGAAGCCCTCCCACTGTTGCCCCCCTCCCCCAAGCACCAAGAATACAGTTCATCCCTTGCCCCAGCCTGAGAGTTCCTATCTATACCTTGTGGCTAATAGCCACTGATGGACCACTGCTCCATATGCTTATCTAATTCCCTCTTATAAGAACATAAGAGAAGCCAATGCTGGATCAGGCCAATGGCCCATCCAGTCCAACACTCTGTGTCACACAGTGGCCAGAAATACCAGGTGCCATCAGGAGGTCCACCAGTGGGGCCAGGATACTAGAAGCCCTCCCACTGTTGACCCCCCCAAGCACCAAGAAGGCAGAGCATCACTTGCCCCAGAGCCCCTATCTATACCTTGTGGCTAATAGCCACTGATGGACCTCTGCTCCATATGCTTATCTAATTCCCTCTTGAAGCCATCCATGCTTGTAGCCGCCACCACTTCCTGTGGCAGTGAATTCCAAGTGTTAATCACTCTTTGGGTGAAGAAGTACTTCCTTTTATCCCTTCTAACCCGACCGCTCTGCAATTTCATGGAATGCCCCACGAGTTCTTGTATTGTGAGAAAGGGAGAAAAGTACCTCTTTGTCTACCCCCCCAATCCCCTGCCGGAGAACACGGGGGACCTGGCAACCCTCCTGGGGACCCCTGTACCAAAGTCTTTACAGGCGGAAAATCCATTCCTGATCATCAGGGGATCCTTCAGGGTGGCATCTGAGTAGGGTCACCAGCCCCCAGGTCCCAGTTGGGGTCCCCCTGCTTTTGGGGGCTTCAATCGGCCATTGGCCAGCAGGGGAAACCCCACCCCCAAACAGGTCACACCGTGCCCTGAACACGATGACATCACTTCCAGGTGACGTCATCACACCGGGACGCTTGGGTCTGGGGGCAAACTCTGTGGTTTTGAAGGCAAAAAACAATAGAGTTTTGCCCAAAAACCAGAGCTTTGTGTGTGACATCCCGCCCACCACCAGAATGCTGCCCAAATCCCCCTGCCATGATGGCGAGGGGACCTGGCAACCCTACATCTGAGGCAGCAGGAAAGTCTGCCAAAAAATAAGAAAGAAAAGAAAGAAAGCTCCTTGTGAAGAAGAAGAAGAAGAGATTGGATTTATACCCCGCCCTTCACTACCTGAAGGAGTCTCAGAGCGGCTTACAAACTCCTTCCCCTCCCCCTCCCCACAACAGACACCCTGGGAGGTAGGTGGGGCTGAGAGAGCTCTGGCAGAAATGGCTCTCTTTCAAGGACAGCTCTTGTCAGAACTATGGCTTGCCCAAGGTCATCCAGGAGGTGCAAGTGGAGGAGTGGGGAACCAAACCCGGTTCTCCCAGATTAGAGTCCGCGTACTTAACCACTGCACCAAACTGGCTCTGCATGCACAATTGTGCTGACCTAGTTGCCTTCTATTTTTAAAATGGTCCACAAGTCTGAGATAGATCTCCTGCTTTCTCCTCTTTGTAGCATGGACAGCAATTGTACAGACATGTCTACTTGGGCTGTAAAGAGGAAGACAATGTCCAGAAGAACTTTGAACTGTTGTACACGACTCTGGCCCTCATTACCATTGAACTAGCCAACGAAGAAGTGGTCATTGACCTCATCAGAGTGGCCATAGCATTGCAGGTAAGGACCATCTAGATGAGTTGGTGAACAAAATTCATGTTGCAAAGATTCTGATCTGGCTATCAGAGTTTCATGGAACCGTTGCTCATCTCCAAGTTTACTGTGCATGTTCAGATTTTAATACCTGGTCCGTAATTTTACATCTTGAAAACCTTGCCCTTCATCTTCTTCATTTTTTTAAAAGTTTAACTTGCTTTCCTCCATCAAGGTGGCTTATATCAAAACAGAGTTAAAACCCAGTGTAGAAATTATAAAACTGAGCCAAACTTAAAAAAACATCAGAATTACCCTACCAATACACAGCTCCTCCTTGCACAAGTGAAAACTAGATGGCGTCAGTCTAAACATGCCTTACAAAATAGCACAGTCCCGCATGCCCACAAAAAGGGTGCCTTCTGTACCATTTGTGGTAGCCCCTTGCAGAGTACCAGTGTCTCCACAGAGGAAGCATAGGACCTCACTTGAAGAAATCTGCACTCAAAATATTGCAGAATCACTCAAAATATTGCAATCAATATTTATATTTTAATTTAGTTATTTATTTATTTGGTTTATATCCTGCCCTTCCCACAAGTGGGCCGAGGGTGGCTCACAGCAGTAAATTTAATGCAATCTTAAAATATCTCAACCAGACAATAAATAACAATATTAAATTAATACAATAAAACCAATTTAAAACGTTTAAAGTGGGCAGTGCAGTATATTCAGTTTCAGTTCCCGCATTCGGGAAATGAGTGGGCCAGCGCCGAGCCATAGTTTGGGTCCCTTGATGTATACCTAATGCTCTCCTCAGTCTGGAGGCAGGCATGAACATGAGAACATAAGAGAAGCCATGTGGGTTCAAGCCAGTGGCCCATCCAGTCCAGCAGTCTGTGTCACACAGTGGCCAAACCCCAGGTGCCATCAGGAAGTCCACCAGTGGGGCCAGAACGCCAGAAGCCCTCCCACTGTTGACCCCCCCCCAAGCACCAAGAATACAGAGTATGACTTGCCCCAGCCTGAGAGTTCCATCTATACCTTGTGGCTAGTAGCCACTAATGGACCTCTGCTCCAGTGGATGGTTCCCTATAGCGGCACCCTACAGCAACGCACACCATACTGAGATTCCCCCCCCCCCAGTAGTTTGTCTCTCTGCCTTAGAGATTCCTAAGTACTAGAGAATCTTCACTTTGGTGCATTTCAGTGCGTTTCTGGAAGGCAGGTGTCTTCACATCCAGGGCATTTTTTTGTAGAAAAAGCCCAGCAGGAACTCATTAGCATAATAGGCCACACCCAACAGCAGGAACCCATTAGCATATTAGGCCACACCCCTGACAGCACAGCTCATTCGCATATTAGGCCACACCCCCATGTTACCAGAACTGTGCTCATCCAGCCACACCCACCTTTTGCTTCTTATTCTGTTTACCTACACTACACTTGATCTTAGCCAAAACCCAGGGCTTTTTTGTAGCAGGAACTCCTTTGCAGGTTAGGCCACACGCCCCTAATGCAGCCAATCCTAATGAGTTTCTGATGTTGGGTGTGGCCTATTATGCTAATGAGTTCCTGCTGGGCGTGGCCAACTTGGAAGCCAGCCGGAACTCCGTTCCTGTGCGTTCCTACCCAAAAAGAGCCCTGTCACATCCCTTATTCCCAACGGGTTTACCCTTGTCAAATGGGAAAGGCTGAAACAATTAATGACGTATTATTACACCATCCCTACTGTACGGGTTTGCATTCCCAATATATTATGCCGATTTTAATAAAATCCCCAGAGCAATTCTACACTTCCCTCCTCCTTTCAGACTTCTCTAAAGAAATAATAACGGCATGTGTTGTACGAAACCAGATGGTTAAGTCTTCGAATAACTGACCCCATCTGTTGTGAAACGCGTGGCACTATACATTTCTATGCCACATTGGTTCCACACTGCACTTTGGATCGAGTTCCTTAGACCAAGATTAGGAAGGTACACAATTGAACTACCATTCAGGATACGTGTCCCTGACTTGGGCAGAAGCTGATGTCACATGAAGCCTCCTAAAGCCATGGATATTGAATAAAACACAATTCCTACTTGGGCCTATAGTGATTTCTTATTGTAATATTTCTGCAATGTCTGGAGCCATTGTGTAATTGTTACGCTTGATCACCGAAGAAGGCCACAAGGCCAAAACGCATCTGGTCAGGGCCACATAGGGTCTTTGAGAGTACTGTATGGGTTTAATCTAAACTGAGGCTACGTTAGGGCCTGTAGCTGTTGGTTTTTTTTAAAAAAAAAATTGTAATAAATACTCGTATTTTTGTACAATTGATGTATACTTATATCCTGTATTGATTTATTTAAATATTGGGCCTACTGATTTGCATTAATTTAACCTTCTAGGTTCTTCATTATTCTACACATTTAAGAACATCAGAGAAGCCAATGTTGCATTAGGCCAATGGCCCATCCAGTCCAACCCTCTGTCACACAGTGGCCAAAAATACCAGGTGCCATCAGGAGGTCCACCAGTGGGGCCAGGACACTAGAAGCCCTCCCCTGGGTTTTTTTTTTTATTGTAATAAATTCTTGTATTTTTGTAGAATTGATGTATACTTATAGCCTGTATTGATTTATTTAAATAGTGGGCCTACTGATTTGGATTCATTTAACCTTCTAGGTTCTTCATTATTCTACACATTTAAGAACATCAGAGAAGCCAATGTTGCATCAGGCCAATGGCCCATCCAGTCCAACCCTCTGTCACACAGTGGCCAAAAATACCAGGTGCCATCAGGAGGTCCACCAGTGGGGCCAGGACACTAGAAGCCCTCCCACTGTTGCCCCCCCCCAAGCACCAAGAATACAGAGCATCTCTTGCCCCAGACTGAGAGTTCCTATCTATACCTTGTGGCTAATAGCCACTGATGGACCTCTGCTCCATATGTTTATCCAATTTCCTCTTGAAGCCATCCATGCTTGTAGCCGCCACCACCTCTTGTGGCAGTTAATTCCATGTGTTAATCGCTCTTTGGGTGAAGAAGTACTTCCTTTTATCTGTTCTAACCCGACTGCTCAGCAATTTCATTGAGTGCCCACGAGTTCTTGTATTGTGAGCAGTGCCCAGTATCAGGATCATAAACAGATGACTTGGTTCTCTTTTTATTTTCCATGGAAGGATCTTGCGATCCTTAATGAAGACAACTTGCCAATGTTCCATCGTTGTGGTGTGATGGCGGTGGTGGCGGCGTACCTCAACTTCCTGAGCCAAATGATCGCCGTTCCTGCTTTCTGCCAGCATATCAGTAAGGTACCGCAACCTTTTCAGATACTCGCGTGGGCCAGGGCAGAGCCTGCCACTGTATTTTGGCGAAAACATAACCCAAATGCTTAGGGTGGGGGCATGGGTCGAAGTGATCAAATTTTTGGAGAGGAGACAACTTTTAAAAAATTGTAGGACACCTTTGCACTTCCTGAATTTACCATTCTTTGTGTGTGGGGTTCAACCCGTGCACAGGAGTGCATGTGCGTCCAAAAAAGATTCTTGATCTTATGTGCTTGGACGTTGCGGTGTTTTGTTAATGCAGGTGTGTGCATTAGTAATACAGAGAAGGGTGGAAGGTCCAAGTGAGCAGAAGGAACCAGACTCTGCCATTCCAGAATTAATGTTAGACATTCTCTTAGTTTCACTAGGACAAGTGGAATGCAGCGCAGTAAAGAATTCTGCACCATTACAGGAATGTGACCAGGGAAAACTACTCAGAGCCTTTCTGACAGTGAATCAAAGTTTAAGGGGAAATGATCCTCTTGTCTGAACGAGTTGCTTGCCTATTTCTACATTTGCAAATCTATAGAGCAGGGGTCTCCAAGGTGGTGCCTCTGGGCACCTTAGTGCCTGCCAATGCCTTCCCTGGTGCTCACCAACAATGTTCCCTCTAAGCTGTGGAATCTTGTGAGCAAAAATTCAACTTTGTGAGCAACTGGCATTAAAGTTGTGGGCGAGTGACTTGGCTACTGCATAAATGTTTGCTTTGGAGCCATCCTTCCTGAGCTAAGACAAAAATGTGAGAGCCAGAGGCTAAAAAACTGTGAGCTAGCTCACACTAACTCAGCTTAGAGGGAACATTGGTCAGCACGTCACCCAGAAGTGACGCAGTTGGGTCAGGCGCG
>NW_015169333.1:30364-32608 GCF_001447785.1 Gekko japonicus
CATGGGGCACCCGGGTCTCAAACTGCTGAACTACTGACCTTCCACAGCCTGCAGTTCAGCATCTTAACCACTTGAGCCACCGCAGCTCCTAAAAGGAGAGGAAAGCAGTGTATAAAAACCAACTCTTCTTCAGATATTTCAAAAGTTTGCTTTGACAGCAGTAGCTGCCACCACGGCACAAGGATCTTCACTGGGTGACTGAAGATAAGCTGTGGCAGCCATTTTTTTACTTGGCTCTGCCTTCTGCAGCAGCCATTTTGCGGCTGTGCCCACTACACTGTACCAGAACTCCAAAGGTGCCCGCAGGCTCAAAATAGGGTTGCCAGGTACTCACCATACCCTAGCAGGAGGTGGGAGGGAGCCTTCCGGGAGTGGGGTGACACTCCGCTCTCAAACAGCGACATTGCCAACCTGGTGACGTCACACGGAAGTGACATCATCATGCCAAGGACGTTGCACAGCTGCACTCTGGTTTGAGGGCAAAACTCTGTGGTAAAATTGCCTTCAAACCATAGAGTTTTGCCCTCAAACCAGAACATTGTAGTGAAGTTATCCCCAACGCGGTGACGGTACTTTCACGTGATGTCATCGCATCGGCAACGTCACTGTTTGGGGGCGGGATTTCCCCCAATGGCCAGCTGGGGAATGGCAACCGTATCTCAGAAGGGCTGGGGGACCCCCTGCTATAGACATTCTGACAGAAGATGCCAATCAAAAACAGAGTCATGTGCTTTACTCAGGTCCTCTTGGCTTTCTGTTTGCTTTGTAGGTCATTGAAACCAGAACATTAGAAGCACCATATTTCTTACCAGAAACCGTTTTCAGAGAGAAGTGCAGGTACGCAGCTTCTTTAAATTACTGTGGCTAGCATTTTCTTCCTGATAGCTTGTGCTCCAAAGGAGATAAGGATGTCCAGATGACAGATAGATTTGCTTGGCATCTGAATCTAACGGTTTGGATCCAGGGACCCCTAACCCAAATGACTTCACTGGACAGATCTTTTCCCCTTCTCTAGCCCCTCCCCCCACCCTTCCAAGCTGCTCCTAAAAGCTGAGGAGCCCTTGGGAACCAAGTTGGGAACATGGCAGGCAACTGCAGTTCTAGGGGGCACTCCATGAAATTGCTGAGCGGTCAAGTTAGAACGGATAAAAGGGAGTACTTCTTCACCCAAAGAGTGATTAACACATGGAATTCACTGCCACAGGAAGTGGTGGCAGCTACAAGCATGGACGGCTTCAAGAGGGAGTTAGATAAGCATATGGAGCAGAGGTCCATCAGTGGCTATTAGCCACAAGGTATAGATAGGGACTCTGGGGCAAGTGATGCTCTGTCATCTTGGTGGGTGCTTGGGGGGGGGGGGTCAACAGTGGGAAGGCTTCTAATGTCCTGGCCCCACTGGAGGAACTCCTGATGGCACCTGGTATTTTTGGCCACTGTGTGACACAGAGTGTTGGACTGGATGGGACTTTGGCCTGATCCAACATCTCTCTTATGTTTAGGTGGAATTGGCAGAAATCACCCCTTTGAGTCTTCTACAAGTTCTCCAAAGATCAGAATAAAAGTTTGCCCAAGGGTGGACGGACATTTCTGCCAATTCCTCCTGCTGGCTGTAGTCCATGACCACTCCCTTCCAACTTATGGTGACCCCAGCAAGTAGGTTTCAAGGCGAGTTAGACACAAAAGTGGTTTGCCTCTGCTGAGCCTTCCTTGGTGGTTTCCCATCCACACGAACAACCATGAAGCTACCTTATACTGAATCAAACCATTGGTCCATCGAAATCAGTATTGTCTGCTCAGCCTGGCAGCAGCTCTCCAGGGTCTCAGGCTGAGGTCTTTCACATCACCTCCTACCTGATCCTTTTAACTGGAGGTGCTGGGGATTGAACTTGGGACCTTCTGCATGCCAAGCAGATGCTCTGCCAGTGAGCCATGGCCCCTCATCATCCAAGCATCAAACCTGCTTAGCTCCTGAGATCTGCTGATATCGGTCTGTACCATACCATTCAACATCCCATATATATATAAATATGTACATATAATATAAATACCACAGTTGGATGAGATCTGCAGAACATTTTTAGGTGCACCCCAAAGTACTCACCTGGGGAGATTATTTCCTTTTTAAAAAAAAAATCACAGGCTGCCCAGAATGCTTTAGGGACTTAGTTTTTCAAGTCTATGGCATGGTTGGGAGGTAGGGGATGTAGTGAGGGTGCTGCTGTTCAGGATTGTCTCCATATTTAT
>NW_015169333.1:32976-41082 GCF_001447785.1 Gekko japonicus
CCACTAACCGCCCATATTTATGTATTTATTTATTTATTTATTATTCACATTTCTATCCCGCCCTCCCCGGAGGCTCAGGGCGGCTTACAGGGCATATCGCCAGATAAAACCATAAAACAATACAGAATATTAAGAATATTAAGAATATTAAGAATATTAATACAAAATATTAAGAACCCTATTTAAAACAGATTTTGATGCTCCTCTCAGCAGAGTATCCAATCTCTACAAGTTCTAAAATTTCTAAAAGCAAGATGGCTATCCCTGACCATCCCGTTCTCGCCCATAATGCAACGGCTAAATGTGCGTGCCCCATCCTGATGTCCATATAGATGGGGGATAGATGGTAACTAGTGCGGTGGTGGTGCACTAGTGGTGGTGGCGGCTCCTATTCGAAAGCCTGGCGGAAGAGCTCCGTCTTGCAGGCCCTGCGGAACTGTGCTAGGTCCCACAGAGCCCTGATCTGCTCTGGGAGCTCATTCCACCAGATAGGAGCCGCCGCCACCATATACATCGTAGGAGCTATCTTTGGATGATGACCACATCTAACTTGACAAAAGAATATTAAAATATTCTTAGACATATCCATATTCTGTTATGGAGACATTCTATAAGGTGTTAGATTAATTCACAGAGAATAGGGCCTTCAAAGTCTAAATGGAACCTCCATCTTCATGGGAAGTAACTGTTAGAATCCCAATTAGGGGTGTGCAAAAAAAAAAAATTGGCCCAATTCAAATAGGGCAGAATCAATTTCAGCTGGCAGAAAGACTCCCGCATGTCAATTTCAGCAGTACCAGCCCATTCTGGAGTCTTTTCGCCAGCTGAATGTCAATTTCGGCCCCATTATATCCTATGGGCCATTGAAGTCAATGGCGAAAACATAGGGTATATTCTAGGGACTGGAGGGGAGGGGGTTTAAGGGAGAGGCTCCAAACCTGCAGGGTAGCTGCTGGAGCCTCTCTCCAAGATACCCACCAAGTTACTTTTTCCCACCTTAGAAAACAATGGAGGGGATGGGGACAACCTGTTTGGGAGCCCATAGAATTGGACCCCCTGGTCCAATGTTTTTGAAACTTGGTGGGTATGTTGGGGAGAGGCTCCAGCAGTGACCCTGCCGGTTTGGCGCCTCTCCCTCAAACCCCCTCCTCTCCAGCCCCCAGAATATACCCTATGTTTTCACCATTGACTTCAATGGCCCATAAATCAAATGCACATCCCTAATCCCAATGCTGGGGGGCCACCAGCAGGGGGAGTATTTGGCTTCCACGCCCTACTTTCAGGGACCACCTGACTGACTAGTGCATGCTGTGGCATGCTGGATTAGATGGGCCATTGGTCTGATCCTCCACGGTTGCTCTTTTGCTTTTATTTTCGACCGCTTTTGAATTTTGAAGCTGGGGAACTAAACAGGGCCTTTAAAAGATAAAATCAGATGAATAAAACATGTGGCGGCGATGTTAAAAGCAAATGCTCTTTCAGAATCATGTCGAGTAACTATTTTTCTACTTCAATTTATCATCAATAGCCTACATTTCTAAATATGCTACGGCAAGATTTGGTTATTTATACACTGGTCAGGAGTTATTCATGGCTGATTAATTAATAATGGCTAAATATGTCTTTCAGCCTCCCAAAGTCCCTTGAGAAAGAAGAAACCAACTTGTTTTTCCTGACCAACCAAATGGCGGAATCCCTAGGTGGCAGCGGCTACTGTGTGGAGAGACTATCTGTGCCATACGTCCCACTTGTGACAGGTGAGCCTTCGGCTTTTCACGGGCTGCTGTACCTCTTTAAAGTACACGATGCTGAATTACACAGAATGATAAGCACAACCATTGCACCTGCAGGAGCATCTTCTGAGAGGTAGATGGAGCTAATTCTCTTCATATCTTGCCTGTCAGCTACCATACCGTGTTGCTAAAATATTTCAGGTCTAAGTTCTACTAAGGTGGTATACTTGTGTCACTGAGAGTGATAGGTCCCGGTCACATGTGCCGGGAAACACGGGGGGAGGCGTGGCTTTTTGCAAACGCAAACGCAATCAGACACGAAAAATGCAATCAGTCGCGATGGCAGTTTCCTTCCTCGGCGCACGTTCCCAGCACGCTCCAATGGTGCAAGAGGAGCACGCTAGAGCAATCACACAAAGAGAGTCCGTCAGCGGCCCATTGCAAGCCATTGCTAGTGGACTTTATGAGGTACCTTTCTACTCCGCGTCTTCGGCCGGCTGCGATGGGTGTGCTACGCTGGCCAGATGTTGCTGTGTGATCGCGCCCTTATAATCCGCCCGGCATTTGTGCCACTCCCGCGGCAACTTCTGCGTCTGATCAGGGCTTCAGTCATGTATGATGAATTACCTACATATAAGAAAACTAGCGTCTCAGGGGGAGGGCTTAGCTAGAACTTCTTTCCATGGTATCTAGGGTCAAACTAGATGCGATGGCATTCTCAGGTGATTTTAAGGTGATTTTAAAATGCTGCACTGGCCCAATCCTTACTGGGCCTGAGGTGCAGTGCTCTCGTCTCTCCCCTTCATGCCTTTTCAAGTCCCGAAACAGCTGTGTGGGGGGTGGCCATTTTGTCACTTGATAAGGGATGGACGAACAGACGAAAGGTCTTCAGTCCACTGCACCGCCATTGTTAAATCACCTTTTTATTAGATTATTTTTTTCAGGGGATGTTCACAAAGAGGGTCTCACGGCGACTTACAGTGCTTAAGTTAAAACCAACAAAAATCACATAATGTGCATAAAATATTAAGACACAGAACATCGGGTTAACCTCCAGAAGCCAACCTGAACTGTTCAGCATGTATAACATCAGATTTTGGCTTCTCCAGTTAATAGCCTCTCAGGTGACAGATATGCTCTTGAGATCACGCAGAGCTCCTACCAGTCAGGTTAGGCAACACCTATCATAGGTAACAAGCAGCTTGATATATGCACATGATCTGAAATGATCCGTGAGCATTATGCTTGCCTATAAGTTTGTATATCAGCTGCTGTGTCCATCAGTCGCCCTTGTTGAAATGAATGGAGCTTATACACTCAGCGAAGTCCACTTCCGGGGAATCCCAAGGCTGGAAAGAAACCAAAACACAGACACAGTGGGCGCTTTGAATCTTATCTATCTATTCCTCTATCTCTCTGATTTTTTAGATTGCCCTCCCCTATGCAGGGCTCAGGGCGGTGTACATCAAGTCAATAAATACAATGTAAGTCACCTATAAGTTGATTAAAACTATTAAAACAATAGACAGCGATAAAGTAACTGTTCCGAAAGGCATCTTAAGACACTTTCTCCATAAGGAAGGGGAGAAATGAAGGGAGCCGAGCTGAATGGCATTTTAAAGCTTGTCATTTCCCATGGGGAGGAGAGAAAGTAGAGGAGACCAGGCTCATTGGCAACTGTTGCTGCCCCAGTGTTGCCTGGTGGAACAACTCTGTCTTTCGGGCCCTGTCGAACTGCGCTAGGTCCTGCAGGGCCCGGATGTCATCAGGTACGGAGTTCCACTAGGCCAGTGCCGAGGACAGCCGGATATCTTTCGAGCCAAGGACCACCAGAAGATTTTCCTCTCCCAAGTGTAAAGCTCTTTGGGAGATGTGCCAAGAGAGGTGGTCCTGTAGGTACATTGGTCCCCCAGACCATTTAGGGCCTTGAAGGTTAGTACCAAAACCTTGAACCTTATCCAGTGCTCAGTCTGGAGACAGTGCAGCTGGCAAAGCACCGGTTTTATGTGCACTATAAATGGGGTCCCAGTACGGACCCCTGCCACTGCGTTCTAGACCAGTTGTGATTTCTGGGTCAGTCTCAAAGCCACAGCTGTGCCACTCCTCACTGTCTCTCTCAAACTCTTTTGAAACGTGCAAAACGTGTGGACAAGGAGCTGCCATTCATGAACCCGACAAAAGCCAAGATGCCCTTTTCGAGACGCACAGTCCTTTTAGGATCCTGGTCAAAATCTATTCCGCTCCCCCCCTCATTTTCTAACTAATAGCTGGGCCTCCCTGGATAAAGCGTTCTTTTCTTTTTCCATCCCCCCGGCACCTCTTGAAACTTAGCTCTGTTTCGATGTGGCAAAAAGCCGCTTAGACGCAGGCGCAAGTCAAAAGGTAAATTTTTCTGCCACGGCCGCTTCTCTCTGTCGTAGCTTTCCCCTGTTGTGGGTAGGATCTCTAGGCAGCCAAATAAGCTGTAGGCTCATAGATAGGAAGCAAACCGTGCCGTGTGGCTTGCCTTTCATTCCCTGCTGTGCTCCTCAGCCAGACAACTGTAGCTGCAGTCCTTGTTCTGTCCTCAGCCTATTCTTGTTGCTTGCTTTGAACTCTTCCTACAATTCCTACAGCTTCTGTACGTTTATTTAATGCTGGTAGAGCTAGGCAAGATGAGGGAGTGATGCCATTTAAGAACATAAGAGACGCCAATGTTGGATCAGGCCAAAGGCCCATCCAGTCCAACACTCTGTATCACACAGTGGCCAGAAATACCAGGTGCCATCAGGAGGTCCACCAGTGGGGTCAGGACATTAGAAGCCCTCCCACTGTTGACCCCCCCCACAAGCACCAAGAAGACAGAGCATCACTTGCCCCAGAGTCCCTATCTATACCTTGTGGCTAATAGCCACTGATGGACCTCTGCTCCATGTGTTTATCCAGTTCCCTCCTGAAGCTGTCCATGCTTGTAGCCGCCACCACTTCCTCTGGCAGTGAATTCCATGTGTTAATCACTCTTTGGGTGGAGAAGGACTTCCTTTTATCTGTTCTAACCCGACCGCTCAGCAATTTCATGGAGTGCTCACAAGTTCTTGTATTGTGAGAAAGGGAGAGGGTTAACAGTAGGGTCGCCTGGTCCCCCCCGGCCGCTGGCAGGGGATGGGGGGTAGGGTTGCCAGTTCCAGTTTGGGAAACATCTAGGGATCTGGAGACAGAGCCAGGGAGGACGGACCCCCGTGGTGTACAAGGCCATACAGTCCACCCTCCAAACCATTTTCTCCAGGGAAACTGATCTCTGTATTCTGGAGATGAGTTGTAATTCTGGGGGGTCCCCAGGTCCTCCCCGGATGCTGGGATCCCTAGTTAGTTAGCAGTCCACCTTGGATTGTCCATCCCTATCTCATTTTCAAATAATGAGTCCATCTCAGGATCTGCTTGGTTCTGTAAGAAAGTTGCTCTTGGGGCATGACTGGTTAGGTCTGAGTCCAGCAGCACCTTAGAGACCAGGGAGATATTTGGGGTATGAGCTTTTAAGAGTCAGTAATCAACTAAGAATGGAATCATAGAGTTGGAAAGAACCTCCAGGGTCATCGAGTCCAACTCCCTGCACAATGCAGGAAAATCACAAATACCTCCCCCCCACCCCCGGTGACCCCTGTTCCATGCCCAGAAGATGACAAAAAACCCTCCACAATCCCTGGCCAAAGTGGCCTGGAGAAAATTGGCTTCCTGACCCCAAAGTGGCGATCAGCAGGGCTATTTTTGGGTAGGAACGCACAGGAACGGAGTTCCGGCTGGCTCCCAAGTTGGCCACGCCCAGCAGGAACTCATTAGCATAATAGGCCACACCCAGTAGCAGAAACTCATTAGGATTGGCTACATTGGGGGGTGTGGCCTAACATGCAAAGGAGTTCCTGCTACAAAAAAAGGCCCTGGGTTTTGACAACAAACAAGGTAAACAGAATAAGAAGGGAAAGGTGGGGGTGGCTGGATGAGCACACTTCTGGTAACATGGGGATGTGGCCTAATGTGCTAATGAGCAGTGCTGTCAGGGTGTGGCCTAATATGCTAACGAGTTTCTGATGTTGCGTGTGGCCTATTATGCTAATGAGTTCCTGCTGGGCTTTTTCTACAAAAAGAGCCCTGGCGCCGATCAGCATTTCCTTGGGCATGTAAGAAAAGGCCACGAGAACTAAGCACTGATGCTTAGATCCCTGAGTCTTTATATCCTAGTCTGAAGGTGGGAGGGGTGATGCAAAGAAAGGAGTCCGGATGCAGAGGTGCAGTTCAAAATACCTCTGCATTCTGAGTTCCTTCTTTGCCACACCCCTCCCGCCTTCCGGCTTAGGATATAAGGACTCAGGGATCTCCATTCCTACTGTTATCTGACAAAGGGAGCTTTGCCTCTCTAGAGCTCATACCACGAAAGACTCGTTGGTCTCCAAGGTGTTGCTGGACTCAAACCTAGCTGTACTACTGCAGTCTGACATGGCTGCCCTCTGAAACTATCTTCAATAGGACACGACTGACCATCGTACTCTGGGTCCACACAATCCATGTGTGCTTGTGAGGTCCCCTCTGCAAACTCAAGTCCTTGGCCCAATTCAGATCAGGACTGTGGGATGCAAGGGGAAAGGGGTTTGTTCTTTCTCCCCATGTTGTTTTTCTCACCCCAAAGGGCCTCTTTGCTTTATTGAGGGCTCCACTCGTACTATGGAGGGTTTCCCCAGTGGGGCAAATGGAGCTTTCCCAGGGCCGTTTTGGGTCAGGAAGACATCAGAAGGCGAAGGCAGAAGCTCCTTCTCCTTAGTCCCGATCTGAACCAGGCCCTGTGCACCTGGGAATTTGACTTCCCAGTGGGGAACTCTCAGTCACGTGTCTGACAGACAGTCCTTGTACTAGGCGCAGATTTGACCTGAGAAGAAGAAGAAGAAGAGATTGGATTTATACCCCACCCTTCACTACCCAAAGGTGTCTCAGAGCAGCTTACAGACTCCTTTCCCTTCCCCTCCCCACAACAGACACCCTGTGAGGTAGGTGGGTCTGAGAGAACTATTGACAGAAACTGCTCTTTTTCAAGAACAGCTGTGCCAGAGTTATGGCTTGCCCAAGGTCATCCAGCCAGGTGCAAGTGGAGGAGTGGGGAATCAAACCCGGTTCTCCCAGATTAGAGTCCGCGCACTTAACCATTACACCAAACCGGCTATATTATGCCCTTGGTCTGAGCACCCTATCTGTAATGCCCTCCGGCTGGATAATAGCTGGTTCCTGACATCACCTTTGTCCCTTTCCAGCATCAAACTGTACTGTGGAACACAAAGCAAAATGTTTGGTGACATTGTGGTGCATACCCTGGTTAGATTAGATTGCTGCAATACACTCTGATTTTGACACACTTCAGTTTTGATGAACAGGGACATAAAATAATGCCGTCGCTGTTCTCGTTGTTCAGATGAGGACCGACTGTCCCGGAGGAGAAGTCTGGTGGATACTCTGTCAATCCAGGTGGACATTCTACCTGGCTGCAACCTGCAAGAAAAGGTATCTATAACTTCTCCATGAATGAAAACAGATTCCTGGGTTGTTGTTTCTTAAAGTTTGGTGTTTACTTCAGGTGTTCAGTCTTCTGTCCTTTGGAGAATAACCCTTTCCACATCAATGTCATCGTATCTGCTGAAGGACCCTACGGCTCGTATGCAACCATTCTGCTTAGCCAGGGTGGACTGCCTTCCTCCAACAGGAGAGGATCGCCAAGTTACTTCCACTGAAGGAATGCTCCTTAAGCTGCGAAGGAAGTCTTCGAATGCGTCTGAGCAAAGCAATAGGGTGCCATGTTTGTTGCAGGGTCCATGCGCACTGTAGGGATGAGAGGATGTTCCCAATTTCCTCTTAGGACACGGGGAAAGGCCTCCATGGAGCCTGACTTAAACATGCAAATTTTTAAAAATCGCCGTTAAAAATTCATCCAGAAGACCCTTTTCAGGAGGAAGGCATGAGTGAGGCCCTTGGGATGAATTGCAGCTGCTTTGGACTCTGCTTGCTTCAACACCTTCAGCTTTATTTTTGTTGTTGTTTAGGTGAACAGTACTGAAGAGATCACCTTTGAAACGCTGAAGAAGGCCATCGGTAAGGCGGATTGCCTTTCTGTCGCTGTGGAACCACTTACAAATCTCCGTGTAACGAGAGAAAATTGATTTGACAGAAAGACTGTGCTGACTTTTCAGACTGAAGGCGAACCCGGATGCAGCCGTGGCGGAGGCCGTCAGCGCACTGCAAAACTATATTGTTTTGAAGCCAGTTTAACTGTCACTAGGGAAAAAAGGGCACACCAAAGAAAATTACTCTTCTATATCTTTAACACACTTAGTTGTATTATTATAACAAATTTCCT
>NW_015169333.1:41378-47257 GCF_001447785.1 Gekko japonicus
GATCTAATATGCTAATGAGCTGTGTTGTTAGGGTGTGGCCTAATACGCTAATGAGTCTCAGCTGTTGGGTGTGGCCTATTATGCTAATGAGCCCTGCTGGGCTTTTTCTACAAAAAAAGCCCTGATTTCCTGTATTAACTAGCATCCATTCATTATATATGACAATAATGTGGATCAATGCAACCTCTCTCTAATGTCAAAGCTCTCTAGAGGGAGAGGTTGCGTTGATCCACATTATCGTAATTCCTGCTTGTGCTCCCTCCGGACGTCTCAAAGAGTAAACATTCCAGGAGCTCAGCCAAAACAACGTCAAGAATAACTTCATCAAGATTTTGTATTGTTTTGTATTGTACTCATATTATTTATTGGCTTTGCTCATGTTCATGAAATGTACTTCATATATAAATGAATGAATGCTAGTTAATACAGGAAATTTGTTATAAGGAAATTTGTTATTATAATAATACAACTAAGTGTGTTAAAGATATAGATTTTCTTTGGTGTGCCCTTTTTTCCCCTATTGTAATTACACCAAAGCCTGTCTAGTTTTTGATAAGTTTAACTGTCACGGCTTCCACCAAAGACTCTTGGGAAGTTTAGTTTGAACAGTGAGAGTGCTGAAAATTCTGTGTTCAAAAAGAACTCTCATCACATGACTACGGTGGTATACATTTTATCCTCACAACGACCCCGTGAGGTAAGATTTGAGCCCAGTAACACCGGAAAGACCAACCAGATTTCCAGGGTTTAAACTGCCAAGGGTCAAAGCAACCTTCATCATGTTATCTGATGAAAGGAGCTCTGTTTCTCAGCCGCTTAAACCTGGAAATCTTGCATGTCTTTAAAGTGATACTAGTCTTGAATCTTTCTCTTCTATTGAAAACCAACATGGCTACACTGTAGCACACACTGGAACCATTAGTATAGTATATTGTATGGCACTCTGTGTGTAGTATAGCCAGGAGATCCTAAGATTGTCTGGCAGTCTTAAGTTCTAGTCCTTTTATCATTATGTACCACTAGGTGGTGAGATAGACTTTTTTGGGGGGGGCTGAGAGAGCAGTGAGAGCTGTGACTGACCCAAGATCACCCAGCTGGTTTCATGTGGAGGCATGTGGAATCAAACCCGGTGACCCCGATTAGAGTCCGCTGTTTACCACTTTACCACACTAGCTGTCTTGAACCACTACACCCCGCTGACCATCAGTAGCAGCACTCTTTCATTTTAACTTCAGTGGTGAAGTACCTTATTCCTGAATTGTACCTACATTTCCAGCTAACGATAAGTTAGTTCTGTTCAGGATCAAAGCACTTCTGTGTTTTTTACATCGTGCTGCTTCGGTAAAGGGAGGAAACGTGTTCTGTTCCCCTTTGCTTTGCCTGCTTCGTTCTGGCTTCTGTCACTTTTATCCTGGTTGCTCCTACTAAAGTGACTTTCATAATTTTTTAAAATATCTTTCAATAGACAGCAACGGGCTTGAGGAACAAGAGAAGGAGAAGCGGAGGCTTGTGATAGAAAAATTCCAGAAGGCTCCTTTTGAAGAAATTGCTGCACAGTGTGAAAATAAAGTGAGTACTTAGGAAAGACTTTTTTTGACAGAATTGTGCAACAGTGGACTCAGCCGCCTGGGGAGGTGGCGAGCTCCCCCTCACTGGCAGTCTTTATGCAGCGGCTGGACAAACCCTTGTCAGGGATGCTCTAGGCTGATCCTGCATTGAGCAGAGGGGTGGACTAGATGGCCTCTAGGGGACTTCCCGCTCTGTGATTCTACCTGGACTGTGAGCTGCAAGTCTCTGGCTCAAGTGTAACCTGCCAGCTTTAACAGTGCCAGGCTCAAACGGAAACATTTAGCCAAGAAATTCTGCATAAGGAGTTTATATACGCCAAAATTTACTGTCTCTGTGCCTCATTTCCATTAGGTAGATACTTCCGCCATTTTCCCAAGGATAATTTTGGGGGCTGAAGTCTTGGTATCAGTGAAAAGTGCTGTCGGGTTGCAGCAGCATCTCTCGTTGATAGGACCATGATGGTTATTATTTCTCAAATACTCCAGGAGACAATAAGAAATCCCCATGGGCTCTCTATAGTCTGGTCTTGCAGGCTGCCGCTTTTGTATGACACTTGGGAATGTTCAAGTCTGGAGAAGAAGAGGCTGAAGGGAGACAGGATGGCTCTCTTGAAGTCTCTGAAGGGCTGTCACTTGGAGGAGGGCAGGGAGCTGTTCCTTTTGGCAGTAGAGGAGAGGACTCTCAAGAATGGGTTTAAATTACAGGTGGAAAAATACCAGTCAGATATTAGGGGGGGAGGGATTACAGTGAGAGTAGTTAAGGTGCCTCATTTCCATTAGGTAGATACTTCCGCCATTTTCCCAAGGATAATTTTGGGGGCTGAAGTCTTGGTATCAGTGAAAAGTGCTGTCGGGTTGCAGCAGCACCTCTCGTTGATAGGACCACGATGGTTGTTATTTCTCAAATACTCCAGGAGACAATGAGAAATCCCCACGGACTCTCTATAGTCTGGTCTTGCAGGCTGCTGCTTTTGTATGGGACTTGGGAATGTTCAAGTCTGGAGAAGAAGAGGCTGAGGGGGGACAGGATGGCTCTCTTGAAGTCTCTGAAGGGCTGTCCCTTAGAGGAGGGCAGGGAGCTGTTCCTGTTGGCAGCAGAGGAGAGGACTCGCAAGAATGGGTTTAAATGAAGGGCGGGGAGGTACCGGCTGGATCTTAGGAAAACCTATTTTACAATAAGAGCTGTGCAACAGTGGAATCGGCTGCCTAGGGAGGTGGTGAGCTCCCCCTCACTGGCTGTCTTCAAGCAGCGGCTGGACAGGTCCTTGTCAGGGATGCTCTGGGCTGATCCTGCACTGAATGGCCTCTAGGTTCCCTTCCAACTCTGTGATTCTATGAAACCATCAGCTAGTGACATTCAGTCCCAGGCTGAGCTTAGCTCTCCGGCTTCCTGTTTTAAGAATTCAGTCCTCCTTGCTTCGGACGATGTTTCTCATCTTTGGAAGCTCACACTTCAGAATCTTTTCGTTTTGCCATCGAGTCATAGCTGACTTAGGGTGACCTCGTAGGGTTTTCAAGGCAAGAGGTAAGCAGAGGTTGGTTTTGCCTTCACCCGCCTCTGCAAAGCAACCCTTGCTTTCCTCGGTGGTCTCCCATCGAAGTGCTAACAAAAGCTGACCTTGCTTAGCTTCTGAGATAGGATGAGATCGGGCTGTCCTGGGCCATCCAGGTCAGGGCGGAAGTCTCAGGTCCTTTCCACACTAGACCTTAAATCCTGGTTCAACCCTGTCCCTGAACTTACATTCTACACGACACGCGGGTTCACCCCTGTAATTATCCCGGACAGGGCTCTTTTTGTAGAAAAAGCCCAGCAGGAACTCATTGGCATAATAGGCCACACCCAACAGCAGGAACTCATTAGCATATTAGGCCACACCCCTGACAACACCACTCATTAGGATATTAGGCCACACCCCCATGTTACCAGAAGTGTGGTCATCCAGCCACACCAACCTTTTGCTTCTTATTCTGTTTACCTTGTTTGTTGTCAAAGCCCAGAGCTTTTCTTGTAGCAGGAACTTCTTTGCATGTTAGGCCACACACCCCTAATGTAGCCAATCCTAATGCGTTTCTGCTGTTGGGTGTGGTCTATTATGCTAATGAGTTCCTGCTGGGCGTGGCCAACTCAGGAGCCAGCCAGAACTCTGTTCCTGTGCGTTCCTGCCCCAAAATAGCCCTGACCGGGGTATTTTTACATTCTACACTATACTCGAGTTTGCCCTTGTAATTATCTCAGGGTATTTTTCATTTCCACATTATATTGAGGTCACCCTGGTTTCGCCCCACACTTGTGCCTGGATAAACGGATGCTGTTATAACCAGGGATAAATGGAAGGTATCGTGTCGCGAGTTGAACTCTGATAAAACCAGGGATGAGATCCAGGTGCGGAAAGGACCTTAGTGTTACGGAATTGTGCTCATGGATTAGCTTACCAAAGCTGGTTGTCAGAGGAGACCCAGGAAGCAAAACCAAGCCCAACAGAAGACAGTGCCAGTAGAACAAACTCACTGTTGTCCAGTCTTAGATGGCCAGAAGGGGGCGCCCCGTTTGGTTATCCAGCACCTCTGAAACATTTTTGTCTTTCCATTCTGCAGGCGAACCTGCTTCACGATAGGCTGACGCAGATATTGGAGCGCACCGTTCGGTAAGACTTTGAGGACAAAAGAGTTATTGAAAAAATACACCCAGCTTAGTAGGCTGTTCTGGTTTCCTACAGGATTAACTTGTTTGTGACTTTTTTTAAAAAAAAGGATTACACTAATTTTGGCTGCCATCCTGTTGATGCTTACTAGGAGGCAAGTCCCATTAAAATCAGCAGGGCTTATTTCCGAGTAAACAAGCTTGCTCACTATATATGTATGTATTTATTCATTTATACCCTGCCTTTCTCCCTTATAGGAACCCAAAGCAACTCACATCATTCTCCTCTCCTCCATCTTTATCCCCACAATAACCTTACGAGGCAGTTTAATCTTGATTATGTGTTGACTGTCCAAAGGTCATTGAGCCATCATCAAGGATTCTAAGGCATCTTCTAGGCTGCCACATTCAGTTCCTAGGAAGGCCAGGGCCTGGGTTTCACCATTGCCTGTTTTGAACTGTTGAGAGAGTGTCTCCAACTCTCTTTTTAAAATGGGGCTGAATGATGCAAAGGATGAAACATGAGCAGCAAGGTTGGCTGCCATTGTTGGGTTTCTCCAGGAAGCCAGTGTTGAAAGCCGCTTTGAGGGCAAACGTTTTAGAAAAGCAAAATAGAAGAAGAGGAAGTGATTGGATTTATACCCCACCCTTCACTCAGAGTGGCTTACAAACTCCTTCCCCTCCCCACAACAAACACCCTGTGAGGTAGGTGGGGCTGAGAGAGCTCTGACTGGAGCTGCTCTTTTTCAAGGACAGCTCTGACAGAACTGTGGCTTGCCCAAGGTCATCCAGCAGCTGCAAGTGGAGGGGTGGGGAATCAAACCCGGTTCTCCCAGATTGGAGTTTGCGCTCCTAACCACAGTACAAGTGTATGGCAAAACTGTGAAATAACATCCCAATTTGTTGCTTCTCTAGGCCTCCTCCAAGCCCCTCCGGAAATGCAGCAATTACCGCCGGACGTGTTCACTACCAATCCATTCCGGTCTACGAGATGAAGTTCCCAGATCTTTGTGTGTACTGAATGTCTTCTGAAGTCGTCAAGAAGGGTTTCCAGTTTCTGGATATATATATATATTTTCATTTATTATTTTATTTTGCACCTCAAATCCACATTCATTTCTTCAGTTTTGTTCTTGGCCAGTTTTGTGTATTGTGTTTTAGTATATTGTTTGTTTTAGACTTTATGTATATATATTTTAAAAATCATGATCTTTTTGTTACATGTTGAATATGTATGTTTTTCAAAATATTTCCCCCTCTTATGTATACTTACAGAACACAGGTGGCTCTTGGTTCATGTAGATTGATACTTCTATGGAATATGCAGGGTGAGCTTTTTCTCAATGCCTTGACATCTACAGCCAGATCTGCCCTACAGCTGCATTCAGGCAGCAAGCTTAACTATGGTTAAGTTAAAATGTGCGCAAACCTGGCTTGTTGCTAAGCTCTTTTATCTCTCTTCCTTTCTCACACAGGAGAATAGTTGTTAGAAACTGACTCCAACAATTAGATCCTAAACCAGAACTGAATGCAGGTTTAGATCTCAGTGATTGTGCATTTCGGTCTAGATGTGGTATGGGAGAGGTGTTATGAGTGTGATGACATCACTTCCTGGAAAATCCGAGAAGCAACGGTAGTTGCTCTAGGAATTGCTGGAAACTCTACGGTTT
>NW_015169333.1:47361-65428 GCF_001447785.1 Gekko japonicus
ATGGCACCTGGTATTTTTGGCCCCTGTGTGACAGAGTGTTGGACTGGATGGGCCATTGACCTGATCCAGCACTGGCTTCTCTTATGTTCTTATGCAAAGCAGGAGAGTATATTGTCTGAAATCCTTCCATGCCGTCGAGTGTTTGACCAACCCGTATGATGGCTGAAATCTTTATTTATTTACTTATGTTAATCGTTGTTTCTAAGTCCACGTGTTGTGTTAGATTCAATAACTGAGCAGAATCTCATAGGATCGTTTATCCAGTATAAACACATTAACTGCACAAAGAACGCTTCTAGCGCCACAGCAAAGTGTCATCGCTTTAAATTTGATACTTAGCAGCAACGTACCCTTTTGGTGTTCTGTAATTCTGTAGATCAAATGAAGGAGGAATTGCAGCCCAGTGATTTTACTGGCTAGATTCGAAGACTGTTCCCCAGGATCCGAAAAGCGTAGTGGGTGTTTCTCAACTTACCCTGCTGGCTAAACCCCTTTCTTGCACTGGAATCCTCTCCAGAGGATTCCCAGCCATTTAGAAAAATGTATGGGGGAGGCTGCAAAGGGGCCCTGAGAAGCTAACTGCAAAATCCTAGTTGTGCACCTTCACTGCAGCACACTGACCACAGTGCAGGGCAAAAGGACCTATTGGTAGGTTTTAATTTTTGCTGCCTTGCTTCTTCCCTTCCAGGGTTCAGAACATTGGTGGACAGACATCTCTAAATATTTGTTCTTTAACTTGCAGCATCCGGTAGCTTTGAACACTGGGCCTTGGCTTTTTGCTAAGAGGGTCACAGCATTTCTGACTTGGCTTCCAGCAGACACGAGCTTTGCATGGAAACCGCATGCCCAGGTTGGTAGACTTCTGCACAGGAAGTGGTGGGCCCTAGAAACCCAATGCAGCTCGAGGAGGGCAGGTCTATCAGTGGCTACAAGCAACAAGGGAACCTCCATGTTCAGGGGCAGTAAACCTCTGAATCCCAGTGCCGGGGAGTCAACATCAAGGAAAGTTCTTGGCCTCTATGCCCTGGTGCTGGACCACCACAAGAACTCGTTGGCCAGTGTTTGGCTGCGATCACACACACTAAATAATCCACTTTCAGTGCAATTTCCGGCTGGATTTTACTGTGCGAACTGGCAAAATCTAGTCAGAAGGTGGATTGAAAGTGGGTTATTTAGTGTGTGCGATCGCAGCCTTTGAGACAGGGTGTTAGACTAGATGGACCCCTGGTCCGATCAAGCAGGGCTCTTCTGATGTTCTTAAGGTGTTTTGTGACTGTCCTGCTGAGGGACTGTCCTGCTGATGTAAAGAGTCTTGGGAGAATGCAAGAGGTAAACTGGAAAGAACCCTCACATCGTCCCTTCCTGAGCTGTGTTTAAGAACAGCACAGGAAATTCTCTGGGGCTTCCTCAAATCCCGGGAGAGTTCCGCCACCATTTTGGTTGCCATGGTGAGTTCTGATGTGAGTCTCACAAGAGTTTGGGGAACTGTCCTGCTGATGTAAAGAGTCTTGGGAGAATGCAAGAGGTAAAAGGGATGCCCTCCAGGGGCTGTAGTCAAAACAGTGGGAGGTGGGCATTGGGGTGGCAGACAGCAAGTGGGACAGGAGGTTGCTGCCCTCCCACCCCAAATCTGCTGCCTGAGGCACCTGTGTCAAGTGGCCGCTAGGCAGTGTTGCTTTCCTGTGGGCCTCAGCACTTTCATCTTTTGCTGTTCCTGCAATCCCCAGGGCTGGGGGTCTGTACCTCTGTAGCTTTTCTGCTTCGGTCACAACTCTAGCTTTCTAACTCTTGGAGAAAATTGCTGCAACGTTAACTTGAATAACACCATTCTCATGCTGTGAATTTGGCCGGTTGTCCAAAGTAAAAATAATAATGGTTTCTCTCTTGAACGGTCACGTTTTCTTGGCTTTACCTAATGCACTCTGGGGCTTTTTTTGCAAAATGTAGAACACGCTTTGTGTAACCGTCTGTATTTAAGCAAATAAAGGCCAAAGGAAATCAAACGTTAACTTGAATAACACCATTCTCATGCTGTGAATTTGGCCGGTTGTCCGAAGTAAAAATAACAATAATGGTTTCTCTCTTGAACGGTCACATTTTCTTGGCTTTACCTAATGCACTTTGGGGCTTTTTTTGCAAAATGTAGAACACGCTTTGTGTAATCGTCTGTATTTAAGCAAATAAAGGCCAAAGGAAATCACAATGCTTGTTGCCAATGTCTTCCTTGGTTGTTTCCTGCCATGGCTGCACGAACTGGGAGAGCCGGCGTGATTTCGTTGGCCTGATGTCTCTCTCCCCCCCATTTGCGGATTTCGCCATCACTGGAGAAATAGTTGCCTCTAAAGCAGGGCTCTTTTTGGGCAGGAACGCACGGGAACGGAGTTCTGGCTGGCTCCCAAGTTGGCCACGCCCACCAGGAACTCATTAGCATAATAAACCACACCCAACAGCAGAAACTCATTAGGATTGGCTACATTAGGGGTGTGTGGCCTAACATGCAAAGGAGTCCCTGCTACAAAAAAAGGCCCTGGGTTTTGACAACTAACAAGGTAAACAGAATAAGAAGCAAAAGGTGGGTGTGGCTGGATGGCCACACTTCTGGTAACATGGGGGTGCGGCCTAATATGCTTATTAGCTGCTCTGTCAGGGGGGTGGCCCAATATGCTAAGCTAATGAGTTTCTGCTGGCCTTTTTCTACAAAAAAAGCCCTGCTCTAAAGTATGGCAGTTAAATAGATCTGAAGTAGAGGAAGGGATTGTCGATGAGTTCTGGTTCGAGGAGGGTGCATATTTAAACGATCCACTGGGCGCTTAAGAGTATGGTGAATGCTGCACAGAGTCACATCCAAGAAGGCACCCAAGCTCTGTACCACATCCTGAAGAGGGCCAAGGGGCATTTTTGCCCAATTTTTGAGTCTTTGGGCTTTGGTCCAGAGTCTTGGGCACGGAGCAGGGGTCACCGGCAATGCTCCCTCTAAGCTGTGGAGTCTTGTGAGCAAAAACTCTACTTGGTGAGCTACTGGCACTAAAAGTTGTGAGCCAGCATTTTGGCTACTGCATAAATTAGCTTGCCCTCCTTCTTCAGCTAGACAAAAATGTGTGAGCCGCAGGCTAAAAAGCTGTGAGCTAGCTCACACTAACTCAGCTTAGAGGGGACACTGGTCACCAGCAATGTTCCCTCTAAGCTGTGGAGTCCTGTGAGCAAAAATTCTACTTTGTGAGCTACCGGCATTAAAGTTGTGAGCAAGTGAATTGGCTACTGAATAACTTAGTTTGCTCTGGAGCCATCCTTCCTGAGCTAAGACAAAAATGTGTGAGCCGGAGGCTAAAAAGCTGTGAGCTAGCTCACACTAACTCAGCTTAGAGGTGACACTGGTCACCAGTGTGTGTGAGGGGGGGGGAGGGATTTGTGAATTTCCTGCATTGTGCAGGGGGTTGGACTAGACAACCTTGGAGGTTCCTTCCGATTCTATGATTCTATGACAGTCCAACTCAGTAGAAGGCAGTTTCGGTGATAGAGCTCCTGTCGGGCATGCAGAAGGTCCCAGGTTCGACCCCCAGAATCAGGTAGCAGGTGATGTGAAAGACCTGCACCTGAGACCCTGGAGAGCTGCTGTCCATCAGAGTAGACCATATGGAGCGTGAGAGATCCATGCCCTGACTGTAGGATATTGACCTGAACAGACCAAACATCTGACTTTCCAGCTCGGTATAAGGCAGCTTTATATGTTTGATTTGGAGTGGGATACAGAAAACCCCAACCGACTGTGGCCCATTCCAAAATGTGTGCTGCAGTTCTGGTGTTCACATCTAAGGACAGGGAGAGAGATCGATTTTGGAAGGGGCCATGGCTCAGTGGCACAGCATCTCCTTGGCATGCAGAAGGTCCCAGGTTCGACCCCCAGAATCAGGTAGCAGGTGATGTGAAAGACCTCCCCCTGAGACCTGCTTTCCGTCAGAGTAGACCATATGGAGCTTGAGAGATCCATGCCTGACTGTAGGATATTGACCTGAACAGACCAAAAGTCTAACTTTCCAACTCGGTATAAGGCAGCTTTATGTGTTCACTTTGGATACAGAGAACCCCAACCGACTGTGGCCCATACCAAGGTGCGTGCTGCAGTTCTGTTGGTCACCTCTAAGGACAGGGAGAGGGATCGATCTTAGAAGGGGCCGTGGCTCAGTGGGCACAGCATCTCCTTGGCACGCAGGAGGTCCCAGGTTCAGTCCCTGGCAACACCCGTTAAAAGGATCAGGCCGTAAGTGATGTGAAAGACCCCCAACCTGAGACCCTGGAGAGCCACTGCCAGTCTGAGTAGACGATACTAATCTTGATGGACTGATTCAGTATCAGGCAGCTTCAGGCATTCATATTTTCCACAGTTTAGGCACTGTTTTATTGCACCTTCCCACAGAAAGTGTGGCCACCTTCACTGACTCCGTCCAGAGGCATCATCGTCTTTTAAGGGAGGGGCCACAGCTGGCTGGCAGAGCACCCGTTTCCTCGCATCGGAACCCGGCTTCACACGTTACTGGGTCTGGGGTGGTTTAGCTGGGGAAACTCCCCGCTCCGCTCCTTTACCAAGCCACAGTGCCAGTTAAGCCAGAGAGGCCGAGATTCTGACGCCATAGGAGACGACATCCTTGGGGGTTGCCAGATCTTCTGGAATTACAACTGATCTCCGGATGACAGAGATCACTTCCCCGGATCCCGGTAGAAAAGGTGCTTTGGATGGTGGACTGACTCTATGGAATTATACCCCACTGAGGTCCCGCCTCTCCCCAAACCCTGCCCTCCTGAGGCTCCGCCCCCAAATCGTCAAACATTTCCCAGTCTGCAGATGAAAACCCTATGTATTGAGCCTTCCTTCCTTCCTTCCTTCCTTCCTGTAAGGGCAGACATTCACTGTATAAGCCAGGTTTTTATACACGTAAGCACACGTAGATACAGAGAGTGATTAAAATGTGGAATTCAATGCCAGATGATGTAGTGATGGCCGCAAGAATAAACAGCTTTAAAAAGGGATTAGATAGATTCATGGACAAGGGCTGTCAAGGGCTGCTAGCCATGGTGGCTGAGGGGAAGCAACACAGAGCATGAAAGCAACATCAGAGGGAGGCCTCGGCCTCTATGCTGAGACAGGATGCTGGACTACATGGAGTATTGGTCTGATCCAGCAGGGCTCTTCTTATGTTCTTATCCTTCACATTCAGAGGTACTAAACCTCTGAATCCCAGAGCCAGGAGACAACATCAGGGGAAGGCCTTGGCCTCTCTGCCCAGTTGTTGGCCCTCCAGAGGAACTGGTTGGCCACTGTGTGAGACAGGATGCTGGACTGGATGGACCAATGGTCTGATCCAGCAGGGCTCTTCTGATGTTCTTATGAAGGCCTCGGCCTCTCTGCCCTGTTGTTGGCCCTCCAGAGGAACTGGTTAGCCACTGTGTGAGACAGGATGCTGGACTGGATGGACTATGGGTCTGATCTAGCAGGGCTCCTCTTATGTTCTTATGAAGGCCTTGGCCTCTCTGCCCAGTTGTTGGCCCTCCAGAGGAACTGGTTGGCCACTGTGTGAGACAGGATGCTGGACTGGATGGACTATGGGTCTGATCTAGCAGGGCTCCTCTTATGTTCTTATGAAGGCCTCGGCCTCTCTGCCCTGTTGTTGGCCCTCCAGAGGAACTGGTTAGCCACTGTGTGAGACAGGATGCTGGACTGGATGGACCAATGGTCTGATCTAGCAGGGCTCCTCTTATGTTCTTATGAAGGCCTCGGCCTCTCTGCCCTGTTGTTGGCCCTCCAGAGGAACTGGTTGGCCACTGTGTGAGACAGGATGCTGGACTGGATGGACCAATGGTCTGATCTAGCAGGGCTCCTCTTATGTTCTTATGAAGGCCTCGGCCTCTCTGCCCTGTTGTTGGCCCTCCAGAGGAACTGGTTGGCCACTGTGTGAGACAGGATGCTGGACTGGATGGACTATGGGTCTGATCTAGCAGGGCTCCTCTTATGTTCTTATGAAGGCCTTGGCCTCTCTGCCCAGTTGTTGGCCCTCCAGAGGAACTGGTTGGCCACTGTGTGAGACAGGATGCTGGACTGGATGGACTATGGGTCTGATCTAGCAGGGCTCCTCTTATGTTCTTATGAAGGCCTTGGCCTCTCTGCCCAGTTGTTGGCCCTCCAGAGGAACTGGTTGGCCACTGTGTGAGACAGGATGCTGGACTGGATGGACTATGGGTCTGATCTAGCAGGGCTCCTCTTATGTTCTTATGAAGGCCTTGGCCTCTCTGCCCAGTTGTTGGCCCTCCAGAGGAACTGGTTGGCCACTGTGTGAGACAGGATGCTGGACTGGATGGACTATGGGTCTGATCTAGCAGGGCTCCTCTTATGTTCTTATGAAGGCCTTGACCCTATGCCCTGTTGTTGGCCCTACAGAGGAACTGGCTGGCCACTGTGTGAGACAGGATGCTGGACTGGATGGACTATGGGTCTAATCTAGCAGGGCTCCTCTTATGTTCTTATGAAGGCCTTGGCCTCTATGCCCAGTTGTTGGCCCTCCACAGGAACTGGTTGGCCACTGCGTGAGCCAGGAGGCTGGAGTAGATGGACCACTGGTCTGATCCAGCAGGGCTCTTTGTGTGTGTGTGTCTGTGTGTGCGTGCGCATGTGTGTATATCAAAGCTTCTATTATTTGTTTGCTGTGGCAGCTGTGAAATGGCTGTGCCCCTTAACTTTATCCCCCCCCCTTTCGCTTAACAATAGCTGACTTTCTGAACAATGTTTCTAATGCAATCGACACCCTTTTGGGTTTACTAACATTCAACAGCACCCTGTACAATTGCACACAATTTTTGACCGCCTGGGGAGGGGAGCAAAAAAGAGACATTCAGGAAAGGTAAGCGAGATAAGAGAGACTTCGGTACAGGTCGCCCGTTGAACCGTCTTGGCCTTTTGAAACCGAAACATCCGTTATCTCTCCCGCAAGGGCAACGCTCTGCGGTTTGCCACCAGGCGGCGCGTGGATCGCTTCCCCCTCCTCAAAACGCTCTTTGCTTCTCCTTCTTCCTCGCTGCTGCTCTCTTCCTCGCTGGAGGTCGTGGCCCCGATCCCGTCGCTGCTCGAAGGCCTTTCGTGCACCCCCCGGCGACAAGACAGTCTGTCCTCTTGGCAGGCAAGCTTGTTGGGGAACATCAGGCTTTCATTAAAGGGGGCGGTGGCCATGCACTCCGCGGCTGCCGTGTCACAGGAACAGAGGAGCTTTTCACACATCGTCCAGCCGATGCCTGTAGAAAAAAAGACGATGGACGTTATTGGTTAAATCAGTGATTGGAAACAGCAAGTGGATTCATGCCCGTTGCTAATGTGTGGATCAAGAGAATGGTCGGGAGAAATATGGGGCATACTGGCTGCCCCCGGTGAACTTTGGGAAGTCACGTTCCCACAACATCCATTCCCCTTCCACAGAGTAGGCAAACTACTCTTACAAGGCTGTAACAGGTAATGGTGAAAGACAAAATGGGCTGAAAGTTGAAGGGGACAAAGTTTATGAGTCAGAACCTAAAAAGGTTAGTCAAGAATAGAAGAGGGCCAACTCTAAAAATCTAATTATGAAACATACAAAAATATACATGTATTTATTCAACACAAATCTATTTCATTAGCCTTTGTATGTTTTTATATTTGTATCTGAGGTATGAATGGGCCCTTATTATTTTAATATGTGTTGAATAAATACATGTATAGTTTTGTTATGTTTCATAATTAGATTTTTAGAATTGGCCCTCTTCTATTCTTGACTAACCTTTTTAGGTTCTGAATTCTAGGTTTTAGGTTCAGGTTTTTTTCCCTTTTCTCTTTTTTGCCAAAGTTTATGAGACCTGGGAAACCCATCCATGAGTCATATCTCAAAAAAGGCTGAAACTAGTTGAGGAGCAGGGAGAGGAGGAGGAGGAGAAGAGGAGATTGGATTTATACCCTGACCTTCACTCGGAGTTTCAGAGTGGCTTACAATCTCCTCTCCCTTACCCTCCCCACAACAGACACCCCGTGAGGTAGGTGGGGCTGAGAGAGCTCTTTCAAGGACTGCTGGTGAGAGAACAGCTCTGAGAGAACTTGTGACTGAGACCAATGTTCCCTCTAAGCTGTGGAGTCATGTAAGCAAAAATTCTACTTTGTGAGCTACTGGCATTAAAGTTGTGAGCTCTGGCTCCGAATCAACTGGCTCCAAATCAACTGTAAGTAGATTTGGCTACTGCATAAATTAGTTTGCTCTGGAGCCATCCCTTCCTGAGCTGAGACAAAAATGTGTGAGCCGGAGGCTAAAAAACTGTGAGCTAGCTCACACTAACTCAGCATAGAGGGAACACTGACTGAGACCCTGGGAAGCCACTGCCAGTTTGAGTAAACAATACTGACCTTGATGGACAAATTGTCTACCTATAAAGGTAAGGCAACGTTGTGTGTTCAGGGGAGAAATGTGTCGGCGTACTTAAGGTCTACAGTGCACCTGCTTGAAGACGATCCGAAGAACAGTTGAAAGACTGCTAGTTAGCATAGCTAGATTAGGGACCTCCCACAATTTTAAATTATGTCCTTCCTGTCTCCTGATTGTCTCTTTGGAGACTTCCTGTTCCTGTCTCTCACAGTAGTTAGTCAGTTAGTTAGGCCTCTCTCACTCTCCTCTGTTCTATCGGAGTTTATTTCTTCTATAATAAACCAAGCTGTTTTCTTTAAACAGTTGGTGCTCCGTTCCTCTGCATGTTTAAGCCCTGCAAACAAAACGATGGTAGTGAAAAGGTTAAACCTCAACAACCACATGGTGTGGCTAGAGGTGCCAACCTCTACATGGGACCCGGGGATCCTCCAGAATTACAACTCGTCTCCAGGTGATGGAGATCAGTTTCCCTGAAAGAAAGGCTGCTTTGGAGGGTGGACTCTACGGTATTCAACCCAACTCAGGTCCCTCCCCCCTCCCCAAACCCCAGCCTCTCCAGGCATCACCCCCAAATCTCCAGGAATTTCCCAACCCAAAGCTGGCAACCCTGGCTGTTGCCCCAATCCGAAATGGAAGCTTCCCCAGCAGCTTTTAGGTTTTAGAAAAGAAGAGAAGAGATTGGATACAAGGTATAGATAGGGACTCTGGGGCAAGTGATGCTCTGTCATCTTGGTGCTTGGGGGGGTCAACAGTGGGAGGGCTTCTAATGTCCTGGCCCCACTGGTGGACCTCCTGATGGCACCTGGTATTTCTGGCCACTGTGTGACACAGAGTGTTGGACTGGATGGGCCTTTGGCCTGATCCAACATTGGCGTCTCTTATGTCCTTATGTTGATTTATACCCCGCCCTTCACTACCTGAAGGAGTCTCAGAGCGGCTCACAATCCCTTTCCCTTCCCCTCCCCACAACAGACACCCTGTGAGGTAGGTGGGGCTGAGGGATCTCTCTCTTGAGAACTGCCCTTTCAAGGACAGCTCTGGGAGAACTTGTGACTGTCCCAAGGTCACACCAGCAGCTGCACGTGGAGGAGTGGGGAATCAAACCCGGTTCTCCCAGATTAGAGTCCGAGCTCCTAACCACTACACTAAACTGGTGGAGAGGAAAAAGGGATTGGGCGGGGGAGAGATCCTATTGCTGGATTTCTCAGTTCATATCTATTTGTGGCTTTTTATTTCAGTAGGGAAGAAAAGGACAGTTGGTCGCTCATCCTGGCTTACATTTTGGCGTATGATCAAAACAGACGACTTCGGCTCTTGAGTTCCTATCTGGATGGCATCCCAGTTTCTTCAGTTGCTCCACGCAGCAGTAATGGGAGAAACAGCACCTTCCAGTTAAACACAAACAGCCAAACTGTTAACCATTCTTAAAATAGTCCGCTTCTCTAAAGCACAGCAGTCTTTGCCATTCTCCTCCTAAGTCTAGTTTGCACAAAGTTTATAAATAGCTTGCTTTAGTTTAAAACCCCCCCACCAAACTAATATTAAAACACTTTCTTTTTGCTGTCAAATCACAGATGACTTATGGTTTCCAAATTGGGTTTTCAAGGCGAGATCTGAACCCGCGTCTCTCAGATTGTAGCCCAGTGCTCTGACCGCAAACCACATTGGGTGTCACTGGTGGTTCACAACCCAGCCCCACTGGTGGACCTCCTGATGGCACTGGTATTTCTGGCCACTGTGTGACACAGAGTGTTGGACTGGATGGGCCTTTGGCCTGATCCAACATTGGCGTCTCTTATGTTCTTATGTTCATTGCGGCTCCGTGAGCCACTTGAAGTCATGACCCAATGGTTGAAGCCCACCGCTTCAGGACATTTTATTAGTTCCCTCTTGGTTTTAATTCTTTGCATGCCACTTTGAATAACTGATTAAAAGCGACTGGGGGACGTGATTAGTAACATCTCAACCTGTCCAGGTCGTCTGTCGGATGGCCTTTTCCTTCCTGGCCACAGTAGCATCCGTATAATTCAAAGTCCCCCGGGCATCGGTCCGTTAAGCAATAGAGCATCTCGCCCAGCTGGGCCATCTCCCTCGTCACCTGGCCGTTGTCTCGCATTTGAAGAAAGGTAAAACGGTCACACACTGTGGAAAGACGGAGAAACCAGTGTCAGATACTCAAAAGCAGGGGTCATTTTGTAGAAAAAGAGGTGCAGGAGCTCATTAGCATAACTCATTAGCATAACTCATTTGCGTATGCCACACCCCCTGACATCACTGGAAGTGTGTCAGAAGGCAACACCCACCGCTCAGGCTCCACTGGACTGTTTTGGATTGCTAGCTATTGTGGGGAGGGGGGGAAATGTGCAGATCTGTCCTCACAGAGGAGGGAGAGCTTGTATCTGAATAAAACTTGGTCTTAAAGGTGCCACTGGACTGTTTTGGACCGGGGGGCTGGGGGGGTGCTCTGCAACTTACTTGGCTGCTTCTTGCTCTGACTGAGGGCTGCTGGGAGCAGGGGGCGGGGCTTGTTGCATGTGCCCGCCCCCTGGGCTCTTTACTGCCAGAGCTCCGCTCCTGTGCGCTCCTGCAGGAAATGACCCCTGCTCAAAAGACAATTTGCAATGAGTAGTGCAGTGCAGATTAAAAAACAGACAATTTAGCCCATATCCAAAAGCAGCTTTTGTGTGCGTATTTGCATACATTGCACTACTCGTTACAAATTGTCTTTTGAGTCTCTGGCCTCCAGATTTGCCAGCGTAAGGCCATTAATGACCAATGAAGTTTGAAGCCATGCTATTTGTTCCTTGAAATAGATCCTTGCACTGTGGCAGCAGCTGCTGCTGAAGCGGTGTTTTTAAAAATCTGCACAGCCAATCAAATCTCCAGTGGCCAATCAGAAGCCTTGCTGGGCAAAAGACCCAACTGGCCCCACCCACTTTTGAAAAACACTTGGCGGGTTCCAGAAAAGGTACTGGTGGGCAACAGGGTGCCCGTTGAGACCCTGGCTCCGAATCAACTGTAAGTAGAACAGAAGGGTTGACTGCCTTCCTTCCCCCTAAATTCACTAAAAGAACATTACAGTTTTTTCACTCGAACCACACCTGTCCCAAGCTCCTTACCCACATCTTTTTTCAATAACGTGTAATTTGTTACAGAGAGAGAATCCGCACCTTTTCCAAAAGCGTCCTCAGGTTCCAGTGTCTCTTCTGGAGCCAGCGTAGAATAAGGGGTGCTTTCATCTCCAGGGACTGCTATCTTAAAAAGATTGTCTGTTGCTGCAGATCAAACAAAATATGTTTATTTAGTGGGGAGGGTTACTCAGTTGCAGCTAGGGTTGCCAGACACCCCTAGGGGAGGTGGGGGTCCCCCACTATCAGGCTTCACCTCCCTACCACCGATCAGCCGATGGGGGGGGGACTTGCCCCCCAAAAAGAGGGAGATCCATCTGACATGCAGTGATATATCTACCTTACTGCCCACGTGACCTGGAAGTGACATCATCATATCCAGGTTGTTGGGGCGACGCTCTGGTATTTGGTCAAAAACTCTATGGTGGAAGTCAGATTTACCATAGTGTTTTTGCCCAAATACTAGATCCTTGCCCCAATGTCCTAGACGTGATAACGCCACTTCCGGGTCATGTGGGCAGTGTCGTGGACACGTCGCTGCACGTCAGATGGGCCTCCCCTACTGCTCTTGGCAAGTCTCTACATCCCCTGCCTTTTGCCAGGAGGGACATGGCAACTCTAGTTGTGGCATCCTACATTGATTGTGGCAGAATCTTTCATGAGTTCGAAGAAGTCAGCTTGGAAGAATGGCAGAGTTAGTGTTCACTCAATAAATGTACAATAAAACAAATACACATAGGCCTGCCTACCAAGCGTCTTCTAGGATAGGGTGTGCTATGAAGGCTGCAAAATGAATACATTAATAAACTTATAAGGCTCAAAGGCCCATCATTATATGAGGAAACAGTCGGCAGTACTATGCATAATAAAAGGTAAAGGTATAGGTTCCATTGCTTGAAAGCCAGTTGAATCCGACTCTAGGGGTGCGGTGCTCATCTCCGTTTCAAAGCCGAAGAGCCGGCGTTGTCCGAAGACGTTTCCGTGGTCATGTGGCCGGCATGACTAAACACCAAGTCGCATGGAATGCTGTTACCTTCCCACCGAAGTGGTACCTATTTATCTACTTGCAATTTCTTGCTTTCGAACTGCTAGGTTGGCAGGAGCTGGAACTAGAGACGGGCGCTCACTCCGTCATGCGGCACACTCGGGTATCAAACTGCTGAACTACCGACCTTCCACAGCCTGCAGTTCAGCGTCTTAACCACTTGAGCCACCGCAGTTGTACTATGTACTATGTACAGTTGTACAATAGTACTATTGTACTATGCATAGTACAAATGAGTATAAGATCCATTCATTCCATTTATATTTGTCAGCCTTCCCCCCAAAGAGCTTACAGGATTCTCCCATTTGTTTTTACCTTCCAATAATTCTGCAAGGAAGTTTAAACTAAGAAAATTTATTTCATCATGAACTTCTGTGAGTCAGAACTCACTTGATCGGATGTATGTTCACCCATCAGACAGCAGTAACCTGACATACAAAAAAATCCTGCAAGTCACTGTATACGAAAGGAAAATGGGAATGGATGAAAAACAAAATGGCCGATCATGTCAGAAGAGAGGACATCTATGAACCTTGAAGTGACAGCAGACAACTGATATCTGAGAGCACAGTAGAGAATTAATATTTATATGGATTCTTTTTGGAATGAAGGTAAGGTTGCCTTCTGTATAGAAATATTGCTTCTATATTCACATGCCTTCTCCTGTGATGTCTTTCTGATAACATGCTGTGTCTCTGTTTCCTGTTGCAGGCCAAATGGTCCAGGGCAGACCAAATGGCCTGAACAACCTCGATAGCCATGCCATATAACCACACATTCTTTAACACCTCTAAGTGGAAGAGCCAGACTTCAAGGCGCCTGCTTTAAGGCTACATGGGCCATGTCACGTCCCTGTACACCTTTCTTCCAAAAGGAATCCATGTAAACATTGGTTCTGTTTACCTTTGTCTGTTGATCGTCCAGAAAACTCTGAAGTTGGCACCACCTCAGGCTCTATAGAATTAATTCGTGGTGGGGGAGCAATGGTTGTCACTTCCTCTGGGAGGAAAACTTTTTCCGTCAGCCCTGCAAACACATGTGATTAAACACTCAGCAGTTGATTCAGCCAAGGGGTTGGATTCAGCCATCTTTTTCAGTCTCTCTCACCCAGTTCCCCTCATTACCACACACCCCCTATTCCATGTCACTCGTTCATGTTGGTCTCAGGTCTCTAGCACAACCTTTTAAGGTGGTCAAAGGGTGGTCCCTTTTTCACCAGTAGAAGCCAAGAACTATCCCCTCCTAGGGTTGCCAAGTCTTCTTACCTTGGTGGCGGGGGAGCCTCGCTGGGCTCCGGGAGCTCCTCGGCGGTGACGCGCTACATCGCTCACGTTGAGGGCATGGCCCAGATTGTTGGAGGGAAAACCATAGAGTTTTCCCTCCAATGATAGGGGCCACGCCCCCAACGTGAGCAACATGGCTGCGTCACCTCTGGTGATGCAGCCATGCTGCGCTTCGGGGAATGGAGTTCCCCCCGGGGCCAATTAATTTCATCATCCACATAGGGGCCAGTCACTTTATTATTAGAAGAGAAGAGAAGAAGAGATTGGATTTATACCCCGCCCTTCATTACCCAAAGGTGTCTCAGAGCGGCTTACAAACTCCTTTCCCTTCCCCTCCCCACAACAGACACCCCGTGAGGTAGGTGGGGCTGAGAGAGCTCTAACAGAAACTGTTCTTTTTTCAAGGACAGCTCTTGTCAGAACTACGGCTTGCCCAAGGTCATCCAGCCAGGTGCAAGTGGAGGAGTGGGGAATCAAACCCGGTTCTCCCAGATTAGAGTCCGCGCACTTCACCACTACACCAAACTGGACCACTACACCAAACTAGACAAAATGATAACGTCTATTGGAAGCCCCCAGCCCAAAGAGTGTCCGGCTTTCCTCAAACAGGACTAGGGCCTTTTCGGCCTTGGCTCCGACTTGGTGGCTCTCTCTGCCTGCTAACATCAGGGCCCTACGGGATCTGTAACAATTCCGCAGGGCCTTGCAAGGCAGAGATGTTCCCCCGAGCATATGGTTGAGGACCGCAGTGGTTTTTAACTGTAATAGTTTCTAATAACTACCTGATTCACCATCTTCTTTCAGCCCTGCTTCCCCCATCACTAATGTTATATGGGGCACCAGAATTATAAGATGGCGCCCTACGGTTACTGGGTCTTGGGATTGTAGTTTAAATCATTTAATAGATTTTAGGTGTTTTATATGAATCTGTTGTTAATGGCCCTGAGCCTGCTTGTGGGGAGGGTGGTATACAAACCTAATATGATAAACAAACAAACAAAGGATGATTATAAAAGATAATAAAAGATCAATGTATAAAAGATAAATAAGCGTAGCTCTAAGTGTAGGCAGTGCTTTTTCCCCTCTTTGAAAGAACCCCGGCCCATCTCTGTATACCTGGTTTTAGAGGGAAAAACTCCCATATCAGCAACCACAACTCTTTTGGGATCCTCGGATCCTTTACTTTGCTAACTTACCACTTGGCATCGCCTCTTCATATGCAGCGAATACGCCTCCCAGGGCTTCTGCATAAACAGAAAGCAGAGAGCAGGGTTTAGCAAAGAAATGAATAAATTGCAATCTGTTTCATGGGAGGGGGATTTCAAAATCATTACTTCCCCCAGTTTACAGACCAGAGAAGCTGGGGCATAAAATATACCTAGCTTATCCAGAGGAACAGAATATAAGCTAGGGCATAGAATCATAGAATCATAGAGTTGGAAGGGAAGTCCAGGGTCATCTAGTCCAACCCCCTGCACAAGGCAGGAAATTAACAGATACCTCCCCCCGACACCCCCAGTGACCCCTACTCTATGCCCAAAAGAGGGGGGGACCCTTCCAGGATCCCCGGCCAAACTGGCCTGGAGAACAATTTCTTCCTGACCCCAAAGTGGCGATCAGCACTTCCCTGGGCGTGGAAGAAAGGGCCATAAGAACTAAGCACTGAGGCAACCCTCCCTGCCTTCCTTTCTTGTGATCTGCCTAAATTTACAGAATCAGTTCAAATAGGCTTTCCTTTCCACAAAACGTCTACTTTGATCTACGCAGCCTGAGAATAACGAACAGGGTCTCAGGAACGAGTCAGGCACTGGTTGGCCTCTCAAGTAAAGGCACATCAGTTCTCTTTTCCACTACAGCTGGTTTTGTGACCCGCAGGCAAACTATGGCAATTGCGACATAACTTTGATATGCTCTGAGTAGGGTGTGCTGTAATCCCGAGACAATATGCTGCTGGGAGATAACGGATGAAGAGGTCGCTAACCTTCAGGTCCTGCTGGTGGACTTCCTGGGAGCCTCTGGTGGACCATTGTGGAAAACCCGGGCTAGCTAGACTTAAGGTCGACTCAAGCAAGGCTCTTCCTACACTCTAATGTCTGCTTGCATTCTAATGACAATGGGAAAACCAGAGAAGGAACACTGGGCAATTATTCCCCTCCCCCCTGTTACCATGTGTGCTTGTAACGGCATTATTTGTACTGTGCTGGTGCTATGTCTGTTAAATGTCTGTACATCTGTGCCTATGGGATAAGGAGTTGCTGTGTTTGTATGGCTTGCTTTGCATCTCATGCTTGCATCTGGATGAGCAAGGCTTGTGTTGCCTGCGCTACAGAACACTTGCTTCCCTGCACCTTCCCAGCGTGCCTCAGGACAAAGAAGGCAAATGCCATTATGCTCAGTTTGGAAACTTGGAAGAACAACAGGTTTCCCCACCATTGCTGATCTGTGGGAAAACGCGTAACCCATCTTCCTATCTGGTTTGGCATCACAAAGAACACATCCTTTATTGCCTTCATGGACCAGGCACATCTCTGCAAGTCAAAGGTTGCCAAGGGAACAGACTTTTGACACCTGGCCACATGGCCCCTCTTTGAAGTTAGGGTAGAGCATTTGAATATTGCCCCCTTCCCCTTAAGTAGGACGTCACAACCCTTAACCTATAGCATAGTAAAGGGGACGGTTTTCTAGGGGTTTATTGGCCTTAAGCCAAGCCCCAAAACTAGCTTTTAAAAAGAGAAACACAGCCTTTGTTTCTCTGGTTAACCCATCTTTCCCACACCTTGCAACTTAAGTACTGCAGGTGGTTCTTACTGTGTTCTCTGGAGTCGCGACCAGAGAACCCACACAGCTTGGCCGGACCATTCCATGCATTTTAGAATCCACCAGTTGATACTTGAGCTGCCCCATTCTTTCTACTGAGGAGATTTCTTCTCAACTTGGATCTCAGATAAGTATAAGCGATATCCTTCTGTGTTATCCCCTTGTCTGTTGAAGTTCATTACTTTTCATGCTGATTGCTCTCTATTTACTTGTAACTGAGGAACTTGTGTGAATCTGCGTGTGTATCTGTTTTTCGTATGCTTGAGAACTACCTAGTAAAGACAGCATTTATTCATTAAACCTAGCGTGTTGTCTCACTTCCTGGGAAATAGGAGCGTTCGTTGCCAATCTGCCCTCTGTATACATGGGTAAATTACTCACGCCACGCCCCCAGATCTCTTTGACTCAAGACCGCCTCTGACTCCTTTGACCCACACAGCTTTACCCTACTTTCTGAGGGTGTCTTCTCGACATGGCCCCTTTTGACCCACAGAACACTCACAGGTTGCAGTCACACATGACAGGAAAGATGGGGGCGGGGAGCGAGGCTATTTCCTCCAGAGGAATCTGACCCACAGTTGCACGGTCACACCTCCCTTTGGAGCTGTGGGCGCATTCCGTCAGTGTGTGATCAGACGCAACTGCGGGTGAGTTGGGGGTTTTGTGTCCCGTTTTTTCTCCATGCACTTAAACGAGGGATCGATGAATCGCACCTCTGCACCTATGGCTCCCTATGGAGTTTGCTGCGATGATGCGCATACTGAAAAAGGGGGGGGGGAAACAGGCTGGTCCCGAAATGGGATCACATCCAGCCAGTACTGAAAGTGCTGCACTGGCTGCCTATAGCATTCCGGATTCGCTTCAAAGTGCTGGTGCTTACCTTTAAAGCCCTATATGGACAGGGTCCGGCATACCTGAGGGAACGCCTTTCCCCATACAGGCCCCAAAGAGCACTTCAGTTGGGGTCACAACACCGCCTAGTGACCCCGGGACCTAAAGAGGCCAGGCTTGCTGCCACAAGAGCCAGGTCCTTTTCGGTGGCGGCTCCTACCTGGTGGAATGAGCTCCCGGAGGATATCAGGGCCCTGCAGGACCTTTTACAGTTCCGCAGGGCCTGCAAGACGGAGCTCTTCCACCAGGCTTTTGAGTAGGAGCCGCTGCCGCCACTATTACCACCATCGTGCACTGCAGAGCAGTGCCGTCGGGGTGGGCTGATTAGCCAACTGGTGACATCTCGGCCTATGGCACCTCCCCCCCTTTCTGTTGACCTCACGGTGAGATAGAACAATGAGTGGGTATTTTTAACTACCAACGCATCCTGTAAGATTGTATTGTTTTTTAAGTGGCTAATTGTGTAATTTTATC
>NW_015169334.1:0-4823 GCF_001447785.1 Gekko japonicus
AGAGGAGCAATTGCTGGTTTGGTTTGAGCCCAACTTGATTTGCAGCCCCACCAGGGAAAAAATTGCCTCACAAGCCACAAATACCTGGCTTCGGGCCTGAGAAGGCCCCAGGTGCAATCCCCAGCAGTTAAAAGGATAGGGTTGCCAGCCTCCAGGTGGGGCCTGGAGATCTCCCACTTTTACAACTGATCTGCAGCTGACAGAGATCAGCTCCCCTGGAAAAAATGCCCACTTTGAAGGGTGGACTCTATGGCCTTGCACTGCCCCTCCCCAAACCCCACCCTCTCCTGGATCCACCCCCAAAGTCTCCAGGTATTTTCCAACCCAGACCTGGGAACCCTAACTCAGCCACAAGTAGTCAAGATGGGTTTCTGCACCACCCCATGCTGGGTCCTGTTCCTTGGTCATTTCAGGGTGTGACAAAATATTGTGGATAGGCAGGCAGATAGTATGGTTGCCAGTTCAAGCCTGGCAACCATTGGGAGAGATGGGGGCAGGGACATAGTTATGGGGGCAGCACTGTTGTTGCTGTTGTTTTTAATGAAATCCCCACCACCACTTGGAGCAGTGTTGGGCAAGAGGTGCTCAGGGAGGGGATTCGGCAGTCCTGACTGATAGCTGCCAGTCTAAGTAGACAGTATTGATCTGGATGGTCCAAGGGTCTGATTCAGTAGAAGGCACATTCAGGTATTCTGGGCAGCAGACAGTGTCTGCTGGGCAAGTCGAAGGTCCCAGTTTCAATCCCCAGCAGCATCTCTAGTTGAAAGCATGAGGTAGCCGGTGACGAGAAAGAGCTCCACCTGAGACCCTGCAGAGCCACTGCAAGACTGATGCCCTGGTCACACGGGAGGATTTGCCCTGCAAAGCGGACGGGTTGAGGGCGCATCAAATGGGCGCGATCAGATGCCAACGTCTGGCAAGCGTCGCGCCCCCGGCCCCAACCCGTCCCTTCCGGCTGAAAACGCGGATCAAAAAGGTACTAGGGGAAATGTACCTACTGGAAGATCCGCAGCAAGGCCAGGCGTGGGATCACGGACACGCCAGCAGCCTGTGTTATTCGAGGGACTGCCGGACTGCACATGCATGACTGCCAGACTGCGCATGCGCACGAATACTCCAGCAGCCTCAGCTTGCCCATCTTTGCCTCACTTCCCCCGGCTATGTGATTGTGCCAGACAGAATATGCGCGGCGGCTCGGGGGAAGCGTCTGATCCCGATGCCGCGCTTTCCTTTGGTGCGGCTCTAAGAAGCCGCACTTCCAGCGCGGCTTTTCCCGCCGATGTGACCAGGACCTGAGTAGACAAAAAATGACTTTGAATGACCAAGGGTCTGACACGGTAGAAGGTAGCTTTATGTGTTCTGCCATGACTCTTGTGGTTTTTGGAAGTTTGGGACAGCACCAGCCCTGCATGGCCCGCTTCTCTGCTCTTCTCCCCGTGATCCACTTGATCCGCTGCTGCCTTTTAAATGTATAAACATTTGGGATCTCTTAACACGGATGACCCAGGTGATCCGATATGGGTTAGGTGCTCCCGAGTTTGATTCTTGCTTAAAATCAAAGGGTGAGCCAAAGATCCGATGGGAGCTGATACACAGCTTGTTGACTGCTGCCCGGACAGTAATAGCAAGACATTGGAAAAAACAATCGATACCCTCCATGTCAGAATGGTACTCAAAGATCTGGGACCACTTGGTAATGGAAAAAAAATTACAGACGGACTAATCCAATCCGACATATACCCAAGGCAAACAAACTTCACTGAGAAATGGTTCCCATTCATCACGCATGCTCTTGAACAAGACGTTGCCCCTTCAGACCAAACACACCGACAAATACTCCTCTTTTAATCTCTTTTAATTTTTCTTCAATATATAACTGTCAGCAAGCTGCCAGCCCTACCCCATTGTTTCTACATAGCTCCCAACTCTCTCTTCCCCCTTCCAAAGTTTCACACACACACCATTCTTCAGATGAACGGCTATGCGCATGCGCAAACTGAGCGAAAAAATTAAAAAGCACCGACACACGCTCCCGCGCATTGGTAGCGTAGACGCTGGGGAGCAACGTGACTGCGCGGTGAGGCGGGATAAGGGAGGTAAGTGTGATCGCGATTATCCAGGTCAAATATAATCCGGTTAGAACCGGAGCAGTTTAACCCGCTCTCAGCACGCCGTCTGACTGCACCCACAGTGTGTCTGTCGTGTGGAGGAGAAGGGGAGGAGATTGTAAGTGCACACACAGTGTGTCTGTTGTGTGGAGGGAGAAGGGGAGGAGATTGTAAGCCACTCTGAGACTCTGCGTGAAGGGCGGGGTATAAATCCAATTTCTTCTTCTGGACATATTTTTGAAGTGTAAATCTATCAGGCAAAATCAGTTCCTTCTTCTACATATAAGTGAATACACTGTTTTCACTTCAAGCATTTTAAAAGGGTTAAAAGGTTCATACAGGGGTCCCCAACCTTTTTGAGTTTGTGGCCACCTTGGGAATTCTGACATCATTTGGCGGGTGCAGCCAGAAAATGGCTGCCACAAAATGGCTGCTGAAGGACACAGAGCCAGCCAGATTACAACAATAAAGTATATTTCAGACTGCTGAGTATGTATTTGAGGACAACAAAGTGTCCCTTTGAGCAAAAGAACAAAGAGTGTCTTGACTACCCCAGGGAAGGATAGTTTACTGCAGTAGAAATGAATAGTACATGAAATGGCTACGGTATTAAAATTCAGCTGTGCATCGTAGCCCTCGGGCAGTGGTCCTTCATAAGAGAGTCCGGCCATGATCACGCCTGTGGCCCTGTTCTCATATTTGAAATGCTGGAGGTGATCGTGATGGCTGAAGAGAGTGGTGGGCCAGGAAGTCTTCTGCTGCATTGCGGCTCAAAACCAAAAATACCCGAGAGATGTGTAGTTTCCTAGGAAGAAGTGTTTGCATCTACTGATTTGGACACCCCGATTGAGAGATGGTTCATTTTTTTCCTACAGAACTCCTACAAAAACTACACACTTACTAAAATTACAGCTATACAATGACCGTATATTATAATAATTATTGTCTTAAGTCAAAGCTTTTGTTTTATTCAGGTTAAGAATAAAAATTCCATTCCATTGTTTCAATATGCAAAATAATTAAAATGATTGACAATGCAAGATTATGTAATGTAATATAAACATTTCTTCTAAAGTTTAAGCTATTTTCTGCCTTGCTTTTCTCTCTTCTGGCTTTTATCATCCCGGGGTGGTTTGGGTGCTGCTGTTCCCAATTCTGATTCAGATTCTACTTCTGAGCTGCCATCTACGGATGTTTCGTGGCTTTCCAAGCCATGGTGACTGTCCAGTTCTTCTTCTTCTTCCTCTGTGTTCTTTGTATCTTTTTTGGGTTTTTGATGTTTCTCCAAAAACTCCTTCGCTTTGGTAAAAAAGTCAATCTTTTCTTTTTTGCCTTTGTAGTTGAACATCAAGCCTTCAGGTAGTATCCATCGGTAGGTAGTGGGACTTTCCCGTAAATAGGTGGTTAAATTCTTGTATTGTTTTCTCTTCTTCCTTATCTCAGATGGAATATCTTTCGATATTCTGATGTCCTCTTCTTTAATTTTCAGTGTAGTCCCAGATGTTGCTTTCACTATTGCATCTCTTATAGGTCTCTTAGAGAATCTGACATATATTTCACCAGGCAGATTTTTTTCTTAATAAATTCTGAATATGTCCGATAGATCATATCCATTTCGCTTTGTAGTAATTTTGCCGTAATGCCTGTCACTGACGCAAGTGCTTCACTAAGGATTTCTTGCAGATTCTCGGATTTGTCTTCTGGCACTCCTTGAAATCTCAACACATATGAAGATTTTAAAATTTGTAGCTGCAAAATTTGAGTTTTATCTGAAGATCTTTCTTTTTCCACAACTTCCAGTCTTTGGTCAATTGCTTTAGTCTTGTTTTCAACTGCCTCTGTTCTTTTGTTGGATTCTTTTAGCTGTTTTTGTGAAGACTCCAAGGTCCTGCTGATGGTAGTCGTCTGTACCACCAGAGGTCACAATGCAGTATCCAGCATGCCTGCAAAGACAACGTTCACTTCTGGTTTGGAAACCGGACGCGTTGAGCTGGCAGTTCCTTGTTGAATTTTCGCTTTCGCCGCCATCTTTTCAGTGTGATAAGACATTGTTTATGTTTTTATAAAAGTTTGCTTAAGTCTTTAGAAGTTTATTTGCTTTGCTGCCTTAACAGTCTGGCATTGTACTGATTGAAATCATCCTTCTGCTCAAACACCGCCACTTTCTGCCCCCTCTGATGCTTTTAAATCTTATTTGTCGTTTTCAAGGAGTGAGTAGCTCCCCCCTCCGCTTTTTCTTGGGGGCACCCAGGCTGGCATCTTACTCATGATCTGCTTCATCAGGTAAAAGAAATTCTTTTTCTTTTTACCTGGTCAGTTCCTTGCTGGTCCAGTATGCTTGTTCCATGCCCAGAATGGTACCACGGTGGTGAGGACTTATAGGGGCAGGGGGGAGCCTCGATCCTTTGGCCTCGGCCTTGGGAGAGGCACCCCAGCACCCCAGGCTGAGAGCCCCCTTCAAGGGCTCCGGGGGGAGTCCAGAATCAGCCAGACCCCCTCCCTGCCACCGGGTCACAGGCCATTCTCTCCGGAGCTTTTGGAGGAGTGAGCCCACCATCAACGCACTGAAACCGGAAGTTCCGAGAGATGGTTATTAGTTCCCAACTCAGACTGGTTCAGGGAAGAGTTTGGATGCAGAGCATAGGAACCAAACAAGGAGGAGGAGGAGGAGGAGGAAGAGGAGGAGGAGATTGGATTTATACCCTGCTCCTCACT
>NW_015169334.1:7290-7471 GCF_001447785.1 Gekko japonicus
TGCGCGGTGAGGCGGGATAAGGGAGGTAAGTGTGATCGCGATTACCCAGATCAAATATAATCTGGTTAGAACCGGAGCAGTTTAACCCGCTCTCAGCACGCCGTCTGACTGCACCCACAGTGTGTCTGTCGTGTGGAGGAGAAGGGGAGGAGATTGTAAGCCACTCTGAGACTCTGCGTGA
>NW_015169334.1:7494-22232 GCF_001447785.1 Gekko japonicus
TTCTACATATAAGTGAATACACTGTTTTCACTTCAAGCATTTTAAAAGGGTTAAAAGGTTCATACAGGGGTCCCCAACCTTTTTGAGTTTGTGGCCACCTTGGGAATTCTGACATCATTTGGCAGGTGCAGCCAGAAAATGGCTGCCACCAAATGGCTGCTGAAGGACACAGAGCCAGCCAGATTACAACAATAAAAAAAGTGTCCCTTTGAGCAAAAGAACAAAGAGTGTCTTGACTACCCCAGGGAAGGATAGTTTACTGCAGTAGAAATGAATAGTACATGAAATGGCTACGGTTCAGACTGCTGAGTATGTATTTGAGGACAACAAAGTGTCCCTTTGAGCAAAAGAACAAAGAGTGTCTTGACTACCCCAGGGAAGGATAGTTTACTGCAGTAGAAATGAATAGTACATGAAATGGCTACGGTATTAAAATTCAGCTGTGCATCGTAGCCCTCGGGCAGTGGTCCTTCATAAGAGAGTCCGGCCATGATCACGCCTGTGGCCCTGTTCTCATATTTGAAATGTTGGAGGTGATCGTGATGGCTGAAGGGAGTGGTGGGCCAGGAAGCCTTCTGCTGCATTATGGCTCAAAACCAAAAATACCCAAGAGATGTGTAGTTTCCTAGGAAGAAGTGTTTGCATCTACTGATTTGGACACCCCAACTGAGAGATGGTTCATTTTTTTCCTACAGAACTCCTACAAAAACTACACACTTACTAAAATTACAGCTATACAATGACCGTATATGATAATAATTATTGTCTTAAGTCAAAGTTTTTGTTTTATTCAGGTCAAGAATAAAAATTCCATTCTATTGTTTCAATATGCAAAATAATTAAAATGATTGACAATGCAAGATTATGTAATGTAATATAAACATTTCTTCTAAAGTTTAAGCTATTTTCTGCCTTGCTTTTCTCTCTTCTGGCTTTTATCATCCCGGGGTGGTTTGGGTGCTGCTGTTCCCAATTCTGATTCAGATTCTACTTCTGAGCTGCCATCTACGGATGTTTCGTGGCTTTCCAAGCCATGGTGACTGTCCAGTTCTTCTTCTTCTTCCTCTGTGTTCTTTGTATCTTTTTTGGGTTTTTGATGTTTCTCCAAAAACTCCTTCGCTTTGGTAAAAAAGTCAATCTTTTCTTTTTTGCCTTTGTAGTTGAACATCAAGCCTTCAGGTAGTATCCATCAGTAGGTAGTGGAATTTTCCCATAAATAGATGGTTAAATTCTTGTATTGTTTTCACTTCTTCCTTATCTCAGATGGAATGTCTTTCAATATTCTGATGTCCTCTTCTTTAATTTTCAGTGTAGTCCCAGATGTTGCTTTCAATATTGCATCTCTTATAGATCTCTTAGAGAATCTGACATATATTTCACCAGACAGGTTTTTTTCTTAATAAATTCTGAATATATCCGATAGATCATATCCACTTCGCTTTGTAGCACTTTCGCCTTAATGCCTGTCACTGACGCAAGTGCTTCACTAAGGATTTCTTGCAGATTCTCAGATTTGTCTTCTGGCAGTCCTTGAAATCTCAACACATGAAGATTTTTCAATTTGTATCTGCAAAAGTTGAGTTTTATCTGAAGATCTTTCTTTTTCCACAATTTTCAGTCTTTGGTCAATTGATTTAGTCTTGTTTTCAACTGCCTCTGTTCTTTTGTTGGATTCTTTTAGCTGTTTTTGTGAAGACTCCAAGGTCTTGCTGATGTTAGTCATCTGTGCCACCAGAGGTCACAATGCAGTATCCAGCATGCCTGCAAAGTCAAAGTTCACTTCCGGTTTGGAAACCGGACACGTTGAGCTGGCAGTTCCTTGTTGAATTTTTGCTTTCGCCGCCATCTTTTCAGTGCAATAAGACATTGTTTATGTTTTTATAAAAGTTCGCTTAAGTCTTTAGAGGTTTATTTGCTTTGCTGCCTTAACAGTCTGGCATTGTACTGATTGAAATCAGCCTTCCGGTACCACGGTGGCGAGGACCTATAGGGGCAGGGGGGAGCCTTGATCCTTTGGCCTCGGCCTTGGGAGAGGCACCCCAGCACCCCAGGCTGAGAGCCCCCTTCAAGGGCTCTGGGGGGAGTCCAGAACCCTAACCCTCCGTGCTGCCGGGTCACAGGCCATTCTCTCCAAAGCTTTGGAGGAGTGAGCCCACCATCAACGCACTGAAACCGGAAGTTCCGAGAGATGGTTATTAGTTCCCAACTCAGACTGGTTCAGGGAAGAGTTTGGATGCAGAGCATAGGAACCAAACAAGGAGGAGGAGGAAGAGGAGGAGGAGATTGGATTTATACCCTGCTCCTCACTACCTGAAGGAGTCTCAGAGCAACTTTCAAACTCCTTTCCCTTCCCCTCCCCACAACAGACACCCTGTGAGGTAGGTGGGGCTGAGAGCGCTCTTTCGAGAACTGCTCTTGAGAGAACAGCTCTGACAGAACTTGTAACTGACCCAAGGTCACGCCAGCAGCTGCATGTGAAGGAGTGGGGAATCAAACCCAGTTCTCCCAGATTTAGAGTCCACGCTCCTAACCACTGCACCAAAAGGCAGAAATACTAGAGTAACATACAGCACTTGGTTCCCAGTTTGAGCTGTGCAATACGTCTGTCTCTACTTAATCTGCCCAATAGGAGGAACTGGCTCTGCCCACAGTTGGCACTTGGGGTTCCCAACAGTGCCTCAGCAAATGCCAGATTTGGGAAGCCATGCCTCGGGAGGGCAGAGTTTGGGGAGAGTGTGATGTTACTTCCAAGTGATGCTTTAGGTTGCCTCTCCTAGTCTCTGGCTTTTACCACAGAGACTATGGAGAATTCCTAGAGCGTCAGTAAGTGGGGGTCATTTCTGTCCCGCTCTTTGATTCCTTGGGTGTGGGAAATTGGAGCTGGAGATGGGTAAACAGAAGGTCTATTGGTAGTACATGATGTAAACTTGGTAGCGCAAGGGCACTACCGTGCGCTGTTGACAGTATGACCAAACGACACATTACATCTACCACGTGATGGCTATGGGGACTTCCAGCCATACGACAGCTGTGATTTCCCTGTTGGAACTCAATTAAGAAAAACGGTAGGGGCCCATTTCAGATTGGGTCCATCGTGCATGTGAGGGAGGGGCTCCTACTTCCTCCAACACTGTTTTCCCAACCAGAAATAGCCCAGCGGGCTTTATTTGCCCTATCGAGGTGCTTCATGTGCACTGAACACTTGCACAGGCAACTCTCCATGGGGGCAAACAATGCTCCCAAGGCTGTTTTGAGTGGGGGAAAAACAGCACTGGTGGGAAGGCAGGAGCCTCCCCCAATCCAAATGGGGCTCCTGCGGCGCTTCTGAACTGAGTTCCCACGGGAACCATGCAGCTGTCAAACGCCCGCAAGTCCCCTCGGTGATCTCATGGGAGATGTGTCGTGCAATGTGGCCCTAAGCCAGTGAGAGGCAGGCATATTTTGACAGTGGGTGAGAGAAGAGATGGTGGGGAGGACAGTGAACGGCAAGGGGAAGAGGAGAGAGATTTGTTCCAAAACAGTTGTGTATCTTCTGGCTTGGTTTGGATCAAGCCCTGAAGATAGAGCCAAGTACACAATGTACGCATTCCAGGAAGGAATTCCAGATAGAAGGAACAGCATGGGAGAAACAGACATAACCAGTGTTCCCTCTAAGCTGAGTTAGCGTGAGCTAGCTCACAGTTTTTTAGCCTCTGGCTCACACATTTTTTTCTTCACCGAGGACGGATGGCTCTGGAGCAAACTAGTTTATGCAGTAGCCAAATCGATCGCCCACACCTTTAATGCCAGTAACGCAGAAAGCAGAATGTTTGCTCACAGGACTCCACAGCTTAGAGGAAGCATTGGATATAACTGTCGCAAGCTCACTATTTCCCTGCCCCCAAATTAAGTTGTTGTTGTTGTTCAGTCGCACAGCCGAGTCCGACTCTTCGCGACCCCCTGGACCAGATCACGCCAGGCCTTCCGGTCTTCCGCCGTCCTCTGAGGTTTTCTCAATTTCATGTTCATTGCATCTATGACACTGTCTAACCATCTCATCCTTTGCCATCCCAAATTAAGACACAAACACAAAGTGACACAGCAAAGCCACACACAATCTCTCTCTCTCTCTCTCTCTCTCTCTCTCTCTCTCTCCCTCTCCCTCTCTCTGTGATGGAGAACACACAGGCAGGCTTCTTTTGTTGCCCTTATTTAATCTGCACCGAAAAAAAATTAATAAAGTAAGCCTTGTACTTGGAGTCGATAAAGCAGCGGTGGGACGTTTAGAAAATTGTGTTACGTTCATGGTCTGTAATTTTTTTTTAATATCCCCCATCTCCCCAGGTGGGTTTTTCAAATATGATCTATGGGCCGCGACTGAGCCAGCTGTAACTCTGACAACGGTGACCCAGATGGCAATCAACAAAACACACTAATTAAATAATGTCAGGTTAGAAGGCAGCACTTTGCCCAGCTCCTGGAGGCCCTGCCGTCACTCAGCGTCGCTTACGGATGCCAAGGGAACCTCGGGTTCTCCAGCCCTAAGATAGCAAAGCTCAGCACAATGTCGGAGGGCCCCCGAGAAGCGAGACATTAATGGAATGTGCCGCGTTTGTGGAGCACTTTCATGCATCTCAAGGGTTGCCAGCTTTTCCGAGCCAAAGAAAAACTACCCCTTCCAGGCCAGTTGCTTGGGGAAAAGAGTCACCAGATTTTTCTTCTAGATTCTTCCCCCCCCCCCAACCCTTAGTGAGCTCTCGTCTCTGGCCCCAGCTCCTGCCAACCTAGCAATTCAAAAGCAAGAAAATGCAAGTAGATGAATAGGTAGCGCTTCGGTGGGAAGGTAACAGCATTCTGTGCGCCTCGGCATTTAGTCATGCCAACCACGTGACCACGGAAACTACTTCGGACAGCGCTGGCTCTTTGGCTTGGAAACGCAGATGAGCACTGCCCCCTAGATTCGGATTTGACTGGCTTTCGAGCCAGGGAAACCTTTACCTTTTAAGCTATATCGATGACACAGCTAGAGAGTTTTAACACTGAGCTCTAAAGTTGTCAACTTCAGCGAAGGAAAGTCCTGGAGGTTTGTGGGTGATGCCTGGGAAAGGTGGAGTTTGGGAAGGGACCTCAGTGGGTGCCCCTGCTGTCTAAGGCTAGATGGGTGGCAACTCAAGAAAGTGACGGGGTCATTCCCCCAGAAAGCACTTTCCTGGGGGCACCTTCTTTGAGGGGGTGTAACTTGGACCCTGTAAATCCACTCCTCACCAAACTTGGAGGACAGGTAGAGGAGAGTTGGTTGAAGATCCCCTGTGAGTTTGGTGTCTGTAGCATGCTGGGGGGGATTCTAGTGAACCACAAACCTCATGAACCAAACCATTTGATCCCTAAAAGTTCCTGATGGTTTGTGGTTGGCGAACCAGGCACACCACAAACCATGCACCGAACCACATTGTTCCAGTTCATGCCCATCCGTAGTGTTTATATGTTTTTGTTGAATTTTATCCTTCTGAATTTGTAGTCTTGGATACATGCACAAGGATAGGCAAAATGTGTAGGGGCAGTATATCTGAGTTGAAAAGCTCTTTTTTCAACTGCACCAGTTTTTGTTCTTGTTCTTTTGCTCTGTATTTGTTGCAGCCCTCTTCTCCGATCCTCACAAGAAAATGAAAAAAGACCTGCTGGATCAGACCAGTGGTCCATCTTGTCCAGCATCCTGTCTCACACAGTGGCCAGTTGCCCTGGAGGCAACATCCTCTGGCAGCGAATCCCTCGGTACACGAAGGGCACTTTGTTAACTTGCACAGCTCATTTTGTGTCAACCTAGCCTGCACCACGGGGTTGCTGCGAAGATAAAATGGAGGCAGGGACAACCATGCATGCTTCCTGGAGCTTTTTGGAGGAAGAGGGGGGGCTAAAATGTGATTGATGGCTGGCTGTAGCCAGCAGCTAAGAACCATGCAAGTATTAAGGCTGGTTTTGTGGAGCAGCCTCCCAAAGAGAGAACAGCTGGAGAAGACTGACTAGGCAGGCAGTGGGGATGAGCAGGTTACTCTACTCTGTTTCACGATTACTCCTGAATGTTATTGTGTGCTGAATCTTTATATTAGTCTTCTGCATCTGATAACCTCAGGTATACTGCTCTGGAACATGGAGGTTCCATTTAGCTATCATGTTTGATAGGCATTGGTAGACCTAAACTTCATGCACTGGTCCTTAAAAAAAACTCCCATCTTTCAGCAAAGATTTTTAGAAAAGAGCAAGAGTCCAGTAGCACCTTAAAGACTAACAAAATATGTGGCAGGGGATGAGCTTTCTGTTAAGTCATGCGCTTAACAAAGAAGTCGGAGAGTGATTCAGCAAGAATGCGGTTTATTCTTCAGCTTAGTTACTTCTCCGTTACGGTACAACAATCGCCAGCCAGAACCCATCACAGATCGAACTATTTACACTGGCTTGTCGATATTTAAACACTCCCGGCTAATGTAGCCACACCCCCTGTACAATAAGGCAACCTATGAGGTTGAAGCAATAAGGAACGCTGTTATCTTCCCACCGAAGTGGTACCAAAGGTTCCCTTGCTCGAAAGCCAGTCGAATCCGACTCTAGGGTTGTGGTGCTCATGTCCGTTTCCAAGCCGGAGAGCCAGCGCTGTCCGAAGATGTTTCCGTGGTCATGTGGCCGGCATGACTAAACACCAAGGCACACGGAACGCTGTTACCTTCCCACTGAAGTGGTACCTATTTATCTACTTACAATTTCTTGCTTTCGAATTGCTAGGTTGGCAGGAGCTGGAACTAAAGATGGGAGCTCACTCCATCTTACGGCACCCGGGTCTCAAACTGCTGAACTACTGACCTTCCACAGCCTGCAGTTCAGCGTCTTAACCACTTGAGCCACCTATTTATCTACTTCCAATTTCTTGCTTTCAAACTGCTAGGCTACCCATCTTGTTCAAAGATTTTCAGTGAATAACATTAATACCCCAACATATTCTAACATTAATACCCCAACATATTCTAAGTCTGGATTTGGGCGCCAATTCTGGAATATATGACAACTAATGAAATTCTTCCTTCTAGACAAATATATCATAAATGGTTGTATTTGTAGGACTTTCCGAGAAAAACAGACATGTGTGATAATCTTCAGCTCACAAGGTTACCACTTTAAGCCCATAGCTTTTAAACAGGAACACACCTCTTTTATTTGCCAAGTACGAGTGCTTAATAGGTTGTGATGCATTTATTTGCGATCTATGTCAATATGCAAAATGGCAATGTTCTAATGGGTTGAATTGTGTTCTGTATAGTCGTTATACGATCAATAAAAACATTAATTAAAAAAATTAAAACATTAAAAAAAGATTTTCAGTTTCTTAAGCCCTGCAATCCTATTTGGATGCTGACTCGATGCGTCTGCAGCCGAATGTGTGTTTACAAACCCAGATGTACCCAGGAAGTAGTCGTCAGTTTCATTTGCAAAGTGAACATGCATTGGCGCCTTCTTACAAGCGAGTGTGTGCATGTACATGCAGGTTGTACGTGCATCCACTCTCCACTGTAAGATGTGAACACCACTAAATCCTCTGGGCAAGCCATCATCTGCCTTGAAAATATACATAACGCCTAATGATCACTGACCGAAAAACAAAACATTACGTAATTGAATGTGATGTCAAGAACTGCCCGTATACTGCATAACCTTTGAGTCTCTCTCTGTGCAGGTAGGCCCCAGCTCAGGTGACCCTCTTACCCCCAACTAAATTGCACTAGTGACTTTCGGGCTTTTTTTTTCTTTGAGATTTCCCATTTTTGCTCAAAGATGAGTCTGAAGAGAAGGAGGGGTTGGTGGGGGGGGGGTGCTGCCCAGGCGTCTGACGTTTGGGGAGGGGGGGGGACCCTCTTAAAAGCCAGCCAGCAAACAAGCTTCATTAATCCTAGCAAAGGTCAACGCACTTAGCTTGGCAGTTTCTCCTCCATGCTTGAACCTGCTGCCTCTTCTCTCCCTCCCCATCCCCCCGGCCGCCCACTTATTGTCTAAGGGCTTCATTATCGTTAACGGCTTCACAGATTGCCTTGCAAGCTGAGTTCTGAAATATTTAAAAGATGGTTCGGCGATAAGGCGCTTCTGCCGGAGAAATGGCTTTTCTCCCTGGCTAACATCCGGGGGTTCTCTGGTCTGTGCTTGCTCCTCTCCTCCCAACTTGGGCTCTCTCCCCCACACCCACACCTCCGTGTGGCTCATCGTCCCTCCCCGTTCCTTTCTCTGACTCTTCTCGGCATTGCTCGTCCCAGCTGATGCCTTCCAACTCTCTCAGCCCTGGGCGTTTAAGCACAGTTGTGTTTTCTGAGATGTTGGGATGTGAGCGATCTGGGGTGGAAAATTTAAATGAGACGATCCATAAACCAGCTGTCTTCCGCTTCTGCCTTCTCTCGCACACACGGACTGACACACACACAACAGGACATCCCCTTTTAGCAAATAAAGAAACCGAGAGTCCACAGAAGGAGGGCATTTTGATAAAGGGAATAAGGCTGGAGTATAACAGAACGGGCCGCGACCTGCGTAGCCCTGGCCAGCTCAATCTTGTCAGATCTGGGAAGCTAAGAACTGAGAGCCAGTTTGGTGTCGTGGTTAAGTGCGTAGACTCTAAACTGGGAGAACCGGGTTCGATTCCCCTCTCCTCCACTCGCAGGTGCTGGATGACCTTGGGCAAGCCATAGCCCTGTCAGAGCTGTTCTTGAAAAAGAGCAGTTTCTGTCAGAGCTCTCTCAGCCCCACCTGCCTCGCAGGGTGTCTGTTGTGGGGAGGGGAAGGGAAAGGAGTTTGTAAGCCGCTCTGAGACTCCGAGGGAAGGGCGGGGTATAAATCTAATCTCTCCTCCTTCTCCTTCTTCTTTTTCTTCTTCTTCTTCTCCTTCTCTTTCTCCTTTATCTTCTTCTTCTTCTTAAGAAGGGTCGGTCCTGGCTCATACTTAGATGGGAGCAGGGGTCATTTCGTAGAAAAAGAGCTAGGGGGACTCATTAGCATAACTCATTAGCATATGCCACACCCCCTGACATCACCGGAAGTGTGTCCTCCCCACAGCCGGCGGCGACCCCCAGCGGGCACCAGCAGGGAGCTCCAGGCCCCGCCCTCCCACACCTCACCCGGGGGGATGGCGTCCCCCCCCCAAATGACCCCTAACTGGAGGTGCCAGGGATCGAACCCGGGACAACTCTGAACATCTCTTGCCTTTTAGACCCTACAGGGTCGCCATAAGTCGGCTGTGACTTGACAGCAAAAATTGGTTTTTAAAAATCAGAGTGGGATGTTCTTTTAGCGATTTATTTAGCATATTTATATGCTGCTTTTTCTGCTGGGACCCAGGACTCAAAGGGGCTTATAAGGAGAACATGATTGCAGTCTGCACAAGCCTACAATCTTTGTTGCGCGGGATGGACTGAAACCAGTGTGAGAGGAGGCCTGGATCCCAATCTCCTTATGATATATTGGAGGAAAGGATATGGCTCAGTCGCACAGCATGCTAGCACCTCTGGTTTAAAGGATCTACACAATTTGGCATTTTTTTTCATTGATTGCAGAAAATATGATACGGCTCATGACAGATGGATCTCAGTGTATATTCAAAAATGGAGCCCTGCTACTAATCAGGAACTTGTACCCTATCTCTTAGTTGATACTGATCCAAATGTGACGTTGGCAGTGGCAAAGTTTTTATCTGTAAGCCTGGGTGGTATTAAATGAATTGACTCTTTTAGGCAGTTAATATATATTTGGTTAATTGTAATGTACTGTATGTATATATGTTGTTTTTTGTCTTATACCCTGTCTATTTGCTTATGACTTATGGGTCTATGAGCAATAAAAATGAATGGAATGGAGCGGAGTTTAAAGGATCTCCATTAGCAGGGGAGCAGTACTTGGAGAACCACTGTCAGAACAGAGTTGAGGTGCTGTGGCTCAGTGGCAGAGCATCCGCGTGGCATGCAGAAGGTCCCAGGTTCAATCCCCGGCATCTCCAGTTAAAAAGGACCAGGCAGCAGGTGATATGAAAGACCTCCCCCTGAGACCCCGGAGAGCTGCTGCCAGTCTGAGTACACAATATTGACCTTGATGGACCAAGGGTCTGATTCAGTATACGGCAGCTTCATGTGCGTTCATGTGTGTTCAGATAACACCGAGCTGCCTCTCGTAAGGCAGTTCCATATCTTTGAGAGCCACTGTGACATGGCTTTGCAAGAGAAGGCACAGCATCGCCAGCATCTGTATTTAAAAGGGTCAACGGGGGCTAGGGTTGCCAGGACACAACTTGGCCACCAGCAGGAGACAAGGGGTGGGTGGGAACACGAAGGGACAGCTATCTGCAATGGTGTGACATCACTTCCAGTTAAACCAGGAAGTGATGTCACCCTGACATCATAAAGTGTAGTGGGTTAGACGCATGTAGAAACCACTGAGACCGATGTAGTGATTAGCATGGTTTACTGGTACACAACAAAGACAAAGACTAACGGCCAGCTGGCCAACTATATACACACCTGGGGACACCCCCCTAGGTCCCGTTGGTGGGTTTAAATCTCTCGCCACGGTCCTATTGGTTCCCAAGTGGAGAGACTAGGAGCCTAGACCCCATTGTTCTTACAGAGTCAAGCTCTAGGGTATTCGCTGGTCCCTGGTGGTGGTCAGCGGACATAAGACATCACTTCCAAGCTTTCCCTGTAAGTGGCGTCATACGGTCTCCCTTGTGGGAGGGTGTTAGCTGACGGTCGGACGTTCTGGTCGAGGTTCGGAAAAGGCGGAAAAAACTTCTTCGCTACAAAGAATCCCTGCAGTGGATGTTCTGGCCAGGCAGTGGCAGTGTGGCGATTGACATACGGGTCCTGAAGCCTGGTCAACGAGCAGCCGTGCAGAAAACGGCGGAGCCAAGCCAGAAGACGTCTACACCGGGCAGTGACGGTGCGTGCAATTAAAAATGAATATATGTTGTCCTCCCTATCCCCTACAAACATTGTTAGTCCCTTGTCTATATTGAGTAACTGTACATCGCTTTGAGCCCACTGGGGAAAGTGATTAATAAATGGAAAGTATTATTATTATTATTTATTATTGATGGCCATTCTTAATTTTTCTCAGAGTGTTGGCAGGAAACAGGAGCCGGAGCTGGGGGTATCCCCACAACCGCCAGGGCACTGGCAGCTCTAACACCGGACTGCTCGGGTGTTACACAGTCCGTTTGGCATACACAGACATACGGCTGGAGTTGTGAGCTGGGACTTCAGTTCCCAGGTAAACGGGAGGGGGGGCTGGTTTGCATTGGGACTGTGGCTTGCAGGGATGAGGAGGATTGGGTTTGGTTTAGTGGTTAAGAGCGGCGGACTCTAATCTGGAGCACCAGGTTCAAAATGACACGAAGTCTACAAGTATGTCCCAAGTAGCGGCAAAGCAACCTAGATGTGCCACCGCCACTCCATTGGTTCGCACGACAGCTAGTCTTGAGCTCATGCCGTCTACTGCCTGCTTTCTTCTGGAAACTCTTCTCTGCACGAAAGGTGACCACATCAATATGAAGAGACTTGTCCTTTCAAGAACTATTAGGTCACTATTCAACAGGCGCAGTTGTCATTTATGCACGGTGGCAAAACTATTTGTTATGTGTATTAATTTGGGTTGTGTAAGTAGAACTGTATCAGAAGACAGTCGTCTCAGGTTTGATCTGTACAGCGCGACAGATTATTCTGTTTCTTCGTTCGTATAACTGCATTCACTGTATTTCCATTTTTGTGTGTCTGTTGACCACCTGGAGTTTGGCAGCCGTAGCCACTACACTACGCACCCCCCAGTTCTAGCTGGCAAACCTAGCAGAAACTGCCCAGCCTGGTAGATATACGAAAGCTGCCGGCCCCGGGTTCTCTCTGCTGAGTTTCTCCAGGGCTTCAAGCTTGAAAGGGGTTCCGCCCACCTCTGTTCCTCAGGCTCTCATGCTTAATAGCTTTACTCAGTTTATTACCGCCGGGATCTCTCCCGCCATGCCAGAAAATCGCTGTGGAGACCCCTGATGCGCTTGTGTCCCCCCACACACCTCCGTGGCCTGGCATTCGTCCCGTCTCAGCGTACCATGAAGTCAGCTCTCGCTCCGAGGAGTGATCAAATCAATATGAAAACTGCTCCCAGAGGAGCAAAATATTTGTCAGACAAGCAGAAAGAAAGATGCAATAACGTCACGCGTGAGCCACCCGATTTTATTAGCTCTGCTCCCCTTCCCCGTCTTGTGAAGTACGGCGGCATCGTTGTATTAATCTTGACTCCAAAGCAAATTAAAGCGGGGACCGTTGTCAGGGCATTATTAAGAACAGCTGTTTAATTACGCCCGCTTTTGCCTCAGTTTGTGAGGGAGACGCAACACCCTCTGCTCGTTGGCGCTGACTCCGGTGTCCCCACCCTCCTCTCCGGCAAAGCTAAGCCAAGCACCAAGAAGATACATGGATTCTCAGTGCCTTTTTCTCTATCCATAAGAATATAAGAAAAGCCGTGCTGGATTGCAACAGTGGTCTGTCTAGTCCAGCATCCTGTCTCACACAGTAACCAACCAGTTCCTCTGGAGGGCCAGCAACAGGGCATGGAGGCTGAGGCCTACCCCTGATGGTGCCTCCTGGCTCTGGGATTTAAGGGTTCAGCACCTCTGAATGTGGAGGTTCCCCTCAGTCATCATGGCTAGTAGCCCCTGATAGACCTATTCTCCATGAATCGATCGAATCCCCGTTTAAGGTTTATTCCTGTGGCCAACATGACATCCCCTGGCAGAGAATTCTACATTTTAATCACTTGCTGTGTAAAGAAGTATTTCTTTTTGTCCGCCTTGAATCTACTGCCCATCAGCTTCATTGGATTCTAGTATTTGGGGAGATGGAGAAAAAAAATATCTTCTTAAACGACTGCATTTGGGTTCGTCAAACATAACCTACAGTTTCCTGGAATGTAATTTTCTTTCATTTTTTAAAATTTCTTTAGCATTAAACATATTTGTTGTTGTTGTTGCTAGGGAAAAGATCAACAACCTCAGATATGCAGACGATACCACTCTAATGGCAGAAAGTGAAGAGGACCTCAAGAGCCTCTTGCTCAGGGTAAAAGAGGAGAGCGCAAAAGTGGGCTTGAAGCTCAACATCAAAAAAACTAAGATCATGGCATCCGGCCCCATCACTCCTTGGCAAATAGAAGGGGAAGCTGTGGAAGTAGTGACAGACTTCACGTTCCTGGGATCCCAGATCACCGCAGACTGTGACTGCAGCCATGAAATTAAAAGACGCCTGCTCCTTGGGAGGAAAGCGATGGCGAACCTAAACAGCATGATAACTATGCTTTTTGAGTTGGTGCTCTTACCTTACTGGCTCCATGCTTTGAGAGCACACCCTACACCATTCTTGGTCCAGCTTGTGACAATGGGACTCCTGATTCATGAAACCTCAGTATTCAGGTACAGATGCAACTCATCTTGAAGTAAGATGGATTTTAACAGACCGGGGAGGGAGGTCAGTTGTAATTTCTGGAGATCTCCAGGCCAGACCTGGAAGTTGTCAATCATCCCTACCAACCCCAAGGAGCCATGCCTTGATACGAGAGCAGTCAGAGGGCAAGGCTTTGGGTACCACTAGGAGTGTCATGAGAACATGCATTTTTGTCCCCTTCGAAAACAGATAGGGTGCTCGCAGTGGAATACCGAGTCAAGTTCAAAGTTTTTGTATTGACCTACACGGCCTTGTAAGAGCCTTGTAGGAGCTGCGGTGGCTCAAGTGGTTAAGACGCTGAGCTGCAAGACCGGAAGTTCGGTAGTTCAGCAGTTCGAGACCCGAGTGTGCCGCATGACAGAGTGAGCTCCCGTCTCTAGTTCCAGCTCCTGCCAACCTAGCAGTTCGAAAGCAAGAAATTGCAAGGAGATAAATAGGTACCACTTCGGTGGGAAGGTGACAGCGTTCCGTGCGCCTTGGTGTTTAGTCATGCCAGCCACATGACCACGGAAACGTCTTCGGACAGCGCTGGCTCTTCGGCTTTGAAATGGAGATGAGCACCGCAACCCTAGGGTCGGATTCGACTGGCTTTCGAGCAAGGGAACCTTTACCTTTACTTTACAAGGCCTTGAGCAGTCAAGGACCAACGTATCTACGGGACCGTCTCCTCTGCTATGTCCCTGGTAGAGCGTTACAGTCTTTGGATAACAACTTGCCGGTGGTCCCCGGCCCTAAAGCTGTCCTCAACCTGGTGGAACTCTCTGACAAAGGCCATCAGGGCCCTGGGAGACCTAATGCAATTCTACAGGGCCTGGAAGGCAGAGATGTTCCGCCAGGCCTTTGGTGGAGGGCAGTGACGGTTTGCATCCTAGCTGGCACCCTTTCTGCTCCAGTGGCTTTCCATATCCGCTTTGCCCTCCTCTCCCCTGCCCACAAAGCAGCTGACCGTCTGAAATTGGATCAATTATTATACGCCATCTATTTGCTTGAAGTATGTTGTTAATGCTCTATTTTATCATGATATTTTATGAATGTTGTGCATTTCCCAGAACCAGGAAGGAAGGAAGGAAGGAAGGAAGGAAGGAAGGAAGGAAGGAAGGACTGACTGTCTGAAATTGGATCAATTATTATACACCATCTATTTGCTTGAAAGATGTTGTTAACGCTCTATTTTATCATGATATTTTATGAATGTTGTGCATTTCCCAGAACCAGGAAGGAAGGAAGGAAGGAAGGAAGGAAGGAAGGAAG
>NW_015169334.1:24721-24928 GCF_001447785.1 Gekko japonicus
GAAGAAATAAATAAATAAATATCTAGAACTATTCCTCATACCGCCCCCGCCCTTCATCATGTCTGTCTCCGGCCAGTTACACAGAATCCTTTAGATCGATCCCGAAATCACGGTGAATTATCAGGAGTCGGTTGCTGCCTTCTGTTTAAGCTTCCATCGAGGGACTTCAAAGCAATTTCGCCTGCATTAGTTAACCAAGGCCGCTCC
>NW_015169334.1:25050-38559 GCF_001447785.1 Gekko japonicus
AGATTCAATTTACACAGGTAATCCCAGGTGAAGAGAGATTTGCTCAGCGGGTGACAGAATTTAAGGCTCTTACAAATTCCGTTTGCCTGCGTCTCCCTCCAAGGAGACTCAGATCTTACCTCTCAAATCCGATATTTGGAGTTGGATTTCCCTGACCGGCCATAATCTCTCCCAATGCGCTTGCTTATGGACATAATGAGAGACAAGGCAGACAAGAAGGCAAGAGTGGCTCCCTGTAAAGGGGGTCTGTGGGGCAGTCTCAGGCAAGCCTGATCTCATCAGGTCTCGGAAGCTAAGCAGGGTCGACCCTGGCAAGCGCTTGGATGGGAGACCTCCAAGGAATACCAACCGTCTGAATCTCCTCCAGGCCCCCAGCAGGGGTTAGTCGCCAGAGGTTGCTATGACTTCCAGGTGCACACACACTCACCTGTGTGTGCGCGCACGCGCACACACATATGGGGCGGAAATAACAAAAACCCTGGAGATTTGAGGGTGGATCCTGAGAAGGCAGGGTTTAGGGAGGGGAGGGACCTCAGTAGGTTATAATAGCATACCAGCCACCTTCCAAAGCCACCATTTTCTCCAGGGGAAGTGGAATAAACGTTTTAAATAAATAAGCCATCTCTGTATTCTGAAGAGAGTTATCATTCCAGACGCCTCCAGGACACCTCTGGTGGGGCTTGTTGCATGTGCCTGCCCCCTGGGCTCTTTACTGCCGGAGCTCCGCTCCTGTGCACTCCTGCAGGAAATGACCCCTGGTTCTCATCCTATATTCAGTTTACTTGGAGTAAAATGAATGAATTGTACGTATATATTAGCTGCCTGTATGGATAGCCCAGGGGCCCAAACCAAGAAAGTCCCGGTAGGCTCGTGAGCCACCCTTCCTCCACCAGCAGGTCTAGCAGCCCGTTGAAGTCCTTATATTGTACCCGGAATTTGCCCATCCTCGGATGGCCACCAGGTTCTTTTGGAAGTCCCTTAGGGACAGGACCAGTGTTTTTTTTCAGGACGGGTCCCCCCTCCCTCAGGCATAGTCTCTGCAGGGTCTCCGCCGAAATGATAGAGAACGAAGACCCAGTGTCCAATTCCATTTTACAGGGGGACCCCCAGGGCTATTTTTGGGCAGGAACGCACAGGAACGGAGTTCCGGCTGGCTCCCAAGTTGGCCACGCCCAGCAGGAACTCATTAGCATAATAGGCCACACCCAACAGCAGAAACACATTAGGATTGGCTACATTAGGGGTGTGTGGCCTAACATGCAAAGGAGTCCCTGCTACAAAAAAACGGATTGGCTACAATTAAGGGTGTGTGGCCTAACATGCAAAAAGCCCTGGGTTTTGACAACAAACAAGGTAAACAGAATAACAAGCAAAAGGTGGGTGTGGCTGGATGACCACACTTCTGGTAACATGGGGTGTGTAGCCTAATATGCAAATGAGCTGTGCTGTCAGGGGTGTGGCCTAATATGCTAATGAGTTTCTGGTGTTGGGTGTGGCCTATTATGCAAATGAGTTCCTGCTGGGCTTTTTCTACAAAAAGAGCCTGGCGGACCCCTCTATCACCACAGTCACATGCATTTTGTTAGGGGTGTCAGGGGGCAAATTCATTACCTGATGCTGGTAGTGGTTGATGGTCAGGGTGTGAAGGTCCATCGCTTTCCGGTGTGCAGTTGTCCTCCAGCAAGTTCCCCGGGAGCGGCAGACATGTGCAAGATGGCCGGCTTTACCACAGGTCCGGCAGATTGCGTCACGGAACCGGCAGGATCGGTGCTCGTGGTCTTCCCCACAGCTGGCACATGGCGTAGGAGCGCTGGTCTTGGCAGACGCTTGCGCGGCGGGTCGTGCAGCTGGAGTGGTTGATTTGTGAATGTCAGGCCAAGCCGGGCATCATACCTGGTGAGCTTCCTCACTGTCCGGGACGTCAGAGTCTGGTGTGCAGTGGTGGCCAGACAATCCTGTTGGGATTTCTCAAAAGCGGTGGCAGCCCCGAGTGCCTTGTCGAGTGTGATGTCCTCCAGGCCGACAAGCTTCCTTCGCAGTTTCGGTTCCCGGACCACCCAGACAACCTGGTTCAGGTGGGTGTTCTCGATGGCCGGGAACTCACAATTTATTGCTAGCCGACGCATGTCGGCTAAGAAACCGGCAGCCGATTCTCTGAACCTCTGAGCGCGCACAAAGACGTCCATCCACAATGCCGTTTTGGAGGGCTTCGGCACAGAATGGTCCATCAGGGCCTTTACCAGCTCTTCGTAGGTGGCAGCTTCCAGGGTTTTCGGGGTGATGAGGCCCTGAACCAAGCGGATCGTGGTGACCCCACATGTGCTTAGCAGCTGGGATTTCTTCAAATCGGCATCATCTGTTCTCTGGATCTTGAAGAAGTGTTTCAGCTGTTCGACCCGGACTTCCCAGAATTCGGGATGTGCTGGATCGTAGGTGGAGATTTGTCCTGGAGCGGCAGCCATGACTTGAGGAGGTGGAGCGCCGCGGAGTGCGGTGTCCTGGAGATAAGTGCACGGTGCATTGCTCTCTGCTGCGGAGTCAGACTCGCTCATCAGGATCCCACCTTTGTTGCCAGTATAAAGTACTGAGACTGAGGCCTAGCGTAGTGATTTCAGCTCATACTTTACTTAGGAAAAAGAGAAAACTGGAGATACAGAAGCCGGCCCGAGGCCCGCTTTAAATACAAGTACAAACCACACCCCAACACACACCCACACCCGTGATAGGATTATTTACAGTGTTACGGCAACCACAGGTTCCCTTGAGGATCCGGACGAGCCGATAGGCTGGTTCTAGGATCCTCTCCTTCTATTGTCTCCGGAGGCAAAGCTCGTTAGTTCGCATGGCCACGTGTAAGGGCGACCACGTGTGCGGTCGCCATTAGAACACAACACACCCCCAAAGTCTCCAGGTATTTTCCAACCCAGACCTGGCGACCCTAGTGTGGAACAGCGGTCACTGGGGGTGTGGGGGGGGAGGTGTTTCTGAATTCCCTGCATTGTGCAAGGGGTTGGACTAGATGACCCTGGAGGTCCCTTCCCACTGTAGGATTCTATGATTCCACTGCTTCATCCTGTCTAGAATGAATGGGGTGGGGAGGGAAGAATAGCATATAAAATCTTAGCACATTGGTATTTAACCCCTGTGAAACTCCACAAAATAAATAAGAATATCTCACCTTTGTGCTGGAGAAATTATGGGCTATTGGGCTCACACTTTCATTGTTGGTGGGAGTGTCCGAAAATCCAATCCTTTTGGCAAAAGATCCTAGGAGAAATTAAAACACTTACTGGTTATGAAATACCATTGCGTCCAGACATTATTCTCCTAAATTACTGGAAAGACATACCACTTCCCCAACATAGCAAAGAATTACATTATTTTTTCAGCAGCCAAAACATCCATAGCATCCTCCTGGAAGGGACAGAACCCTCCCACAATACGCTCATGGCACTCAAATTTATGGAATCATCTATTGATGGATAAGATCACGGACAAGTTAGACTATTATCAGCAGTCATACAAATATGACGCTTTTTATGGAAGGTGGGGTAAAGTATTAGAAACATTAGAATATGTTCTGAAAAGGATAAGCAATACCCAACTATCTCAATATTATAATTTTATTCGTTATGATTGGGTGTTATAAGCAGCATTATATATGATATTTCAGATTACTGTAGATAAATTTAACCACTTTCAAAATGTATCGATCTATTTGTACTCCTATATTATTCAATATTGTTGTAGTTGGTTTTGGTTGTTAGTTTATGATGTTATAATTGTTATTTTGTTCAATATAAATAAAAACCTTTAAAAAAAAAAAAGAATAGCACAGAAGGAAGGCTACAGCCTCTTCTTCCTGAATATCCTGGTTGGAAAGAGAAAGGGGCTGGTTCCAGATGATACATTTCTCCTAACAGAATGCATTTCCACTAGTGGAACAGAACTTCTTTCCCTTCACCCTCCTGCTGAGCTTCCCTGGGGAAAAGGGGAGCCCAAGAACGGCGTGAAGGGCGAATCGGAGGCCTGCAGCACGAAGAGGCCCCGCCCAGCTGCGAAACAGCCAACCCCTGACACAGATGAAGAAGTAGTCAGGCAGGCTGACAGAGAAGCCTCCCCGTCTACTCCCCCCTTCCCCCAACCCTTTCTCCTCTGCTGAGAAGTATCCAGGGGTGCCTGCTGCTCCTATGGAACTCACCTGTGGAGAGAGAGAGAGGAAGTCCTTTGCACACATCCGAGAGTGAATGTTTTTCGTCATCAGCTTCTGTGAAAATAAAGCATGCTACCTTAAAACGAGTAGAACGAATGGGGTGGAAGCCAGGCAGAAAGGAAGCAGGCACCCCGTGCAGCAGGGTTGGACTAGGACCCGGGTTCGAATTGGTACTCAGCCATGAAGTTCACTGGGTAACCTTGGGCCAGTCGCTCTCTGTGTGCTACTCCGTTCCCTGGCAGAACAGGATAAAAACGTATGTTCATCTCGTGATGTGAGGCATACACTAACTAGATGTAACGAGACAAGTCCCTAAAGCCAGACTGATTTGGATAAAAGACCCCAGGGCAGGGAGGAATCGACCTCAAAGGAGACACTTCCTTTCAGGCCTGTTCACTGCTCCCCCCCCCCCATGTGAAAAGTTTATTATGTCTAGTTGTAGCCAGGGTTCATTTCGAGAAGGAACTTGCAGGAACGGCGTTCTGGGAGTAACGAGTCCGGCCTGGCCCCCTGACTCCCTGCTAAGGCCCCATGACTTCCTTGGCAGCACAGGCCCCCTGACTCTCTGGGCTGCCTGGAGGACTCTCTGCCACCTCCGTGTAGTGGTTAGTGTTCCAGACAAGGATTTGGGAGACCCAGGTTTGAATCTGAGTTGGGAAATACCTGGAGATTTTGGGGGTGGAGCCTGAGCGGTGGGTGTTGCCTTCTGACACAGTTCCAGTGACGTAAGTGGGTGGGGGATTTGCAACTAAGCTATGCTAATGAGTTATGCTAATGAGCTCCTGCTCCTTTTTTTCTACGAAGACCCCTGGTTGTAGCAGCAGCGCTGCAAGAGCTCTGAAGTGGGAAGTCCCTGGTCTGAATCCCCACTGGAGTCCCCTGAACTTACTAGGTAAGTCTCTGGTCTCGCAGCTCTATCTCATATCTAAGTCTGAGAATAATAAGATATTACTGGCCTACTTTGCAGGGCTGTGCATAGAATGCATGGGAAGCATTTTGAACGCTTTAAAGAGCAAAGCATAAATGCCATTGGTAGCACTAATTTTTGTTGTTATTGTTGTCATACTGGAACGATATAATCTCCGCACAGGATTCCAGCGGTTGCCACTCTGTCTGCCTATTAGATTTTTTAGTCGCCGCTCACCCAAAGGGTCTCATTGCAACTTATAACATTAAAACCAACAAGGTAAAAACAGCATAAAAACAAATAGCAAATATAAAACATTAACATTTTAAAAAATTAAAATACGTGGTTATCACCATTTGGCCATTAAAACAGCTTAAACGTGTGGTTGACCTCCAAAGGCCCACTGAAACAATTCAGCTTTGCATGACCTGCCAAAATGAAACAAGTCTGGTAGGGTACGGGTGTAGGGTTGCCAGTCTCCAGGTGGGGCCTGGAGATCTCTCACTTTTACAACTCATCTCCAGATGACCAAGATCAGTTCCCCTGGAGAAAACGGCTGCTTTGGAGGGTGGACTGTATGGCCTTGTACCATGCTGAGGCCCCTCCCCTCCCCAAAACCCACCCTCTCCTGGATCCACCCCCAAAGTCTCCAGGTATTTTCCAAAGCAGACCTGGCAACCCTACACGGGTGCCATCTGAGAGGGCATGCCACAGGGTAGGAGCCACAACTGAGAAGGCCCTTCTCCTCATGACAGCTAACCGACCCATCCTGGGGCCAGGCCCTTGCAAGAGGCCCCCAGAGCAGGGGCGTCAAACATGCGGCCCGGGGGCCGGATCAGGCGTTTCCATTAGGCCCGCGGTAGAACTGGCCATCTCCTGCTTCCAGTTCTGCTGCTGCTGCTGCATCATAGCTTGCTTCGCCAGACTCTCTTAGTCACTCAGCCATTCCATGTTTTAACCTGGGTCCTAGACTCAGAACTCTTGAGCATGAGATTTCTGTGGTGAATGTCAATAAATCAAAAGTAGGTTTGCAGCTTACAGATACACACTTGAACAGCCTACTCAAGATTGCAACAGCACAGACATTTTGATGCAATAATTCAGAGCAAGAGGTGTCAGTTATCAGACCCTGTTAAATAAAGAAAATATTGCAAGAGTGCTAATGTTTTAAGCATGTTCTTAAGTATTAAAAAAACCCTTTGTGTTTGTGTCCTTTATAAAGTTTATATCTCCGGTACCTGGCATTACATTTTATGACACACATGGCCCAGCCCAGCAAGGTCTCATTTATGTCAGCTCCGGCCCTCATAACAAATGAGTTTGACACCCCTGCCCTAGAGGATGACTGAAGGGAGCTGGCCCACTTCCTTTGGCAAGCCTTTGGGAGGGTAGTGTGTCTGCAGAATTCAGTGGCTGCCATTTGCTTTGCCGGTCAAGAGTAAAGCAATGCCAGAAGATACAGTTAACGCCAGTGGTAAAAACTGTCCCCAATAGGAGCAAGTGCTCAACTCCACCGGTGATGGATAATATCTGCCAGCACCAACCAGGTACTGCCTGTTGTTTGCAAGCTCAGGACATGCCTCTCTTTCTTCTTCACTAGCCAAGCCTGAGCATTATTACCTGCCATATCCAGCATGTTCCTGCACCGTTTGCTGAACAGTTTCGGATGGTTTCTGATATTGCTGACTGCTGGGCAGCTGTTTTCCCCTTTTATTACTGGAAACAATAATAAAAAGTGTGCAAATTGAATGATGCGCGAAATAAAGAACCGTGATCTGTACCCAGCGTCGCAACGCTGGTGGCAGACTCTGTTTTCAAATTTTACGAATAAAATCCGTGCAGCTGGCAACACGATGCTCATCAAAGAGCCACGTTGTAGCTTTATACCACTTTGGGGGAGCCAAACAGAGCAGCGATAGAGTTTAATGGACTCTCGTATTCCACAGTACTCTGAATCGCCACTGCAATGTTTTCCCTAACACGTCTGAGCACAAAAAGAAAGCCAGAGATGTGCCACAGGCCTTTTCGACATGTCCACAGGTATTTCCATATAGCTTTCATTGGTCCCATTGGAATAGTTATTTTCAGACTGTGCCACCTGGCCAGGACAGAAGGGTGCAATGAAACCTTCCAAGGACCATTTTCCAAAGAGAAATAGGCATGAGTCATGTCTAATTGAAAGGGGGGGGGAGAGAATGTGTCATTCCAGTGTAGAAGAAAAAGAGTTGTTTTTATCCCTGCCTTCCACTCCCCGAAGGAGTCTCAAAGTAGCTTACAATCACCTTCCCTTCCTCTCCCCACAACAGGCTCCCTGTAAGGTAGGTGGGACTGGGAGAGCTCTGAGAGAACTGTGACTGACCCAAGGTCACCCAGCTGGCTGCATGTGGAAGAGTGGGGAATCAAACCCGGCTTTCCAGATTAGAATCCCCTGCTCTTAACCATTACACCAAACTGGCTCTCGGTGTAGGATTGTCAACATTCAGGTAAGGCCTGGAGATCTCCCAGAATTTCAACTGATCTCCAGCCTATAGGGGTCATGTCGAATAGTGGGTTCCATGGATGACAGTACAATGATCAGCTCTACTTTATTAGTGATTTCAGCAAGGAGAAGGAAGACAAAATCCCAGGCAGAAGCCTGGTTTTTAAGCATGCAAAAAACCACACCCCAAACACTCCCACTCCCAACGATAGGCTATATACATTACATTGTTTCTCTATTGGTCCATTCTAGGATCCTAGCCAACTATTGTTTTGTGGATGCAAGCTCAACCCGACCCCAGAGCTAGTTTAGGGTTGACTCATCCTTAGTACACAACAGGTCAGGTCCCCTGAAGAAAATGGCTGCTTTTCAGGGGCATATTCGATGGTATAATATCCCGCTGAAGTCCTTCCGCAGGCTCCACCCCCAAATCTACAGGGTTTGCCCCACCAGGAGTTGGCAACCATACATAAGTAGAACATGTGTCTGAAGTAGAGAGGGAAAAATTTGGGTATCCCTCATAGCATTTAGCTAACTTATCTGGAGCCCAGTGCCATCTATGGAACATTTTATAAACATTTTCTTTGTATGCTACCGCTCTCATATATTTAACTGACTTCCATATACCAGCCCATTTATCTTCCTCTAATTCTTTTCCTATGTCTTTCATCCAGGTGATCATTACAGATTTAATTTCTTCATCTTGTTCATAATCCCTTAACAGAAATCTATATAGTTTCTGTACTAATTTATCATTCGAAGAGGTTTTGAAGACCAAAACAATGAACTTGTCACGTCCAACCATTTATCAACCCGGGGGGCATGTTTTCCTCCCCAGCCTTTTGCGAAGTCCTTGGCTCGCTCTTTAATATTGCTTGCTTATTATATTATGATGTGCTGTTTACCTCAGCCGGAAAAGTGAAACCTTCACGTGGCTTCCCTCGTCAAAAACACATCCAATAAATCACTGATTTGGAATGTGATTCAGGCAAGTTCACTGCCCCGATGAATGCTTTGCCAGCACTCAAAAGAGTAATGTAGATAGAGCGGAAGGGGAAATGCACCAAAAGTAGGGGCCTGCAGCTGGAATCACTGTTGCTGCACATTAGGAGGGAGTTAGTGGGCTAGTAATAAATGTAAGCGGCAAGAGGCCGGAAGGAGGGGCCTCGTCTTGTCAGGATAAAGGAGAAGGAGATGTTTGCGGTGAAGGGGTGAAGTCGACCGGATTGTCGCCTGATGCATTGGCCATGAGCAGATAGTCAGGTCTAGTTTGCCTGTGCAGTAGAATGAAGTCGGAACGTGGTGGGCCTATGAGTCCCGGGGGGGGTTCAAAAGGGCCCCTACCACTCCCAACTAGGGCTGCCAACTTCCTCCAAAAACAACATCCGTGACAAAAATAACAGAGTCAATAAAGATACGTTGCAAAATCATTTACTGTAATAATTCTGTAGAAAATTCTCTTCTATTATCGCTCACACGCTATGAACGCTGCACAATGTAAACAATTTGTTTCACAAGAATTGCTCTATCTGAGCGTGTAGCAATCACAGTTCTTATCAATTTCTACTTATCAACTCTTGAAGGAAACATTCCATGTTGACTCTCTAATAACAGAACCCAAGGTCTTCACAATTGCGCAGCATTCATTGCGCGTGAGCAATCATAGAAGAGAATTTTCTACAGAATTACTACAGTAAGTGATTTTGCAAAGTATCTTTATTGAGTCTTCGTTATTTTTGTCACAGATGTTGTTTTTGGATTTCCACTTCCTCCCGTGATCTTTCAGCTTTGGATTTTAAAACTTCTAGGTGGTGGCTGGAGATCTTCCAGAATTACAACTGGTCTCTAGACAACAGGGATCAGTCCCCGTGGAGAAAATGGCTCCTTTGGAACGTGGACTCTGCGGCATTATACCACATGTATGGGTGTCATACTCTGCTGAGATCTCTCCCCTCCCCTCCCCTCCCCAAGCTCTACCTCCAAAGTCTCCAGGTAATTCCCAAACCAGAACTGGCAACCCTACTTCCAACTACTGGTAGGGGACACCATTTTGTAATACTCCATTATGTGAAAGTAATTCCTTGCAAACAGTATGGTAGCACAACAGAGAACACACTGGGCTAGCACTTTTCTTATAGGCACACCCGTTTGGTTTTTTACAGGGAGTAAAAGTATGGTGAAAAATGGTTTTCCTCATCTGTATCCTGAGAGGGAACAATCGGGTTCTCCAGTACGGTGCCCATGGGGAGGATAAAATGGAGAAGAGGAAAATGAGGTAAGCTGGTTTGATTCCTTATTCCTCCACATGCAGCTGCTGGGTGACCTTGGGTCAGTCACAAGTTCTCTCAGAGCTGTTCTCTCAAGAGCTCTCTCAGCCACACCGACAAGGTGTCTGTTGTGGTGGGAGGAAGGGAAGGAGATTGTAAGCCACTTTGAGACTCCCGCGTGAAGGGCAGGGTATAAATCTAATCTCTTTTTCTTCTCTACTTCTTCTGCTTTGGGTCCCCACTGGGGAGAATGGTGAGATATCGATGAAGTAAATAATTAAATGTATAAAAATAAGCAGGCTGTGTTCTCCTGCCTGCCCCTTTTTTAAAATCTGAAAATCAACTACGCGCAATATTTCAACCATTCTGTTGTTTTCCTGTCCTCGTCTGCCTGATTAGGGCTGTGATCATACTCACAATTAGACCCGACTTAGGTGCGAATGCCGGGTGGATTTAAAGGGTGCAGTCAGACAACAACATCTGGGAAGTGCCCCGCAGCCATCGGCAACCTGTTCTGCTCCACCGCAGAAGCAGAGTTACAAGACACCGGGAGAAATCTGGTAGTAAATGGGTTGCGACGGGCCACGGACAGACTTTCCTGTGTCTGATCGCTCCACCGCACTCTCATGATCAGGCCATTCTGACTCCGTGTCATTGGGTTTTTTCCCCCCTTTGCAGTATGCACATCATCACAAACTCCATAAGGAGCCCTCAGTGTGGAGGTGTGATTCATCGATTCCTCATTTAAGCGCATGGGGGGGAAACGGCACAAAAAAAAACCCCGACTCACCCGCAGTTGCGTCTGATCACACACTGATGGACTGCACCCAGAGCTTCGAAGGGAGGTGTGATCGTACGACTGTGGGTCAAATTCTTCCAGAGGAAATAGCCTCGCTTCCCCCCCCCATTTTATCTGACGCGTGTGACCGCACCCTAGGTAACTGTTCCTGCCTTGACTGTGGATGGGCCCATGTGCCAGCTTGTGTTGCCAACCTCCAGGTGGTGGCTAGAGATCTCCTGGGATTGCAACTGATCTCCAGGCAACAGAGATCCGTTCCCCTGGAGAAAAGGGCCCTGGAGAAAAGGTGCACCCTATGGCATTATACCCCGCTGAAGTCCCTCTCTTCCCAAACCCCGTTGTTCTCAAGCTGCACTTCCAAAATCTCCAGGAATTTCCTGACCTGGAGCTGGCGACCCTGCACAGTTAAGGATGCTGTGAATTTTCCCCATCACTAATTTATTTATTTATATTTTTTATTTATTTTATTTGGGTATTTCTACCCTGCCCTACCCCGCGAGCGGACTGTGGACTCCCGCCACATTGTATGCCATTGCTAGCACTTGATGTATTGTTTTGAGATTTAATGTATTGTCATTTTATCTGAGAAATTGTTATATCAGTAATACTATTGTGAGCCGCCCTGAGCCTGCTGCGGCAGCTGGAGAAAAGGTGCACCCTATGGCATTATACCCCGCTGAAGTCCCTCTCTTCCCAAACCCCGTTGTTCTCAAGCTGCACTTCCAAAATCTCCAGGAATTTCCTGACCTGGAGCTGGCGACCCTGCACAGTTAAGGATGCTGTGAATTTTCCCCATCACTAATTTATTTATTTATATTTTTTATTTATTTTATTTGGGTATTTCTACCCTGCCCTACCCCGCGAGCGGACTGTGGACTCCCGCCACATTGTATGCCATTGCTAGCACTTGATGTATTGTTTTGAGATTTAATGTATTGTCATTTTATCTGAGAAATTGTTATATCAGTAATACTATTGTGAGCCGCCCTGAGCCTGCTGCGGCAGGGAGGGCGGGACAGAAGCCAAATAAAATAAATTAAATAAATAAATGGAGAAACACAGTTGACCACTGAATTTACCATGTTCAAAGGGGGCAATCAGATGCCAGCGGATCCCTGGACCTGACTCACTTTCCTCACAGCCGCACTGCAGCTGCAGGGAATGTCGTTTTAAAACAGAGAGAGCCTGATTCGACCCAAAATTGTGGCATGGCAGTGGAGGGGCTCATTCCCCTCCGCATTGTTTTCCCAAACCGAAATAGCACGGGGCGGGAGGAGATATTTCCCCCTTTCTGCAGCTGTGCATGCCTGGAGCACTGCACATGCTGTTGCAGAAAGGGGGAATAACTCCCGCCGCAATGATCAGGAAAACAGGGAAGAGGGAAGCCGCATGTCACAGTTCCGAGCCGAATCGGGCTCTCCCTGATTTTTAAAATGACATTCACCACAGCTGTCATGCTTTAAAAAGCATAGCATCTCGTTCGGCCCCCTAAGGGATACGTTTTTATAAACAGGGAAACAGGACTGCATTCATTTCCGAGACAGGCAAATAAACACCGTTTTACTGGGTGGGTTTTATAGATTCCTGTCATTATAGTAGCAATGCAGTCCTAAGCAGATTGTTCCAATAGGGCTGCCGGCTCTAAGTTGGGAAATACCTGAAGATTTTTTGGTGGGGAGACTGGGGAGGGCAGGGTTTTGGGGAAGAGAGGGAGCTCTGTGGGGCATAATGCCATAGCGTCCAGCCTCCGGGGGAGTAGTAGTCTGGAGCAGTGTTCCCTCTAAGCTGAGTTAGAGTGAGCTAGCTCACAGTTTTTTAGCCTCCAGCTCAAACATTTTTGTCTCAGCTCGGGAAGGATGGCTCCAGAGCAAACTAATTTATGCATTAGCCAAATCGCTCGCTCACAGCTTTAATGCCAGGAGCTCACAAAGTAGAATTTTTGCTCACAAGACTCCACAGCTTACAGGGAACATTGGTCTGGAGATCAGTGGTAAGAGTGGGAGATCTCCCGTTGCTACCTGGAGGTTGGCAACTGTTATGTACGCGGACCACCTCCAGGGGTCTGCGGAAAGGCCAGAGCTTGGATCTGAGAACAAAAGAAACTTTGGATCCTGGATTCCCCAGCCCCAACCAATAGCCACCTTGGCGGGACATTCAAACCCTCCAATGGGAGTGGGGGGGTTGCTGGTGGATATGTCTATAGTTGGCCCTGTGGGCCGTTAGAGTTAGTCTTTGTCTGTGTTAAGTACAATAAACGTGTGCTACAGCATGTCGTCGTCCGAGTCCTCCATGCGGCGAACCCAGTACTTCTCAGCAACCCTATGTTCTAAGCCCATTGACTTCAGTAACTTTGCTTATGATTGCACTGAAAAATGTGCTCTGTCACCTTGGTGCTTGGGGGGGTCAACAGTGGGAGGGCTTCAAATGTCCTGGCCCCACTGGTGGACCTCCTGATGGCACCTGGTATTTCTGGCCACTGTGTGATACAGAGTGTTGGACTGGATGGGCCATTTGGCCTGATCCAACATTGGCATCTCTTATGTTCTTATGTTCTTAGCTGGCGATCAACTAATAACCAAGCTGACCAACCCAGTGGCTAGTATCAGACTAGGATCTGGGAGATCTAGATAGGATCTGGGAAAGCTAGATGGGTGACTTAAGAAGAAGAGAAGAAGAAGAGATTGGATTCGTACCCCGGCCTTCACTACCCAAAGGAGTCTCAGAGCGGCTTGCAAACTCCTTTCCCTTCCCCCTCCCCACAACAGACACCCTGTGAGCAGTGCTCCCTCTAAGCTGTGGAGTCTTGTGAGCAAAAATTCCACTTTGGAAGCTCCTGGCATTAAA
>NW_015169334.1:38673-39952 GCF_001447785.1 Gekko japonicus
GCGATTTGAGGGGAAAACTCTTTGTTTTCCCCTCAAATCGCGTGGCCCCACCCCCAGCGTGCGACGTCACTTCCGGGTGACGCGCGCGCACGCACACACCCGGGATCGTCCAGGAGCCCCCCGCTCCCGGACGATCCACATTTGGCAACCCTATATAAGCTGCTTTGGGTCCCCATTGGAGAGAAAGGGGGGCTTCATGTAAAGAGATAAAATAAAATCCTCCTCTAATGAGGGCTGTGGCAGTACAGTCCTGCTCCGGCATGCAGGCCTTGTTCCACCCTGCCCTCCAGGGTTTTCTCAACACCTGGAGAGGCTTTTCTCTCTTTCCGGTAATCCACCACCACCACCTGACCTTTGCACGGAATCCCCCACTGGAAGGGCCAGGACTTCCATGTTCCCGTCCCAGTTCCGAGGCCTTGCTCAATAGTCACGGGATAAAAGGACAAGTCCTCTTGTGGATCAAAAACTGGCTGATTAATAGGAAACAGAGAGTGAGTATAAATGGGAAGTTCTCTCAGTGGAGGGGGGTAAGCAGTGGGGTACCGCAGGGATCAGTACTTGGTCCACTGCTTTTTAACTTGTTCATTAATGATTTGGAGTTGGGGTGACAACCAGTGAGAATTGTGAGGCACTCCAAAGGGATCTGTCGAGGATGGGCAAGTGGGCGTCAACATGGCAAATGGGGTTCAATGTGGTCAAGTGCCAGGTGATGCACATTGGAGCCAAAAATCCTAACTATAAATACACATTGATGGGGTCTGAACTGGCAGAGACTGACCAAGAGAGAGATCTTGGAGTCGTAGTAGATAACTCAATGAAAATGTCTAGACAGTGTGCAACTGCTATTAAAAAGGCCAACGCTATGCTGGGGATTATTAGGAAGGGAATTGAAAACAAATCAGCCAATATCATAGAAAACAAATCAGCCAGTATCATAATGCCCCTGTATAAATCAATGGCATGACATCATTTGGAGTACTGTGTACAGTTCTGGTCACCACACCTCAAAAAGGATATTATAGCATTGGAAAAAGTGCAGAAAAGGGCAACTGTAATGATAAAAGAGTCGGAACACTTTCCCTGTGAAGAAAGGTTAAAACGTTTGGGCCTCTTTATCTTGGAGAAACAACAGCTGAGGGGTGACATGATAGAAGTTTATAAGATTATGCATGGGATAGAGCAGGTCGAGAAAGAAGTACTTTTTTCCCTTTCTCACAATACAAGAGCTCGTGGGCACTCGATGAAATTGCTGAGCAGTCGGGTTAGAACGGATAAAAGG
>NW_015169334.1:40048-58605 GCF_001447785.1 Gekko japonicus
GTATTTGGCCACTGTGTGACACCCAGTGTTGGACTAGATGGGCCATTGGCCTGATCCCGTATTGGCTTCTCTTATGTTCTTATGCCTCTGTGTCTCCCGCTGCCCAGTGCCTGGTCACCACGGGGGACAGTTTACTGACTTGTGTGCCCCTGGAGGAATAGCCATTTGCCAATTGCCTGCCTTCTCTGTGGTGCTCCCTTTTAAAATAGCATGTCCAGGATGGTGGAGGTCTATGTGATACAAAGAACCACTGCCAGCATCAAAAGTTACAAAGTATTTCTTAAAAATATGTTGTCGAAGGCTTTCACGGCCGGAGTTCATTAGTTGCTGTAGATTTTCCGGGTTGTGTGGCCGTGGTCCAAGACCATGGCCACAGAACCCGGAAAATCTACAGCAACAAATACTTCTTTAAAAAATGTTCACGAGCATACTTTTAGCACAGGACCAAGGGATTCAAAAGAAATGGGTAAAATGCAATTCCTCTGTCCCTCTCTCTATACAGGCCCTATCAGATGTTACAAATATAGGACAGGCTCCTTAGCTTAGGATGTTATAGATCTCTACAGAGTTTCTATTACCTCGAAGCTTTCTCCCGCTCTCCAGGAGAGCACATGGTTAAATGGCTGCCTCCTCCAGACCTTGGTTAAGAGTTCTGTCTGCTCTGATGGACTCGGCACCAAAGAGAGCTTTCTCCTTGCTCCCCTGAGTTTTATCACCTCTCCTTTCTCCACCCACTGACCAGGTCAGGCCAGGTCAGCAAAGTTTTTCCTGAAGTCTCTAGAATTTTCCTTCCTGAAGTCTCTCTGGTATTTAATTCCTCCAAATCTCTGTTCCCTGTTTGGAGGGGGGAGCTTGACCATCCCATTGTCTAGACATATTAGCATTTGTATGAAGGTGGGCTGAAGTAAGTCTAGAAAGCAATTGAACCGACTTTCCCCCTTTCTGCCTGTTCTCTGCCCCAGGAGACAAAAAAAAAAAAACTTTTAAAAATCAGAGTGAAGGTTTGGGTCATTTCAAACCTCCAAAGGAATGATGCATTTCTTCACAAGGGGCAATTACCTTCAGTAGTGTGACAGTCTTTATTGAAACGGAGACTGATGGCCTCAGATCTGCATTCCGCAGCTTCACACGGCAATGTTTTTTGCTGAAATATGCATACTTTTAAATTGGTTACTCGATGCCCAGGGAGCTTCAAATGGTTACCTATTAAATTCTGAGTGTTTCCATTTTTGTTTGATTTGTGCCTACATGCAAGTGGACTGAGAAACTGGCGGGTGGACTTTCAATTTCCCTGGATGCCCCGTAAAAAGTATACAATGCAATCCTATGCAGATTTCCTCCAGTAAAACCTTATTGCTTTTAAGGGGCTGGGTTGATCAGCTTTGCATACACTGCAGAGCTTAAGTGGCCAGACTTCAGCAAGAAAAGTTTCAGGGGGAGACTCCAGCAGGAGGCTGCTGAGCTGGAATTAGGGTTCCCTTCCTCTGTGTGGGGCCTAGGGTTGCCAGGTCCCCACTGAGCACCCATGGGAGATGGGGTAGGGTTGCCAGATCCAGGTTGGAAAACTCCTGGAGATTTGGGGGTGGAGGCTGGGCCAGGCAAGGACCTCAATGAAGTACAATGCCATAGAGCCCGCCCACCCCCAAACATCCATTTTCTCCAGGGGAACTGATCTCTGTAGTCTGGAGATGAGCTGTAATTCCAGGGGATCCCCAGGTCCCACCAGGAGGCTGGCATCCCTAGTGGGACCTAGAGATCTCCCAGAATTACAGTCGAGCTCCAGACTACAAAGAACATTTCCCCTGGAGAAAATGGCTGCTACGAAGGGTAGATACCACAGCATTATCTCCTGCTGAGGTCTCTCCCCAGATCCCACTCTCTTAAGGATCCATCCCCAAATCTGCAAGGATTTCCCAAGAGTTGACAACCCTAGATGGAATTTGCATGCAGATCTGACGTCTGCTTTCCTGGCTTTAGGCAATGCACACCATCAACATTTGGGAGCTAAAGGGTCTCCCCAATGCACCCCTGTGTAAGTGGATCACTAGGGTTCCCATTGGCCCTCTAATGGCAGGAGACTTCAAGGTTATTGAGGCTCTTACCAGCCAGTGCTCACCTGATCAGTAGGTGAAAACTGGGGCTGAAAGGGAGTGGCACAATTGTCCTGGAGAAAAAAAAAGCAAAAAGGTTAAATGAGACCCCCCCCCATCTACTTAGTGGAAATTCTGACCATAGAGTTTCTTGAAATTCCTAGAGCTATCCTGGTCACTTTGGGGCAGCTCTAGGAATTGCCAGGAACTCTATTGTCAGAACTTCTTGTAAGTAGATGAGGTCTTCTTTTTAAAAAATTTTGTCTCCCAGGATGTTGCCCCTGCAATCCTCCTGCCAGGTGCCACATCCTACAAAAATATATGTGTCAGTTTTACAATATAAGCGTCTTTCATCAACACTACTTAATTGCATGACCTAGAAGGGGCCAGCCACTTTGGAGATTCTTGCTGGGAACCTCAAAAGTGATCATGTGAATTGGCCAAATGTCGAAATTCCAAAGGTACTTCTGTGGGTCTAAAAGGCCATCCTGGCTTTAAAACAATAGAGCTTGATTTCCCCCTGGTAGCAGCAACTATGACTGAAGGCAGATTTCATATTCACTACTACCAAGACCGGTACTGTTAGACATTTGAGTTTTCCAGCAACCCGCTCTAAAATAGACTGTGTGAGCTATTGATCACTTTTGAACGTGGGTGCAGGGTGCATTAGAACATTTAAGGATGGCTAAATGAGGCTCTGCCATTAGGGAATCGCAAAACAGTTTTTAATACTGTATTAAAGCTTTGCCATTAACCTTTGAGCTCCATTATTCTAGGATGGAAATGCTAATGGGGGGCTGTGGAAGCAGGTACGCTGACTCACCACGTCGTGATCCTGGGCTAGCACTACGCTGAGAAAGTTCCAGGGGCAATTAACCAAGTCGGCATGTGAAAAGAGTGCCTGTTCTGTCTGTAGCCTAGGGCTGCCAGCCTCCAGGTGGTAAAAGTCAAAAAGGAGAGATCACGGGAGGAAGTGGGAATCAGCTGTTTTTGTAGCAGGAACTTCTTTGCCTATTAGGCGACACACACCCTAATGCAGCCAATCCTCCAAGAGCTTACAGAGCTCTTCTTACAGGGGCTGCTGTAAGCTCGTGGAGGATTGGCTACATTAGAGTGTGTGTCGCCTAATATGCAAATGAGTTCCTGCTACAAAAAGAGGCCATTTACCATAGTAATTCTGTAGAAAACTCGTGTGAGCGATAATAGAAGAGAATTGTCTACAGAATTATTACAGTAAATGATTTTGCAACGTATCTCTATTGACTCTTGGTTGTTTTTGTCATGGATGTTGTTTTTGGATTTCCTCAGCCTCCAGGTGGTGGCAGGAGATCTCCCAGAATTACAATTGATCTCCAGATTACCAAGAGCAATTCCCCTGAAGAAAATGGCTGCTTTGGAAGGTGGATGCGATGGCATTATACCCCACTGCAGTCCCTCCAGAGAGCCAGTTTGGTGTCGTGGTTAAGAGCAGTGGACTCTAATCTGGTGAATCGGGTTTGATTACCCACTCCTCCACATGAAGCCAGGTGGGTGGTGTTGGGCCAGTCACAATTCTCTCAGAGCTCTCTCAACCCCTAAAAATAAGTTTCAGATTTCAAGTTTAGCTCACCACTAGCACAACACTAAGAATTAGAACTTGTGGCTGCCAGACAGTCCTAGGATCTCCTGGCTATTCTACACACAATGCCATACAATTACTAGTAGTAGTGGTGGTGGTGGTGGTGGTGGTGGTGGTGGTATTGCAGTCCCTCTCTTCCCCAAACACCGTCCTCCTCAGGCTCCACCACCAAATTTCCAGGTATTTCTCAACCCAGAGCTGGCAACCCTACTGTAGCCTGAAGACTTGGAACCGAAGTGGACGGAGAAGTCCTGGCTCAATGGAGAAGACCTGAGTCCATGGAGAATGGCTGCCAGTTGGTGGAAACAGTGTAGACTTTCCAATTTCCGGGGGGGGGCTGGGGCTGGGCCAGAGGCATTGCTGTGCTAGGAGCAAGGGTGGCTCCCGGGGGAGGCTGAACACCTTCCTGAAAATTTCAGTGGGGGCTGAAGCCCCGCCGCCCCCACGAAGATTACGCATTATACAATGAGTGCTGCATATATGATCTGGCCTTATACTGCCCTATAGACTGAGTCCAACAAAACTGCCTTATTCTGAGTCCAACCATTGATCCGTCTAGGTCAGTATTGTCTATACCGATTGGTAGCAAACAAAATCAGAAAACAACTGTGAACTTCTGACCCCGAAGTATCAACAGTCAGACAACTTGTATATGCAATTAGTAATATCTATTTGAAATCCATCTTTTATACAGTAAACAATGTCTGTTTGAAATAAATACAATGTACAATATCATAAGAAAAATCCTGTTCAGTGTCATTTCTGGATTATTTCCAATGTTTCAAATGGAATTCTTCCTCAGGAAATATCTAAATATAAAAATATTTTATTTTTATTGAAGTTTAAAAACAGAAGGCAAGACGCCATGGAAGATTTAGTAAAGTTCCAAACATTATCTTACCCTATACAGACCATGTTTATCATTATTTATTTTAGCTTATTATGACCCTATACCGATTGGTAACAGATCTCCAGGGTCTCAAGGCAAGGTCTTTCACATCAGGTCCTTTTAACTGGAGATGCCAAGGACTGAACCTGGGACCTTTTGCATGCCAAGCAAAGGCTCTATTGCAGAGCCAGAAAATCTTCATGCATGGGCAATAATACTAATGGATAAGAACATAAGAGGAGCCCTGCTGGATCAGACCAATGGTCCATCTAGTCCAGCATCCTGGTTCACACAGTGGCCAATCAGTTCTTCTGAAGGTCCAACCACAGTCTCATTCAGTATAAGGAAGCTTGTGTGCTGTTTAAGTCTAACTGAAGGCCCAATTATACAAGCAGCACACATGAACCCGTGAAGCTGCCGTATACTGAGTCAGACGATTGGTCTATCAAGGTCAGGATTGCCTACTCAGACTGGCAGCATCTCTCCAGGTTCTCAGGCAGAGGTCCTCCATACCACCCACTGCCTGATTCTTTAGACTGGAGATGTTGAGGATTGAACCTGGGACCTTCTGTATGCCAAGCAGACCCTTTGCCACTGAGCTACAGCCAGCCCCTTCCCATCAAGCCTCTGTAGGACAGTATCAGGCCCCCAGCTAAAACACTCTTCACACACACTATAGGCAGTGAAATGCTTTATTGAAGATACGTTGCTGTAGGTTCAAGAACTTTTGTCAGAACTGAAAATATTGGTGGGAACAATCTAGGGCCAAGTTCAGACTGGCAATCTGAAGCGCTAGGGAGTCATGTCAAAGAAGACCCGGAACAGACTCGGAACGGCTTGGTCGCAGTATACCCATTCACACTGTAGCGAATGAAGTGGGAGGATACTGTGGAGGAACCGCAAGGGAGCATTCACACTGTTGGCCCGCCCCTCGCAAACTGTTAACGGCTGTTTTTGCACTCCGCTGCATGCACCTATGCGCATGGGCGCCTGCCACGAAAACAGCCAGCACCTCTTATCAATGACTGCAGGTTGTTCCCGCCTTAGCAGCGCTTGCGTTCACACTCAGGGAACCGGAATCAACTGCTCTACATACGGTTTGCTACCACTTTCACCTCGTACTTTTTAAACTCGGGAGGGAAGCGGCACAAGACGGCTTGAGTACAGCTGGGGGACGCCTGAACGATGTGCCTGTGTGAACCCACCCCTTTAATCCGCTACTGAACCACTGCTGAAACATTTGGCTGCCGGGCCAAACTGCCAGTCTAAACTTGGCCTAGATATAGGTAAAAGCATAAAATCCCCCATTCATACACGCAACTACCCCTCTGGCATAACCATGGCAACCTGGATAGATATGTGTTTCCCGATGACCTAGGCAAAGCACAGACATCTCCAAGGTCTCTTCCCATGAGAAGAATACTTGGGGCACAACCAGGGGTCATTTCCTGCAGGAGCGCACAGGAGCGGAGCTCCGGCAGTAAAGAGCCCAGGGGGCGGGCACATGCAACAAGCCCCACCCCCTGCTCCCAGCAGCCCTCAGTCAGACCTAGAAGCAGCCAGGTAAACTGCAGAGCCCCCCCCCAGCTTCCCGGCCCAAATCAGTCAAATGGCACCTTTAAGACCAAGTTTTATTCAGGTATAAGCTCTCCCTCCTCTGCGAGGACAGATCTGCATGTGTCCCCCCCCCACCCCCAAATAGCTAGCAATCCAAAACAGTCCAGTGGAGCCTGAGCGGTGGGTGTTGCCTTCTGACACACTTCCGGTGATGTCAGGGGGTGTGGCATATGCAAATAAGTTATGCTAATGCGTTATGCTAATGAGCTCCTGCACCTCTTCTTCTACAAAATGACCCCTGGCACAACATAAGAAAGATTACAGCGTCTACTCCCCAGCACTCACACAACAGACACCCTCCCAGGAATGCTACATGACAAGCGAAGGTCAGATTGCAATGGGTACAAGGAAACGAAAGCGAAGCAATAAATGAACAGCCTGTAGAGGCATGGAGAGACCTGAGCTTGACAGACGGTACCATTTTGGGTGGGAATTGTACAATTGAATGCTTCCCTTCCTTAAAAAAAATAATAACTTTCCTACATAGGCAACTAGCAATTTAGCTTACCCTTCACTCGGATATGCTATTTGTCTTCATGTATGAAGGGTCTGGGGGACTTTGGAAAGAATTTGAACATAAGGCCCTTTGCAGCCTGAATGGTACAGTCCAAGCCTCAGGAAGTCAGTCCCACCTGAGCTAGGGCTGAAGCCTCTCCCTTACTTTCTAGCTGTGGACCCAAAGATCAGGAGCTGTACAGCTTAGAACTCTGAGTGCCAGACTTGTGCAGCGGTATACATGATACTATCTGCCAGCTCAGAAAACCTGGAAAGGCTACACGTAGCTAGAGGAAAGCTCTCTCCTTCACCACCTGTGTGCTTTTAAATGATGCATGTCTCCTCCTCTCCCCCAGTCTTGCCATATCTTGATTTCCTAAGGCAAGGATGCCATTAAACAGAAGAAAGCATGGAGAAATGGGCTGCCCTATACTGTCCTATGTTGAGGAGGGGCCATGGATCAGTGGCAGAGCATCTACTTGGTATGCGGAAGGTCCCAGGATCAATCTCTGGCATCTCCAGTTAAAAGGATCGGTGGCTCTCAAACTGTTTTGCTGCAATCTTGGGGACCTTCTTATAGAATCACAGAATCACAGAATTGGGAGGGATCTCCAGGGTCATCTAGTCCAACCCCCTGCACAATGCAGAAATTCACAAATACCTCCCCCTCCATACCCCAGTGACCCCATTCCATGCCCAGAAGATGACAAAAAAAACACGTCCAGGATCTCCAGCCAAACTGGCCTGGAGAAAAATTGCTTCCTGACCCCAAAGTGGTGATCAGCATTTCCCTGGGCATGTAAGAAAGGGCCACAATACCTAAACACTGAGGCAACCCTTCCTGCCCTCCCTCTTGTGATCTGCCTAAGTTCACAGAATCCGCATTGCTGTCAGATGGCCATTTAGCCTCTGTTTGAAAACCTCCAAAGAAGGAGAGCCCACCACCTCCTGAGGAAGCCTGTTCCATTGAGAAACCTCTCTAACTGTCAGGAAGTTTTTCCTAATGTTTATCCGGAAACTCTTTTGATTTAATCTCAACCCGTTGGTTCTGGTCTGACTTTCTGGGGCAACAGAAAACCACTCTGCACCATCCTCTAGATGACAGCCCTTCAAGTACTCGAAGATGGTGATCATATCACCTCTCAGTCGTGTCCTCTCCAGGCTAAACATACCCAGCTAAACAACTCCATGCTACACTCTCATGTCACACACAACACTGAACAAATATTTTTCTTTTCTTTTCACTGCTATGACCGAGCAACAAGATGACGGCCATTTCACATCTGAGGCAGAAGCAGTCTCTGATTTGCTGTGAAGACCCTCACCTCTTCCACTGACTCACCCTGTTCCTCCTCTTTCACCTCACAACTATCTGCAAGAGAACCACAACCCACTTTGGGGTCCTGACCAATGCTCCCTCTAAGCTGTGGAGTCTTGCGAGCAAAAAGTCTACTTTGTGAGCAACTGGCATTAAAGTTGTGAGCGAGCGATTTGGCTACTGCATAAATTAGTTTGCTCTGGAGCCACCCTTCCTGAGCTAAGACAAAAATGTGTGAGGCTAAAAAACTGTGAGCTAGCTCACACTAACTCAGCTTAGAGGGAACACTGGTCCTGACCAACGCTCTCTCTCAGCTGTGGAGTCTTGTGGGCAAAAATTCTACTTTGTGAGCTACTGGCATTAAAGCTGTGAGTGAGTGATTTGGCTGCTACATAAATTAGTTTCCTCTGGAGCCATCCTTCCTGAGCTAAGACAAAAATGTATGAGCTGGAAGCTAAAAAACTGTGAGCTAGCTCATACTAACTCAACTTAGAGAGAACATTGGTCCTGACCCACAGTTCGACCCACTGCCATGATGAATACCTCTTTGTGACCCACTGAAAAAGACCAGAAAAGGCACAACCTTTTTGGAGCTTCTTTCTCATCTACTTTCCTTGCTCTTGTGGAAATCCATGGCAGGGAGGAGGCGTTTGGGAGGGAAGCCTCCCACTCTCTGGTGGGTCATTAATAGAAATAATGAAGAGCGCTACTTCTGTTGAGGACAAGGAGTTTTCTAAACTCATTAATTTTACTCATAACGGGGAATTAACGTGCAGAAAGGCAACGCCAGCCCAACAGTAATTGCTTTCTTGGAGTTTCAAATGCTAAGCGAGGAGTTCATCACAGATGTTGCTTTCTTCCCCTCCTCTCCCTTTGTTTCTGAAGAATTGATTTTCACCACTGCTTTTTCCCTTTATTATGAATTGTTATATTTCATCATTACAAGACTTTCATATTTCAGTGGCTTTCTCATTACGCTTTTATAATTCCCTCTCCCGATATTAGCAAATAAGAGCAGAGCCAGAGAGCCAAATGCAACAGGCTGCCGTCTCTATTAATGCCTTGGCATGCCTTCTAGTTAATTATCAGCCGCTTCCCCTGCCGCTTCTCTGACCTTTGAAGAGATGACAGCCATCCATTTCCATTCCTCTGCCCCTGCATTGAATGGCCTCCTGCCCATCGAGGGGGCCTCCAGGCTGGAGGCAAGCTTGATGATTTCCGAAATCTCAGATATGTCCTTTGTGACATCTTCAGCTTGTACGCAGATTTTCCTCTGTCTGCCCATCCACCTAGCTATCCCTCCTTCTGTCTATCCATCCATCCATCTGTCCATCCATCATCTATCTATCTATCATCTATCTATCTAATCTATTTCCCTGTCTATTTGTCCATCTAGCTGTCTGCCTACCCATCTGATCATCCATCCCTTCATTGTCTGTCTGTCTGTCTATCCGTCCATCCACCCATCATCTGTCTGTCTGTCTGTCTGTCCGTCTGTCTGTCTATCTATCTATCTGTCTATCTATCTGTCTATCTATCTGTCTATCCATCTATCCATCCATCTATCCATCTATCTATCTGGGTAAGGGAGCAGTGACTCACAAAAGCTCAACCCCTGCTACAAATTTTGTTAGTGCTACTGGACTCGTACTCTTTTCTACTGCTACAGACAGACTAACATGGCTACCCATCTTGATCTATCTATCTATCTGTCTGTCTGTCTGTCTGTCTGTCTATCTATCTAATCTATCTATATTTCTATCCATCCTTCCATCCATCCATTCAGGACATTTTTTCTGGGGGAATGTGTTGGAATGGAAATCCAGAACCTCTTTGAAAATGTTTAAAAGTTCATGAGCTTTCAGTATACAGACTGAAAACTTCATTTCCCTCTTGAGAATTCTGGCTCCTCTTTTTCAAAAAAATAAATAAAAAGCCCTGTATCTATCTATTTGTCTGTCTATCTGTCTATCTATCTGTCTTTCATCTGTCTGTCTGTCTATCTATCTATCTGTCTGTCTGTCTGTCTGTCTGTCTTTCATCTATCTGTCTGTCTCTGTCTGTCTATCTATCTGTCTGTCTATGTATCCACTATCTGTCTGTCTGTCTGTCCACAGTGGCCAAAAATACCAGATGTCATCAGGAGGCCCCACTGCTGGACCTCCTGATGGCACCTGGTATTTTTGGCCACTGTGTTACAGAGTGTTGGACTGGATGGGCCTTTGGCCTGATCCAACATTGGCATCTCTTATGTTCTTATGTTATCTGTCTATCTGTCTGTCTGTCTGTCTATCTATCTATCTATCTTCTTTCTCTCTCTCACACACACACAGAGTTCTCATCCTCCAAGGAAGCTCAGGACAACGTTCGTGGTTCTCTTCCCATTTTATTCCCACTACAGCCCTGCGAGGTGAATTAGGCTGAGGGGTAAATGCACCAAAGCCACCCAGTGAGCTTCACAGCAGAATGGGCATTTGAAGCGACCCTAGTCCAAAACCCTGACCCCTGTACCCCCACTGGATCTGAAAGGATTGGATTGATTTACCCTCCGCATCCTCCAGGGTACTCAGGGCAGCATTCCTGGTCCTTCCTTCCCCCATCGTATCTCTTTTTAATCACATCTCTGATTTTCTTCTGAGGAACCCTAAGGATACCATTGCAGTAGAGTAATCAGAACAGGGGTTCCTGACTGAAAAGAACCCAGAAGACCTTCTATGTGTCAGGACCTTGATCGGCTCAGCCAGGGCTCTTTTTGTAGAAAAAGCCCAGCAGGAACTCATTAGCATCATAGGCCACACCCAACAGCAGAAACTCATTAGCCTATTAGGCCACACCCCTGACAGCACAGCTCATTGGCACATTAGGCCGCACCCCCATGTTACCAGAAGTGTGGTTATCCAGCCACACCCACCTTTTGCTTCTTATTCTGTTTACCTTGTTTGTTGTCAACACCCAGGGCTTTTCTTGTAGCAGGAACTCCTTTGCATGTTAGGCCACACACCCCTAATGTAGCCAATCCTAATGAGTTTCTGCTGTTGGGTGTGGCCTATTATGCTAATGAGTTCCTGCTGGGCGTGGCCAACTTGGGAGCCAGCCGGAACTCCGTTCCTGTGCGTTCCTGCCCCAAAATAGCCCTGGCTCAGCCATTCTAGCATACCCCCTCACTACCCCAAGACACCATTTTAAAGACATGGCCACATTTTAGAATCGTAGAGTTGGAAGGACTCAAAGGCCATGTAGGCCAACCTTTTACTCAGTGCAGGAGACCCAAAGCGGGAACGTTCTGTTGGCAGACTTCCAGTGAGGGGGCGTCCACTATCACCCTAGGTGACACACTGCATTATCAAACTGCTCTCACCATTAGAAAGGTTCTCCTAATGTTCAACTGAAATTTCCCTTCATGTAATGTAAGCCACTTAGATTTAGCCTTGTGCTTTGGAGCAGCAAAGAACAATTGAAAACGAAAGTAAGGAGGGAAATCTTAACCCAAACTAGGGTTGCCAGCCTCCAGGTGGAGCCTGGGGATCTCCCGCTTTTACAACTGATCTCCAGCTGACAGAGATCCGCTCCCCTGGAGAAAATGGCTGCTTTGGAGGGTGGACTCTATGGCATTGGACCATGCTGAGGCCCCTCCCCTCCCCAAACCCCGACCTCTCCTGGCTCCACCCCCAAAGTCTCCAGGTAGATCTGAATGTACAGGCCGATAATAATTCTTCATAGGCCCAATAATTCTGAACGTATAGGCCCAATAATTCCATTAGTCAAAAACATTCAATATTGACAGATATACAAAAATATACATGTATTTATTACAAGGTACATAAGATTAGATTAGGCTGCGGTGGCTCAGTGGTTAAGATGCTGTGTTGCAGACTGGAAGGTCGGTAGTTTGGCAGTTGGAGACCCGAGTGCCACATGACAGAGTGAGCTCCCATCTCTGGCCCCAGCTCCTGCCAACCTAGCAGTTCGAAAGCAAGAAACTGCAAGTAGATAAATAGGTACCACTTCGGTGGGAAGGTAACAGCGTTCCGTGCGCCTTGCCGTTTAGTCATGCTGGCCACATGACCATGGAGAAGTCTTCAGACAGTGCTGGCTCTTCAGCTTGGAAATGGAGATGAGCTCTGCCCCGTAGAATCGGATTCAACTTGCTTTCGAGCAAGGAAATCTTTACCTTTACCTAGATTTTTAAAAAAAACAGATATTGGCCCTGGTGATAGCCTCAATTAAGAATCAAATTTTTCAGTGACAACCAAATCTGACCATTATTGACCCTGACCCTACGCGTTTCAGCCCATTGGCCTTTGCTCTCTTCTGTGGGAAAAAGGCTTCAGGTATTTGAAGAGGGTGACCATGTTCCCTCTCAGGCTTCTGCACGCCAGGATAAGTATATCTAGTTCAATTTTCTTCTCACAAGACTGTGCGAAAAATCATAAGGACTTCATTGCTTGATCCAGTAAAGATCTGTCGTGTTGGGTATATGTATGGGTTCATATAGCAAAGTTGCATAGTCAAGAACATGTGGGAGTACATGTGGTTAAACCCTCTTCAATCCGACATCTTGCAACAAATAAAGAACTTACTTTTATTGGAAGCTTATGGACATTCACATGCATTTTGTAGCAGAAGAAGAAAACAGAAGCCTAGGGCTCTTTTTGTAGCAGGAACTCCTTTGCATATTAGGCGACACACCCCTAATGTAGCCAATCCTCCAAGAGCTTGCAGTAGCCTCTGTAAGAAGAGCTCTGTAGGCTCCTGGAAGATTGGCTACATTAGGGGTTTGTAGCCTAATATGCAAAGGAGTCCCTGCTACAAAAAGAGCCCTAGACTCTGTAGCCAATCCAGCAGCACATGTTTGCAACTATGAGATCATGCACGTGTTACACAGCTTGCTTGCACATAAGGGATCTACAGAAGTCTTGCAAGACCATGAAGAGAGCGAATCAAAGGCACAGAAAAGGGAGGAGCCAGAGAGAAGCTTCTAGCATAGTCAGAGAGAGGCATCACCCATATACACAATCTGGCTCCCCGGTTTCTTGGCATGCTGAAGTGCCTTTACTCCAATGTACACGTTCTTTATCCGAGAGTGATCACAACTCAAAAGAAAAACAAATCTGATTATTATTACTTTTGTATACATGAAGCTGCCTTATACTGAATTAGATCCTTGGTCCATCAAGTTCAGGAGTGTCTACTCAGACTGGCGGCAGCTCTCCAAGGTCTCAGACAGAGGTCTTTCACATCACCTGGTCCTTTTAACTGGGGATGTTGGGGGTTGAACCTGGGACCTTCTGCATGCCAAGTTGATGCTCTGCCGCTGAGCCACAGGCCCCTCCCCTACACTTCTGTACATCTCTGTTGGTTAGTTTCCGGCTGGCCCAATTCCTCCAGGGCTAGAGTCCTTGGTTAATAATGCACCAGTCGCCAGGCATGAGGAAGCCGATCTGCAGCCAAGACAGTAATAGCATCCCATTGGAAATCACCAACACTGCCATCCATAGATCCCTGGTTCTTGAAGATAAGGGACCATCTGATGATGAAAATCACTGATAAACTACTTCAGTTGGATCTGTATCATAGGAGGACATCCTATGAGGAAAAATGTTTCCCCTTCCTTGAAGCAGAAACAAGAAGGGAAAAAAACTAAACCTAACAATAAACTCCAGAACCAAACAAAGGTTAGTGAAAAGGAGGGCCAATATAAAAACTTTTTATAAAAAATAAAAAGAGGTACATGTATTTATTAATAGTAACAAATTTTAAATTTGATATTGTTGTGTTTTATATACATTGTTTGTAATTGGGCCCCTATATATGTTTTAATTTGTTACTATTAATAAATACATGTACCTCTTTTTATTTTTCATAAAAAGTTTTTATATTGGCCCTCCTTTTCACTCCCCTTCCTTGAATACATGCTTGTGCAAGACGTATTGCCTCCCAATCCAATTTACCGACAAATGCGTTCACAGTAACCAACTTTAGTTCTTTCCCTCATCCATCTTTATTTCTTTATTCATTTAATTATTATTTCCTTTTTTCTTCTCTTTTCTTCTAATTTCTGCAGGTGTAAGGTTGAGCGCCATAAGTTACAATGACCTCTGTGCACTACTTTACTTCAACTAAGCAGCTTTGTGGCTATTTCAGTACACTATAATGACACCTAATATCTCATTTCCTAAAACATAGTGTTAACAAATGGGATTATCACAGAGTATTTACAGTTATACATTAATTTACCAGTTTAACCAGCAGTTTTAACTTTGCTGTAATCTTTCATGAGGAGGAGGAGGAGGAAGAGGAGGAGAAAAAGAAGAGGAGGAGGAGGAGATTGGATTTATACCCCGCCCTTCACTACCCAAGGGAGTCTCAGAGCGGCTTACAAACTCCTTTCCATTCCCCTCCCCACAACAGACACCCTGTGAAGCAGGTGCGAATGAGAGAGCTCTGACAGAAACTGCTCTTTTTCAAGAACAGCTCTGACAGAACTACGGCTTGCCCAAGGTCATCCAGCAGGTGCACATGGAAGAGTGGGGAATCAAACCCGGTTCTCCCAGATTAGAGTTCGCGCACTAAACCAGTACACCAAACTGGTGTTAACTTAAATTTCTTTCTCTTGATTTATCTTTGGATTTGGATTTAGGTATGTGTACATCAACACTTGTTCTTTGTAATTTTTATATATCTTCAATTTAATTTTTTTTTTAAAAAAGTAGCCAGTCTGGTCCTCCAAAGTGCTGTCTCTCCAGCTATCGTCCACCGAATCAAAAGGATAAGGCAACTCCCCACCCCACCCCGGTCGGTGTTCATTTGTTTCCATCCTTTGTCTGGGCCTTGCTTTATAGCGGCTTCCTGACGGACCTCCCATTTGATTGAAGCAGGGCGGGCTTCCCAGCACTCGGAGAAAGTTTTATCTCTAATTGCCTGCCAGGATCAAGCTCTCACCAACAGGCAGAAGCTGTTAATCCCCTTTCATTAAGCGCCAGCTGTGTCTTTGCCATCGGCTGTCTAGCATCGAGAAGGTGAGTTATGCTAATGAGTTCCCCTAGCTCTTTTTCTACGAAATGACCCCTGGTTAATACCCTTTCATTAAGCGCCAACTGTGTCTTTGCCATCGGCTGTCTAGCATCGAGAAGGCCTCCATCATTGTGACTAGATGTTATAAGTAGCCGCTCTTGAGGAGGTATCAAGAAACAGCCGGCTCCTGCTGGTTTTAAGGCACGCTTCAGATCTCCAAGGTTGGAGAACTGGGACATCCATGATGGTGGCCCCTTGCTGGCAAGACTGTGTGCTTCCTTCCCCGGGAGCAATCTTCCTGAATAGGGTTGCCAGTTCTGGGATTGGAAATACCTGGAGATTTGGGGGGAGGGAGCCAGAGGGGGGGGCTTGGGGAAGGGAAGGACTTCGATGGGGTATAAACGTGTAGAGTCTACTTTCCAAAGTAGCCATTTTCTCCCGGGGACCTGATCTCAGTCGTCTGGAGATCAGTTGTAATCTCAGGAGATCTCCAGCCACCAGCTGGAGGTTACAAAAGCAGAGACATCACGGGGCAGGTTGTCAAACTAAGTATACACACCGTGAAGAACAATGAAAATTACAATCTGTAGAAGTAATGAAATGTATGTAATGCAATTAATAGCTCAATATTCTATGTACCAAAAATCCAACAATCTTTTCGTATCCCTTGAAAACTGCTAGTACCAGGGCTATTTGGGGGCAGGAACGCACAGGAACGGAGTTCCAGCTGGCTCCCAAGTTGGCCACGCCCAGCAGGAACTCATTAGCATAATAGGCCACACCCAACAGCAGAAACTCATTAGGATTGGCTACATTAGGGGTGTGTGGCCTAACATGTAAAGGAGTTCCTGCTACAAAAAAGCCCTGGGTTTTGACAACAAACAAGGTAAACAGAATAACAAGCAAAAGGTGGGTGTGGCTGGATAACCACACTTCTGGTAACATGGGGGTGCGGCCTAATGTGCTAATGAGCTGTGCTGTCAGGGGTGTGGCCTAATATGCTAATGAGTTTCTGCTGTTGGGTGTGGCCTATTATGCTAATGAGTTCCTGCTGGGCTTTTTCTACAAAAAGAGCCCTGATAGTACAATCACATTCATTCATTCAACAGGTGAACTCCATATATTCCAACCTTCAAGTGCCCTTGCTGTGATCTGACCTTGTTGAAAACTGGAAGCGACGGAGGTTGTCAGCCAACTTATCTTCCGTTCTGTGCTTCCACGAAGCTCACAAATGTGACTCCAGCCACCATCTGGAAGTTTGCAACCCTACTCCCGGATGCAAGTTGTGTGGCGGCATGCAGAAGCGTGGCTCTGTTTATGATGAATCAACCACATTGGTCACGAGCTGGAGCCACAATCTCACAGGTTCAAGTAGAAGATCCTCAGATCACGTGCTGCAGGGGGCTTAAACTAGTGCTGTTAGATCTGTGAGGCAGACCACAGGGATCTTGTGGTAATCACCTGTCTACATACAGTGCTGATCTCTTTTGTAGTAGTCCGTGATCCCCCATCTGGTCATCCATCCATTCATTTGTTTGTTCATTTGTCCGTTTGTTCATTCATTTATTCATTGGATTCCTATACCACCATTTTTTTCAAGGAGTTCAAGGTTGTCCTTTTTTTAGCTTCATAACGGTCCTGCAAGGCAAGATGGCCAGAGTGAGAACAGTAGGCCCAACGCCCCCCAGGGTGCTTCATGGCAAATAGGGGATTTCAAACTAGATCTCCCCAGTTCTACAAGGAGTTCAAGGCACTATATGTGGTTGTCCTTTTTTTAACCTCATAACGCTCCTGCAAGGCAAGATGACCGGAGTAAGAACAGTAGGCCCAACGCCCCCCAGGGTGCTTCATGGCAAATAGGGGATTTCAAACTAGATCTCCCCAGTTCTAGTCCAACACTGTAACCACTTCACCACACTGACCCATGTTTGTTTCTCTCATAGATTCCTGTGGGTGATCTCCCATTATTTTCTTTTTTTGACAAACATGCGTACAAAAATGGGGGATTATCATTACATCATTGAATTGTCTATTTAGTTACCTCATACAATCGTTACCTCATACAATAACTAATTACATTTTTTTATTTGTTCCACCTTGCATTTTTAATATAAATCTTTTGCATATAATTAAACACGTAATTCTTATTTGCTTCTAAATCAATTGTATGTCGATATATTTTATTTGTTGTATACTTCAAGCCATTTGTAGAATCCTAACCATGTGTTCTCAAATCTTCCTTCAGTCTGTCCTCTTAACATTAAATTTAATTTGTCCATCTCTGCAGTTTCAAACATTTTGTTTATAATTTCTTTTCCTGAAGGTACCTCATTTCTTCTCCAATGTATTTCTTCTCCATATAAAATTCTTGCAGTTGTCATTACATGTATAATAAGATAAGAATCTTGTATTTTACAATTTTCTGGTAATATATTCGATAAAAACAATTCTGGTACATAAGGTATAGTAATTTTAAACATTTTTTGGTAATATTTCATGAATCCATTCTTAAGAGCATGTGGCTACGCATGCCAATGCGCTGGAGCCATTGGTGGGGTGTGGTGCTTCATTCTAGGGTTGCCAGACTGTGCCTGGAAACCAGGGGGAGAGTTGGGGGTGGGGACATGGGGGACTTGCAACATCATCTGGGTTGCTGGAAAACCCAGAAGTGACATAGGGTAGCTCTAGGATTCAGAGGAAACTCTATGGTAAAACCATAGAGATTCTCACAATTCCTAGTGTTACCCTAGGTGACTTCCAGGTTTCCCCAGAAGTGATGTAGTGATGCAGACATTGGTTTTTTTTATCACCCGCTGCCACTCACAGCATCGGCAGGCAATTACAGATGCTGGCAGGAGGCCTCCTGCTATAATGGGAAGCCAGGAAGCTCTACTTTGTGCTCGTCCCCGCTGCCTACTCCATCTCTTTCTAGTCAAATTTGCATCTCAAACAAGAGGAAATGCCTCTCTCCTCCTTGGCACTCTTCCCGCAATGGTCCAGGCATTCTGTGCACCTACAGTGGCCCTGCGTTTTTCTCAGCCATCCCAGTTGTGTCAATCAATAAGATTTTGCTTTCAGGGCTGTCAGGCCAAAGCCATTTGCGGGCGCTAAATGCACACAGAGAAAAAAAACAATTATGACATTCAGGGCTTTTCCTCCTCTCTCCCCCATATTTTCTTCAGGTTCTCACACTGTGCTCTATTTCGCACTAACAAGGCAGGCCAGGTGCGACAGCATGAAATGTCCCCTCCCTCCTGCCCTCCCGCCTTGCATGTCTGCTCCTCCCAAGAGCCTGGCATCGGGGAAGACGAATGGCTGGCAAATGCCTCTTCCTCCTCCTCCTCCCTAATGCCCCCTGCCTGCAATGCCAGAAGAAAGCATTTCGCCCAGCATGGAAATAGAGAGTCATAATGAACTGCCAGCCCCCTGCTTATTGTGCAGGCAGCAATGGACATCTGGCGCAAAGAGTTCCAATCTCCCAGCCAGAGAAGTGGAAGGATTCATCCGAGCTGTCTA
>NW_015169334.1:59807-63826 GCF_001447785.1 Gekko japonicus
GAGTGTGCTGCATGACGGAGTGAGCTCCCGTCTCTAGTTCCAGCTCCTGCCAACCTAGCAATTCGAAAGCAAGTAGATAAATAGGAACCACTTTGGTGGGAAGGTAACAGTTCCGTGTGCCTTGCTGTTTAGTCATGCCGGCCACATGACCACGGAAACATCTTCGGACAGCGCTGGCTCTTCGGCTTTGAAGCGGAGATGAGTACCACAACCCTAGAGTCAGATTCAACTGGCTTTTGAGCAAGGGAACCTTTACCTTTTTAAAACATTTGTGAAGGGGCCCGAGGGCTGCTGCCTGACTCCTCTTAAGGGAGAGATGCCCCAAATGACAGCAGGTCTGAGTTCAAGTCCAGCTGTTCCAGCCACTCCCATGAAAAAGAGATCCCTTCCTTTGAGTGCTAAAGGCTGCAAGATATCTGGATTGAATCCTGGGCTCTGGCCTCCGCTGTCAGTTCACATCTACATAAACCTGCATTTGTCTCCAATGACAGTCTGGCTCTCCCTCTCTCACACACACCCCTCCTCTGTTTATCTGCATGCCAGCTCATTTTACAATCTTTTTCTGGGCAGACTCAATGCATCTGGCAGAGAAGTAGATGCTGGACTTTGGGATAAATGCTAAGAAACTTTGGCTGAGTGCACAAAATAGCTTTGTGGGTAACTGGAAGGAACATACTTTTGTGAGAGCACGCTTGGGTGACGGCAAGGCTAATCCCTGCTGATATTTCCCACTGTTCATAATCTCCTGGCTTCTCCCCCTCCACCTCCCCCCAGCCTTTCATATTACTATTGGGAGATTTGGTTAATATAGTAGGGTTTTGCCCAGTCATAGAAGCGTGATACGGAGTGCAGTAAGCAAATCTCCCAAGAAGGTTATTGCAAGAAAGGTAAACTAACGTTTATTCAAGCAGATCCGGTTCACATTCAGGCTGCAGTCAAAAGGAGAGAGAGAAGCCTATTTAAAGAGTACTTTCCCTCTCACAAATGGCCAGCTAATCCAGCATCATGTATGAGGGCATTGTCTCTACAGGCGAGACAGGCAGAGATGTGTTCTCCATGGAAGGCCATGTAAAGAGGGGGGGGGGGGGAAGGGGGAGGGGGGGAGACAGCAGCTCCCAGATTAAGACAAAGGGAGGCATCCTATTCAAGGACATGACACCTTGAGTGATGTAGCGCCCCCCAATGCCTTGCATGTTGAATCGCTCACTCGCTCCAGCAATTACAAGAGAACAAAGGGTGGGGGGAGACTGACCAGACAGTAGAGGGAAAGTGGGAGGTTAAAGAAGGGCTCTGTGTTGCCCAAGGGAGTGATAGATCAGAAAGGACAGCTGGACATTCATCCAGCCTTTGCCCCCATTTTTTCTAATTTCTTTTCTTTCCCCAAAATTACTCCAGAGACCACTAGTTTGCAGAGGGCTCCGTTTAGGGATGTCTGGAAACAGATCTTGCGGGTGGGGTCATGGGCTGCATCAGTGGCACATGCATCATGACATCACTTTCAGGGGAAACAGAAGTGACATCCCATCACTCTAGGAATGACCAGAAACTCTATGATAAAATGACTTCGCCATAGTGGGAGGCCTGGCAACCCGAGCTCCGTTACACAAGGTGTTTTCTTCTGTCTATTTTATGACTTGTCTTTTTGCAAATGCAACCTCCAAATATAGCATTGGGATGGGGGGGGCAAACTTTAACCCTTTCCTTCCCTGCCATTTTTTTTTGCCGTGAACCCCACACACACACACACACGCACACACACACACACACACTTGTTTTTTAACCCCTGCTGGGTGGGAAGCTAAAATAATATTGCTAAGTTAAAAGCTAAACAAAGCTAAAAGAATTTAATATCACAGTATTAAAAGCCGCAGCCACTGGAGAACTTCTACAAAAGATCCAGAGCCAGATACCTATGTCACATTCACAGAAGGGGACAGGTATTTTTTATTTTATTTTATTTTATTTTATTTTATGAGAGCCAGTTTGGTGTAGTGGTTAAGTGCGCGGACTCTAATCTGGGAGAACCAGGTTTGATTCCCCACTCCTCCACTTGCACCTGGCTGGATGACCTTGGGCAAGCCGTAGTTCTGGCACAGCTGTTCTTGAAAAAAAAAGAGCAGTTTCTGTCAGAGCTCTCTCAGCCCCACCTACCCCACAGGGTGCCTGTTGTGGGGAGGGGAAGGGAAAGGAGTTTGTAAGCCGCTCTGAGACCCCTTTGGGTAGTGAAGGGCGGGGTATAAACCCAATCTCCTCTTCTTCATTCTTAATCTCATCCATTTGGGGTTGCTTCCTCCAGCAAAAAACCAACATGAGAAGAAAAGGTTAAATTATAGCCTGCCCCTCCTTTTGCCCTTTTCCTTCTTGATAAAACAATCCTGGATGCTGCAATTGCAAATGAAAACCCACCCCCACCCTCCAAAGTATCCATTTCCTCCATGGGAACCAGTCTCTATAGCTGTAACCCAAGGAAATCCCCAGGCTCCACCCCCAAATCTCCAGGAATTTCTCCGCCTGGAGCCTAGCAGTCATAGAACCATAGAGCTGGAAGGGACCTCCAGGGTAATCGAGTCCAACCCCCTGCACAATGCAGGACATTCACAAATACCTCCCACCCCACACCCCCAGTGACCCCTCTTCCATGCCCAGAAGATGGCAAAAACCCTCCATGATCCCTGGCCAAACTGGCCTGGAGAAAAATTGCTTCCTGACCTCAAAGTGGTGATCAGCATTTCCCTGGACATATAAGAAAGAGCCACAAGAACTAATCACTGAGGCAACCCTTCCTGCCTTCCCTCCCGTGATCTGCCTAAGTTCACAGAATCAGCATTGCCATCTAGCCTCTGTTTAAAAACCTCCACAGAAGGAGAGCCTGCCATCTCCCGAGGAAGCCTGTCCTACTTGCAGTGTCAGTGGAAACAGGTACCATGAAGATTGAGCAGGAACAATGTTAAAAATGAATTAAACAACATCAATCAATCAATAGTGCAGTGCACTTGAAATGCAAATTAAAAACATACGCCTGAATTTAGCCTCTAGATTGAAACCACTGGACTCAATAGCTCTCAATGGACGTTAAATAATACAAATAAATACCCACAGGTTGATGACATACAAATAAGACCACAATCACAATGAACAGGACCAAATGTGTTTTGGCCCAATGGATCGACCTCAGTGGTCATTAATACATACATATGTCACAGGGCTCTTCTTGTAGCAGGAACTCCTTTGCATCTTAGGCGACACACCCCTAATGTAGCCAATTCTCCAAGAGCTTAGAGAGCTCTTCTTACAAGGGCTACTGTAAGCTCTTGGAGGATCGGCTACATTAGGGGTGTGTTGCCTGAAATGTAAAGGAGTTCCTGCTACAAAAAGAGCCCTGCAAGGCTACGGAGAAAAATAGCTGGTATAATAAGCCCAAACAGGTGTGGATTGGTTTTTGCACATTTTATCCTGTGTGGCCAAACAGTGACATAATTAGGATCATGGATTTTGTACCACAATTTCCATGCTCATACTTACAATTGTATGGCTGTAATTTATATCCAATTTTTGCAGTTCATTCCCTCGTACTGTGTATGTATATATCAAGCAGCAATCTGACAAAACACCCAGTGTAAATGTCAGTCAAAAAAAGTAGCAACAACATCAACAATAGGACAAATAGCAGTTCCCCAGTCCATATCAGGCTGGGGAAACGGTGTGGAGGAAAAGCTTACAAACTTTGTTTTCGAGCCTCGGTCCAATCCAAGCCCAAGCCAAATTGGGCCGCCACATGCCTGAGAATAAAGTTTCCGCACAGAACTCTCAGCGCCTGTTTGGTTTGAGAGGATGTGAAACCAACCCAGAAACACCGTAAAGTGTTGTTAGGCCCTAAATCACACACACACACACACACACGGAGATTTGCTAGCAATTTCCAGGGATCCTATTTGACGTGCTGACATTCCACTGCTAATGCCAGCCTCTCCCTCCCTACCTTTCTCCTATGCCGCAAACTGGAAATTTATTCATAATCT
>NW_015169335.1:0-3464 GCF_001447785.1 Gekko japonicus
GATGGCATTCGCCAACTTGCTCCTTATTGCCGATTCTTCATCTGCTTAACTGAGTTCTCTTCATAATTGAGGACTATCTTGATTCCTGTCCATGTAAGATCTTGGACCATGACAGTCTTCAGCAATGCATTTGCAACCTTCCTTTACTCTCAGTGCATTTTCTCAGAAAATGTGGAGAGTCTTAGAGGGGACAGTGTGGCTCAGTAACAGAGCCTAATCAGGCAGTCCTGAATTTTGTCCCTGGTATCTTCAGTCAAGGGATTCATTTAAGGGATCACAATGGGGCAATGAGAAAGATCTTGCATTGCCAGAGATCCTGGAAAACGGTTGCTAAGCAAAGGAGACAGCAGCATGCAGGATAGATCACTGCTTTGGTACAAGGCAGCTTCACACATGTTATATACACTCCTGTGGCTGATCTGAGGTAGCAACAGAATTAAGGATCTTGAGATGCATAAGAACCTAAGAGAAGCCATATTGGATCAGACCAATGGCCCATCCAGTCCAACACTTTGTGTCACTCAGTGGCCAAAAAACCAGGTACCATCAGGAGGTCCACCAGCGGGGCCAGAATTCCAGAAGCCCTCCCATTATTGCGTCCCAAGCATCAAGAATATAGCATATCACACCCCAGACCAGTGTTCCCTCTAAGCTGAGTTAGTGTGAGCTAGCACACAGATTTTTAGCCTCCAGTTCACACATTTTTGTCTAAGCTCAGGAAGGATGGCTCCGGATCAAACTAATTTATGCAGCAGCCGAATTGCTCGCTCACAACTTTAATGCCAGAAGCTCACAAAGGAGAATTTTTGTTCACAAGCCTCCACAGCTTAGAGGGAACATTGCCCCAGACATAGTGTTCCATTTATACCTTGTGGCTAACAGCCACTGATGGACCTCTGCTTCATATATTATCCATATGTCTATATGGACCTCTGCTCCATATGTTTGCTTATATGTTTGCTTATATGTATGCTTTGTTTCCATTGGCATCTTTGGTTAAGATTTTCTGCCAGAATTATGTGTGGGAGATACTGTGGTGTACTTTATGGTAATAGTAGAGTCTCAGTGGTGGGTCTATTGTAATGGGGAGAGGAATCAGGGTTAGAAAATCAGAAAGTCGCAGATCCCCCTGGGGGCTTGGGGAACCAGGCAAAGTGCTGTTAGAGATGAGAGCCATATCCTTGTTCAAATCGAGCGTCTCCAGGCCTGCGGTCACACACACTAAATAATCTACTTTCAATGCGCTTTCCAACTGGATTTTGTCAGCTACTTCCACACTTATCATTTTTGTCACTCATTTTTCCCTATTATTTTTGGTCCCCCCCCTTTTTTACATGTGTTTTGCTCCCTCTGGAACTGCTAGAGATAGCTCCAAACCCTGAAGCAATAGGGACAAACGAGTGACAAAAATATATGTATCAAATCCAGTTGGAAAGAGCACTGAAAAGTGGATTGAAAGTGGATTATTTCGTCTGTGTGACCACAGCCCCAGGTCCTTTCCGCATTTGCCTGCCACTCCACTCGGCGTTCACGTCGAGGCAATTTAAGTCTATGGTAAAACCGCATCCAAATAACCCGGGGAAATAGCAGGCTGAAACCAGGCTGACCACCGAAGGGAGGTAATGTGATGCAGAATGGGGAGGGGTGGGGAGAATCTAGAATAAAAAGAAGGTTGAACTTGATTTCAGTGCAGAATGGGGGGGAAGTCTGCATTTAAAAAAAAGGTTGACTTCGATTTGAGTGCAGAATTGCTTGGAGGACAGCGCGGTGAACATGGATTAAAAGGAGAGTGCAGAAAGGGCCCCAGTGTGTTTTTCTGAATGCTATGGGAAGCCCAGAGGACATCTGTCTGGATTCCTGGATGGCTCTCAGCAGCCCTGCTCAGTTGACGGCTGCTGATCTTCCTTTTCCTTGGCATCAACGGTCTGCTTATTTTCTTACCCACTCCCTCACTGGCCCACGGGAAGAGGGCAAGTGAGTACATGGCAATGGAGGGCAGGTGACCGCTCACCCCAAAATGACAAATTATCCAATTAAATTTCAGTAGTCCCACCCCTGCAGAACTCTGGCTAGGGAACATCAGATCAGTGAGTAGAGCCGTAGTGTTGCCCCAAAAAGTATTCGGGCTCAGACACTGATAGAACTCCAGGAGACGGGTGTCCCTCAGTTGCCCTCGGTGCTCATTTACAGGATTGGAGAGGGAGGATATGAGACCCACTATCCACAAAAGGTACTCAAAGTAAGAATGGTTGAGCTGAACGAGCCAGACCTGATGTCTGATATCTGCCCGGAAAATGAAATATGCACAACAGTTTGTTTGCAGCTGATAATCTTGTCGGAGAAAATATCAGATTTGTGAGAAATTTAATGATATACAACCAAAGAATCGCACCGTTCAGAAGAAGTCTTTAGCACGAAACGGAACGTTATTCCGGAGAGCTTCGTTAACGTTTGTGAAAGTCCATGTTTAACACTTGTAACAGACTACGTTTGGAGTAAGACTCTTCATGATCCACGAAGACCTGCTCCGTTGTGATTTTGAAAAAACATTATATTGTACTAGCATGCTATTAACTGGTTAGCGGTGTTCTCCCAGTTTCTGTTTGGGTCTAAACTGCTGATGGAAGCCTTCCCATGCTTTGTGTTTTTGCTCAGGATTTTCTTGGATAAATAAACTTGGATTGTGAAAGCTGTGAGACATGCCAACAGAACGCTAGCTTCTGATTAGATGTTATTCCCAAAGAGAGGGTGAGGAAGACAGGAATATGTGTGACAATTGGTAAAAGCAGTCAGGATCTTATCCAGTGGTAACCTATCATGGCATGTTACTGAGAATATTACTAGAGTTTCCAGGTCCCTCCTTGCCACCAGCTGGGGGTTTGGGGTAAGTCTGCCAGCTCCAGGTTAGGAAACTCCTGGAGATATGGGGGTGGAGCCCGGGGAGGACAGAGACTTCAGTGGGGTCCAATGCCATAGAGTCCACCCTCCAAAGCAGCCATTTTCTCCAAGGGAACTGATCTCTGTAGTCTGGAAATGAGCTGTCATTCCAGGGGATCCACTTGGAGGCTGGCATCCCTAGCTATTACAGATCATTTCACCACACCTTGATGCAGGCTAAAGTTCTTTGTATGAGATGGCGCAATCCTATAGTTGACCGGGTTTAACACCAGGGCTATTTTTGTGCAGGAACGCACAGGAACGGAGTTCCGGCTGGCTTCAGAGTTGGCCACGCCCACTACAGCCAAAACCTCTGCGCGCGTGGGCTACAGAGGGAAGGCCTGGAAAGTGACCCCACTGGCGACTCCGAGACGGGCGGGCCAGGGGGCCCCTGGAAGGATCGGGGAGGCATTTAAATGTCTCCACGTGCCTTCCCTGGCCTGTCCAAGGGCCGGCTTGCCCAGGCTCCCTGCAGCCATGGGGCGCACGGGCAAGCCAAGGGAAGGCAGTTTAAACTGCCTTCCCTT
>NW_015169335.1:3548-21511 GCF_001447785.1 Gekko japonicus
TGCACTGTCGTGATGTGGCCTAATATATGAATTTATGCTGCTGGGTGTGGCCTATTATGCTAATGAGTTCCTGCTGGGCTTTTTCTACAAAAAAAGTCCTGTTTTAACGCCATGCGAAGGAGCTCGCCACAGGCCTCTCCTTAGCCTTCTCTGGTTTTATTCAGTTTTGCAGACTCCAGTAAGAATCCTACATTTGGCATCGGTTACCTTCAGCTTTACTTGAATAGACACTACAAGTGACTTCCCCCATCCTTCTGGCTAAAGTTGGTGCTGTTGTGTTATTTCTTTAAATGTCTCTACCCCGCTTTTCTCCCCCTCTGGGGACTCAAAAGCAGCTGACGAGATGCAAAAAAAAATACAATTTGAACAAACAAGAATACTATTGCCCTGGCAGGTCCTGGATCCACTGGTCCAGCTCACCGGGGGTCACAGGCAGTGAGCCCAGGGCCAACAGCCCTTTGGCTCTCGCCCTTTAGCCGATGCCTCTGTCCACCCCTAGTCTTAAATACCTGCAACAAAGGAGGGACCAGGAGCTCAGCCCACGTTGGACAGGACCATGGCTCAGTGGTAGAGCATGTCATGCAGAAGGTCCCAGGTTCAGTCCCCGGCATCTCCAGTTGAGAAGGACCAGGCAATAGGTGATGTGATAAGACCTCTACCCGAGACTCCGGAGAGTCACTGCCAGTCTGAGTAGACGATGCTGAACTCGATGGACCAAGGGTCTAATTCAATATAAGGCTGGTTTATCGTACACGTGTACAGATATCTCAGTCATCTGGCAGAGAAATTCCCAGGGATCCCTCCCCTTGGGTTTTTCCCACACCAAGCTTGTCCTACAGCTCAGCTTAACTCCATCAGTTTCCCCTTTCATTTTGCTGATGGTTGCTCTCCCAAGTGTTTCTTTGTGTTTTCCCCTGTTTTTCCCCCAGATGGTCTGAAAAAACACAGGAAGAACTCAAATCAAGCAAAGGCAGAGAGCAATAACAAGCAAATGATCTTGTGTGTTTGGGGTGGGGGGTGGGGAGATGAAATGCTCCAATTAAAAAGCCGATCCACAGCCAAAAATACTCAGGGAGGGAAAAGTTCATTATTTACTTAAAAGGTAAAGGTTCCCTTGCTCAAAAGCCAGTCGAATCCGACTCTAGGGTTGCGGTGCTCATCTCCGTTTCAAAGCCGAAGAGCCAGCGCTGTCCGAAGATGTTTCCGTGGTCACGTGGCTGGCATGACTAAACACCAAGGTGCACGGAACGCTGTTACCTTCCCACCGAAGTGGTACCTATTTATCTACTTGCAATTTCTTGCTTTCGAACTGCTAGTTTGGCAGGAGCTGGGGCCAGAGACGGGCGCTCACTCCATCATGCGGCGCACTCGGGTCTCGAACTGCCGAACTACTGGCCTTCCACAGCCTGCAGTTCAGTGTCTTAACCACTTGAGCCACCGCAGCTCCTTTTTTTTTTTTACCTGTTTTTACCTTTACCTATTATTTACTTAGCAGCTACTAATCCCTGTTGATCTGTTGGTGGGCTTTTCTTTCATACCCCAAATAGAAGCTGTCCGAAGTGAGCACTTGCTCCTAAGGTTGCCAACCTCCAGGAGGTGGCTGGAGATCTCCTAGAACTCTGACTGATGGCACCTGGAGATCTCTCACTATTACAATTTATCTCCAGACAACCAATATCACTTGACTTGGAGAAAACGGGGTGGACTCTATGGCCTTATGCCCTGCTGAGGTCCCTCCCCTCCCTAAAGAGAGCCAGTTTGGTGTAGTGGTTGTGCGCAGCCACAGACTCTAATCTGGGAGAACTGAGTTTGATTCCCCACTGCGCCACATGCAGCTGCTGGATGACCTTGGGTCAGTCACAAGTCCTTTCAGAGCTGTTCTCTCAGGAGAAGTCCTCGAAAGAGCTCTCTCAGCCCCACCTACCTTACAGGGTGACTGTTGTGGGGAGGGGAAGGGAGAGGAGATGGTAAGCTGCTCTCTGAGACTCCTTTGGGTAGTGAAAGGCGGGGTATGAATCCAATCTTCTCCTCTTAAACCCTCCCCTCCCCAGGCTCCACTCCCAAAATGTCCAGGTATTTCATGGTCCAGAGCTGGCAACCCTCCTATAGAGATCAGTTCCCTTGGAGAAAATGGCTGTTTTGGAAGATGGATTCTACAGCGTTATACCCTCCTGAGGCCCTTCCCCTTCCCAAACACCACCCTCCTTAAACTCCACCCCTCAAAATCTCCAGAAATTTCCCAACCTGGAGTTGGCAACCCTACCTGATCCCAAGGCATTTCTTCAAAGGAAGACCTCATTTGTGTTATTCATAATCCACCTTTCTCAGTTGAACTCAAGGCAGATTCCACAAAGGGTGATTCCCCACTAGTGTCAGCTATGCCGCCATGACTGTGGAGAGAGTTGACAATTGCTTTACATTCCTTCCCATGCGCTTAATTGCTTCAAAGCTGTAACGCTCATCTTGAATGTTGTACCGGAGGCGAATGTGGTGTTTATCGTCTGTGGGAGCTTCTCCATTCCGAGCTTTGCAGCTGTTAGAGCGTCCGACAATATCCCATGCGCGGGATCGAGCCTCATTGGCCCTAGCTATGCGGGGATGCATACGAATGCCCTATATCCTATTATGCACATAGGTATCCCGCCATTCTTAACAGTGTTCATGTTATTGTATCTATGGCTTTTCAATAAAGTAAAACCTTCCTAGAAGCGTGTACTACGTTGATTCAGCTGTGGGTTCTGACATTTAGACCTTAAATCCTGGTTTGACCCTGTCCCCAAACTTACATTCTACACTACACTCGCGTTCACCCCTGTAGTTTATCTCGGGGTATTTTTTTGTTTCCACATTGAGGTCACCCCGGTTCTTCCCCACACTTGTCCCGGGATAAACGGATGCTGCTATAACCAAGGATAAATGCAAGGTTTTTGTGTCGTGAGTTGAACTCTAATAAAACCAGGGATGAGATCCAAGTGCGGAAAGGACCAAAGCGAGTCAATACAATCAACAGATGGGCCATTCTATAAGCGATGCAATAGGATTGGGGCAGTAGAACCAACCAGAAGTCTACAAACAGAACCAAAACTGGGCATGGAACAGGAGTCACTGGGGGCATGTGGGGGAGAGATATTTGTGAATTCCCTGCATTGTGCAGGGGGTTGGACTAGATGACCCTGGAGGTCCCTTCCAACTCTATGATTCTGGGAAAGCAAAGCGTAAGTATTGGCCTGACACATTAAATGATGCAGAATTCCATAGTTCCAACCAGCTGTACTCAGTAGTACAGACCACAGTCCCTAATGCTTTTTCTAGGGAACTTTGTGAATCGTTTAGTACAGTGCAAGTTTATTTGTTGTTGTTGTTCAGTCGCACAGTCGAGTCCGACTCTTCGCGACCCCATAGACCAGCTCCCGCCAGGCCCTCCTGTCTTTCGCCAGTCCTCTGAAGTTGGCTCAGTTTCATGTTCGTTGCATCGATGACACTGTCTAACCATCTCACCCTTTGCCGTCCCCGTCTTCTTTGACCTTCAAAGTTTATTGCCTGCACAGAAAAGCCCTCTTGAATCCCAGTATTTCTGTACCCGCTTTCCCCTTCTCTTTTTCTGAGCCCGCTTGCGGGGTGGGTGGGATACAAGTTTGATAAATAAATAAATAAATAAATAAATTTCTCCCCTTTGCTGTATCATAGGATCCGACAGCAAACCAGCCACGTTGCAAAGAGACTGAAGTTCACAGACGGGGAGACAAGAAGATGTTGGGGTGTCCTCTCCTTGGGATCTTGATTCCTGCAGTCATTTCAACACTCCTGTTATGGGAGGGTAAGGAAGAGGCTGATGTGGGGGCTGTAAAGACTGCAACCAGCGGGTCTTCCCTGGATGGTTGTTCTATCTCCTTGTTGTAGACATTAGATTCCATGTCAAAAATGAAGTCAAATGAGGAGGAAGTTCCCATCAAATGAGGAGGAAGAACCCATCAAAACTGACTACTTTCTTCTCAGTATAATCAGGAAACATGCTTCAATTAATAGGAAAACAATAAGACCAAATAGCTAAACAACAATTGACAACTTTCTTCTTTTTCTTCTTCATCTTCTTCTTCTTCTTGAGCATATTTTAAACAGATTAAGGAAATACATAAAGTTAAATACTTAAAATGACATCATCATACCATCATCATGGGAATAATATTCAAACAGCATAATTGGTTACAAAAGCTTAAACAACATTTACATAAAAATCTCCTTATTGGTCAAACGTCAGTAAGGTGTTTCTATGCAATAGCGTCACATATTTACTTGACATGACCTAAGGCATATCGGCTAAAGCTTGTTCTTCCCCAAACAAAAGTATTCATTACTGATACGAGACTAAAATCCTATCTGACCCAGACATTGAAAGGTTTGCCCTAAGAACTACAGAATCATGAACTTTGTACCTATTATGTTGCTTGCTAGCAATATCAGACCTACAAGAGGAAAGCCTTCTATATAACAGGCCTTTCGAACATCCTAATAAAATATTACTTAAAGAATAAATCTATAAAAACCAGAGAAATATGAATAATCAAAACAGGGGGAAATCTTTATAGTCCCATCTCTACTACATCCTCTAGTCCAGGGGTGAGGTGGGGAATGGTGTTCAACAGTTGGGAGGTTAAGTTTCTTGCCTCCTTTTCCCTGCAGGTGTGCAGTGCGATGTGCCTGGGTACAGCCTGAACATCTCGTCTCCGGTGACTGTGCAAGAAGGTCTCTGCGTCACCATCCCGTGCGCGTTCACTTACGACGCGTCCCATGATGACCCACATGCCAAATTGTACGGGTACTGGTATGCGGAAGGGCACCCCGAAGACCATTTAGTGGCCACCAATAATCCGAAGGGAGTTAACGAGATAGGCCACCACGTTAGGGACCGTTTTACGATCTCAGAGGCAAAAGTGGAGCAGGGCGACTGCTCCCTCGCCGTCCGTTATGCTGAAGCGGCCGACAACAACACCATCTACTACTTCAGGATGGAGAAAGGCGAAAGAGCACGATACAGTTTCAAGCAAGAGGGGAGAACAGTGTCTCTGATCGTGACCGGTGAGTGCCTGAAAGGAGGGTCCCCTGCTGCTTCCAGAAGTCCCAGCCGCTAAAGGGTTGCCAACCTCCAGGTGGGGCCTGGAGATCTCCTGGAAACACAGGTGGTCTCCAGATGACAGAGATCCTTTCCCTTGGCTGCTTTGGAGGGCGGGCTTTACTGGAGCTGGCAACCCCACTTACATTCAGAAATGTATGTGGCGTAGTGGTTAAACACAGCAGACTCTAATCTGGAGAACTGGGTTCGAATTCCCCACTCCTCCTGATGAAGCCTGGTGGGTGGGCGAGGGTTGCCAGCTCCAAGTTGGGAAACACCAGCATTTTGGAGGTGGAGCCTGAGGAAGGCAGGGAGTGGGGAGGGGAGGGACTTCAGTGAGGCCTGATGCCAAGGAGCCCACCTTCCAAAGTGACCATTGTCTCCTGGTGGACTGATCCCTATTGCCTTGAGATCAGTTGTAATCCCAGGAGATCTCCAGCCACCACCTGGAGGCTGGCAACCCCAACTTGGGCCAGTCACAGTTCTCTCAGAGCTCTCTCAGCCCCACCTGCCTCACAAGGTGCCTGTTCTGGGGAGAGGAAGGGAAAGGAGATTGTCAGATGCTTGGAGACTCCCTTCACAGGGTATAAAAACCCTCTCTTTGTCTTCAGATGTATTAAGGAAAGGCCGGTGGCTCGACTTTCCTAGGCAAGTCTGACACCAGACTGCCGTGTTGAAGAATTAAACATTTTATTGTTTTTCTCACCTTAAAAAAATCAGGCTCCCAGCTTACATGGATGCAGGATATAGGACATAATATTGACCTAGATCACTGGTCCAAAATATGGAAAGTAACAAAATTCATGTATGGCTGCGAGAGTTGGACTATAAGGAAGGCCGAGCGCCAAAGAATAGATTCTTTTGAACTATGGTGCTGGAGAAGACTCTTGAGAGTCCCTTGGACTGCAAGAAGATCAGATCAGTCAATCCTAAAAGAAATCAACTCTGACTGTTCCCTGGAAGGCCAGAATGAAACTGAAGCTCAAATACTTTGGCCACCCAATGAGAAGGGAGCACTCACTGGAGAAGACCCTGATTCTGGGAAAGAATGAAGGTCAAAGAAGACGGGGACGGCAAAGGATGAGATGGTTAGACAGTGTCATCGATGCAACGAACATGAAATTGAGCAAACTTCAGAGGACGGCGGAAGACAGGAAAGCCTGGCGTGATCTGATCCATGGGGTTGTGGAGAGTTGGACTCGACTGCGCGACTGAACAACAACAACAAAAACAAAATTCATGAGAGCTACAACATATAAATAAAATATTTATAAGATGTTTCACAGATGGCATTTGTCTCCTGACAAAATAGCCATGTGTCATCCAACTGTTAATAATAAATGTTGGAAATGTAAAACCAATGTCGGAACATTTTACCATATGTGGTGGAGATGTGGGAAAATTCAAAAATTTTGGCTTAAAATACAAAAGATAATACAGGAAATATTGAATGTTAACTTAGACTTAATACCAGAAATCTTCTTGTTGAATATAATTCCCGATGGTTATAAACAAAATGATTGGTATATGGTGACGTATATCTTAACGTCAGCTAGAACTTTGTTAGCTGAGTGTTGGAAATCGGATAGAACCCCTTCGAGAGAGGAGATAATACAAAGACTGTTGGAATCAGCAGAAACTGATACATTAAATGTTATACTACTAGGAAAAGATGAATTGTTTTAAAACGATGGGCAAGAGTGTATAAATGATTAGAAAAGAAGCTCGTTTGGTAGACTCGGAAAATGTAATGTAACTAAGCAATGTAAGACCTTGAGGAATTTCACATTACCCAGTTTCACCCGGTTTCAAGCCGGTAATCATCTGTTTTGAAGTGAACCGGTACAGGGCTGCCATTTCACACAGGGCTTGCCCCTACCGGAAATGAGCTGGATCAGAAGCAGTTTGGCATTTCAGACTGCACCGCTTTGTTTTCCCGCCGTTTTCCTCCCGCGCGGGTGATCGATTTTTTTTAAAAAAATCCGTTCGATTTATAGCACTATAGCGCTATAGCAGTATAACAAAACACTCCATGCATTCCAATGGGATTGATATAATGTTATAACGCTATAAAGCGAACATTCAAAAAAAAAAAAAAACAACAGCCGGAGATCACCCGTGCAGGCAAAAAACAGTGGGGAAAAAGCGTATCAGGACCGGGAGAGGGAACTAAAGACTACTCGGAAGCGGTTGACAGGTAAAACGCTTCAGTCCCAGTTCCTAAACGGAACAGAAGCGTTTGTGTATGAAATGGCAAATATATTCCAGAAGGGAACCGGTTCTCAAACGGGTTCTGTCTGAAATGACAGACCAGAACCCGTTTGAGAACCGGTTCCCTACCGGAATATATCGCCTGTCTGAAATTCCCCTATGTTTTGAAAAATTATAAATAAACCTGGGGGGGGGGAGAGAAATCAGCCTCCCAGCCCAGAGAAAAACCAAAAATCCCAGATGATAGCTGGGTGGAGGTCATTCTTCTAGTCCCAGTTCATCTGAAGTGACGAGGAGCTGGTTTGGAGGGAATCTTGGGTTCTGTGGAGGCAACTGGATACTGACTCCTCTCCTCTCTTTTCAGAGGGAAAACCGGAGATAACTGTTTCAGGACCACTGAGGGCGGGACACAAAGCAAGCATTGTCTGCGCAGCCCAGATGTGTCCTTCGTCGATGCCACCCGCAATCACCTTGACGGGCTTTTCTGAGGGCTCCACAAAGGTACTGTTTCCAAATGTGATGGACACCAGGTTGGAGAGACGTGTGGACTTCATCCCTTCTGCGGCAGACCATCGACGAAATATGACCTGCAAAGTCACCTATTACAAAAGGTCCGCGTCCATAACCCTTGAGAGGACCATCACTCTTAACGTCAGCTGTGAGTGGCTCTTTGGAACCTCATCTCTCTGCCCTCCCCCACCACTGAGGGCTCATTTTTCCTGATGCTGATCAGAACATTTCCCTCTGCTAGAGTCAGGCGGAGATGGAGAAGAGGCCGTTCAAGCAAATCCCAGCCCAGTTGTGCTGTTGGAGAAGCGGTCTGTCAGTGGCTACTAGCCGTGGAGATTAAAGGGAACCTCCACGTTCAGAGGTAGTCAGCCTCTGAATCCCAGAGACAGGAGGCAACATCAAGGGAAGGCCTCGGCCTCTACGCCCTGTTGTTGGCCCTCCAGAGGAACTGGTTGCCCAGAGTGTGACACAGGGTGCTGGACAAGATGGACCACTGGTCTTATCCAGCAGGGCCCTTCTGATGCTCTTAAAAGGGTACGATAGCTGAAGCACATTTTTCTCCAGATGAAAATAGCTACACCTTTCTCTTATGCTCCTAAAGGGGTGGGGGGTGAATGTAAGACCCAACTTAGACATGGAAGTCAAAGGGTAGCTGTTGCTAACCTGCATCTTTTTACAAGCTTCTGGGAGCAGGGCAGGGCATCACAGGGTGTCATGCACGACCAGGACTCTGGTGTGGCTGCAACATTAGTTTTTCCTTCAGTTATTCCCTCTGCTGCTGCACTGGGCGACAGCTGAGGACCAGGGACTGGGGGGCAGGAGATCTTATACTGAGTCAAACCATTGGTCCATCTAGCGCAGCATTCTCTGTGCTGATTGGCTGCAGCCTTTTAGGGTTTTAAGCAGGAAATGATCATTCCCAGCACCTACTACTCAAGATATATTAAATGTTACTGGCAGGATGCAAGCCTGGGACCTTCCGTGTGCAAAACAAGACCTCTCTCACTAATTCACAGCCCCTCCTGTTAGCAGCCAGTGTGGTGCAGCAGCAAAAAGGGCTAATGCGATTTCGAAGTGTATCAACAGAGGCAAATGGAAAGTGTCACAGTCCCGCTGTACATCGCATTGGTCAAGCTGGAGTATTGTGTGCAGTCCTGGAGGCTTTGCTTCAAAAAGGATGTGGACAGACTGTAGTGGGTGCCGAAGAGAGCAACAAGGATGATCAGGGGCCTGGAGACCAAGCCCCGTGAGGAAAGGCTGAGGGACTTGGGAATGTTTGGTCTGGAGAAGAAAAGGTTGGGGGCGGGGGACACGATTAGTCTCTTTTAAGTATTTGAAATGGTGTCAGAAGAGGGCAGGGAGCTGTTCCTGTTGGCAACCGAGGATAGGACTCACAATAATAGGGTTAAATTATGGGCGGGAAGGTACCAGCTGGATATTAGGATTTATTTATTTTTTGTACAGTTACAGTTGTGCAGCAGTGGAATCCGCTGCCTCGGGAGGCGGTGAGCTCCCCCTCCATGGCAGTCTTCAGGCAGCGGCTGGACAAACACTTGTCAGGGATGCTCTAGGCTGATCCTGCACTAAGCAGGGGGGTTGGACTAGATGGCCTATTGGGCCCCTTCCAGCCGTGTGATTCTACGATTCTAAGCAGCGGGACAGGCGGTGAGCTCCCCCTCCATGGCAGTCTTCAAGCAGCGGCTGGACAAACACTTGTCAGGGATGCTCTAGGCTGATCCTGCACTAAGCAGGGGGGTTGGACTAGATGGCCTATAGGGCCCCTTCCAGCTGTGTGATTCTACGATTCCAAGCAGCAGGACAGTGGGGAAGGAAGTATAAGGAAGACCGTGAAGCCAAAGCTTAGCTGGGGAGGAGAGACAGATGCATCAGGTCTGACGTGTTTGTAAATCTGGATTGAGGAAGCAGCGGGAATACCCTGAGATATCGGATTCTCTCCTTCACTGTGCTACATCCTCATTACTGGGATACCGCACCAGCCATGCTTGTGTTTTGTGTTGCAGATGCACCCAGGATGGTTCAGTTCAGCGGGCGCCTGATGCACTCCAATGGATGTGAGTTTATGATCTAGTCAAGATGGCCACGTAGTTTACAAGCCAATGAGGCAAGTCGTCGGCTCTCAGCCTGGGTTGGTGGCGGAGAGTCCCGCCGAATTCCAGCTGATTTATGACAACCCGGCGGGGCTTTCAGGGCGAGAGACCTTTCAGAGGCGGCTTGCCGTTTGCCTGCCTCTGCGCCACGACCCTGGTATTCCTTGGGGGTCTCCCATCCGAATACAAACCAGGGCTGACCCTGCTTAGCTTCTGAGATCTGATGAGACTGGGCTAGCCTGGCCTATCCAGGTTACGTTCAGCCTGTGCTGCCCTGCTGTAAAATGGGCATAACCGCAACAGACTTCAGAGGATCGTAGGCTTGCGTTGCCAACTCCTAGGTGAGAAATACCTGGAGATTTGGGGGGTTGGAGCCCGGGGAGGGTGCTGCTTGGGGACAAGAGGGACCTCAGCACAGTCTAACGCCTTCCAAAGCAGCCATTTTGTGCAGAGAAAAGGATCTCTGTAGCCTGGAGGGCTGTTGTAGGCAGGTCGGAAATGTATTGTATATGGCCATTGGCCTTCACAATCTGAAATCATTTATAATAAAATGTAATTACGGATCTGACAATAAAATGTATCAATAAAATATGGCAATATAATACATATTATCTAAGGTCTAAGGTAAGGGTAAAGGTTCCCTTGCTCGAAAGCCAGTTGAGTCCGACTCTAGGGTTGCGGACGGTGCTCATCTCCGTTTCAAGGCCGAAGAGCCAGCACTGTCCAAAGACATTTCCGTGGTCATGTGGCTGGCATGACTAAACACCAAGGCGCACGGAACGCTGTTCCCTTCCCACTGAAGTGGTACCTATTTATCTACTTGCAATTTCTTGCTTTCAAACTGCTAGGTTGGCAGGAGCTTGAACTAGAGAAGGGAGCTCACTCCGTCATGTGGCAACTCGGGTCTCGAACTGCTGAACTACTGACCTTCCACAGCCTGCAGTTCAGCGTTTTAACCACTTGAGCCACCGCAGCTCCACATCTAAGGTCTAGTCAGCTTTAAAATCTTTCTAACAGGCTAACTAGCAGCAGCGAGAACTGTGATTCTGGGGAAATCTCCAGGCCTTACCTGGAGATTGTACAAATTAGACAGAAGGACCACGGTGTAGTGATAAAAACATCCACACAACAGCACCGTGTGAGTTACCTTAACCATGTGTGAAGTATGATGCAAACATACGCTAATCAATTTTATATATCAGAAATGTTCTCATCAACAAACCATATGACATGTATTGAAACAATTCATGAACAATTGGATATATTTTATGGAAAACATTTGTTACATGAAACAAATAAAGATATATAGGCCCCGTTCACACGGAGGATTTGCCGTGCTAAAGGCATGAATGTCAGGCGGATTTTTGGGGTGCAATCACACCACAACATCTGGGAAGCATTAGCGCACCCGTGGCCAACCTGTGGCGTCCCGCCGAAGATACACAGTCAAAAACTACCTCAGAAAGTCCACTAGTATCTGGAAACCGCAGGGCAGGGGCGGGCGTCCGATCGCGGGAGCACCAGTATCCAGTGTTCCCTCTAAGATGAGTTAGTGTGAGCTAGCTCACACTTTTATAGCCTCCAGCTCACACATTTTTGTCTTAGCTCAGGAAGGACGGCTCCAGAGCAAACTAATTTATGCAGTAGCCAAATCACTCGCTCCCAGCTTTAATACCAGTCGCTCACAAAGTAGAATTTTTGCTCATAGGACTCCACAGCTTAGAGGGATCATTGCCAGTATCCCGTGGCATCCAGCACCCATCCATGTCCCATCACAAACCGGATTTGTGATGGGACATGGATGTCCCATCTGATGTATAAAATTTCTGATGTATAAAATTGATTAGTATATGTTTGCTTCATACTTCATACAGACCCAGTTTGGTGTAGTGCTTAGGAGTGCGGACTCTAAAGTGGGAGAACCGGGTTTTGACTCCCCACTTCTCCACATGCAGCTGCTAGTATGACCTTGGGTCAGTCACAAGTTCTCTCAGAGCTGTTCTCTCACGAGCAGTTCTCTCAGAGCTCTCTCAGCCCCACCGACCCCACAGGGTGCCTGTTGTGGGGAGGGGAAGGGAAAGGAGATTGTAAGCCACTCTGAGACTCCTCTGGGTAGTGAAGGGCAGGGTATGAATCCAATCTCTTCTTCTCTTTTTCATTGCTAATATAACTCACACGGTGCTGTTGTTTTGATGTTCCTACCTGGAGATTGGCAACCAAATGTGCAACCCTATTTCTTCCCCCTTCTTTTCAACTACCTGCTCCTCAGGGCAAGATGGATCCTGTTATATTGTGTTAAATGTTCGAATGTTTCTTGGGTTTTGCTTTTTTTTTTTGCTTCTGTAGGAGAAACTGGAGGTGGGGGTTATCAAAGTTTGAGACCCATCGTGGTAATTCCTTTTGACCTCTTGCAGCTGTATCGGAATTCGAAAATGTCACCCAGATCGTCGCAGAGGAAGACGACTCCCTCCTGGTCCGTTGCAAGGCCGACGGCAACCCTGCGCTCACGGCGGCTTGGGTGGAGAAACCGCCATTCTCGACAGCTCAGTCACCTGTATCAAATAACACATTGCGGCTTTTTGACCTGAAGTGGCGAGACAAGGGCAAATACACCTGCAAGACCAAGAACCAAGAAAGTTCTGTTAAGGGAGTCTTCTTTCTCCAGATGCAACGTAAGTGAACCACGATTGAGGTTGTCTGAGAAGGATCCTTCTTGGACTTGCCAGCTGTCGGTGCAAAACCGGAGCACTCGTGAATGTCTCATGGCAAAGGGGGGGAAAATTGTTTAATTGGGACTGGATAAACATACAGGGCAGAGAGATCCAGGTGTGCAGCCGTGTTGGTCTGAAGCAGCAGAACAAAGTTTGAGCCCAGGCGCACCTTCAAGACCGACAAAGTTTTATTCAAGGCATGCGCCTTCATGTGTATGCACACTTCCTCGGATACAGTGGAATGGGATTTACCAGTCCCATACATATAGGCATAAGTTGAGCAGTCAATCAGCATACAATGTAATGAAGATATTTATTGACTCAGGAATAACAAGATTGGTTTATATGGTTACCATTGAACATAATGAAGATGTTTTAACAAATGCAAAAACCGAAGGATGACCCTGTGGACCTGGCTTGTTACCTCTGTTTGGTGTTTGCGTCTGTTAAAACATCTTCATTATGTTAAATCGTAATCCTATGAACCAAGCTTGTTCTTCCTGATTCAATAAAAATCTTCATTATGTTGTATGCTATTTTACTGCTCAACCTCTGCTTATATGTATGGACTGGTCATTCCCATTTCACTGTATCTGAGGAAGTGTGCATGCACACCAAAGCTCATACCTCGACTAAAACTTGGTTGGCTTTAAAGATACCACTGGACTCAAACTTTGTTCTGTGTGGAGCAGAGGTCCATCAGTGACTGTTAGTCATAAGGTATAGATGGAACACTGTGTTTGGGGCAGTGATGCTCTGTATTCTTGGTGCTTGGGGGGGCAAGAGTGGTAGGAATTCTGGAGTCTGGCCTGTAGCTACAGTGGGGCTGTTCGGGGCTCCGCCCCCTTCCCCACAAGATTTCCTTCTGAAGATGGTAAGGGATTTCATCGCTTTAGACAGGGGAAGGGTGGGGGTGGTTTTTTTTGCATTTCATTTATGTCTGGGGTGGCTGTTGTGTGGTGTGTGTGTTTGCGCTGCATTTAATTTAATTTATTATTAGTATTATTCTCTTTATTATTACTTAAAAGTACAGTTGTTTAAAAAGGTAAAGGTAAAGGTTCCCTTGTTCGAAAGCTAGTCGAATCCGACTCTAGGGTTGTGGTGCTCATCTCATTTTCAAAGCCGAAGAGCCAGCGCTGTCTGAAGACGTTTCCGTGGTCATGTGGCCGGCATGACTAAACACCAAGGCGCACGGAACGCTGTTACCTTCCCACCGAAGCGGTACCTATTTATCTACTTGCAATTTCTTGCTTTCGAACTGATAGGTTGGCAGGAGCGGGAACTAGAGACGGGAGCTCACTCCGTCATGCGGCAACTCGGGTCTTGAACTGCTGAACTACCAACCTTCCACAGCCTGCAGTTCAGCATCTTAGCACTTGAGCCACCGCAGCTCCTTTTATAGTTGTTTAGAGACAGGCATAAAAATAATGGCCACCCCACTAGGATATTTTTTTTTGCCTCACAAGCTGCAAAATCCTGGCTACGGGCCTGTCTGGAGTTCTGGCCCCACTGGTGGACCTCCTGATGGCCCCTGGGTTTTGGCCACTGGGTGACACAGAGCGTTGGGCTGGATGGGCCACTGGTCTGATCCAACATGACATCTCTTAGGTTCTTATGTTGAAGTCCACTGCAGGGGACAGCAGGGGATATGGGGGTCTCTTGCTAGAACTCCTTGTTGCATCAGAAACTTGTTATCTGGGGTGCATATTGGGGTGCACCCCAGTATATACGGCTGAGTTTGTGTCAGAGTTCATCGGAGGGTTCAACCACAGCTGATGGGGAGGCCAATATATTTGGAGGTGCAAAAGGCAGCCCTGTCTGAAGGCGGATACTTTGAGCTCAGGGCTGCCCCTGTTTACTTTCTTTTCTCTCTTTCTCTCTTGGTTCATCGGAAAGCCTCAGCACAGTTTTTGATGCACTGCCTTAACGTCTGCCACCCATCTCTCCCCTATCCCTTCCCCTTTCTTTACACTGAAATCCCTGATGGTCCTTTGCCTAAATTGGGTTTAGCTGTGTGATGTAGACTGTAAGCTCTCTAGGGCAGGGACTACATCACTTCCAGGATCATATACTTTGGGGGTGGTCAATAAAACCCCAATAGCAGCACTGTTAGTAGACTTCATAGAAGAGTTCTGCTGTAGACTTGCTTGTTTCTTAGGCTGATTCTGCATTGGCTTTTCCCTCCGTTGTTTTACGAAGCCCACATTGGAACAGAGATTCCCTTCTGCATTGCATGCCGCTTTCGCTCCCTTTGATCATCGGGTTTTATGATACCTTCTGCATAAATGTATGGTCCTTCAGGGGTGACTTTGCAGTCAGTACAGCATTGCCCCGAGGTGTTTGAATGTGGTTTTGAGCTACACTTTCCCCTCCCAGTTGAGAAATGTGGAGCGAATCCTAGGTGCACAATCGCCCTTAGACTGATCTGCCCTATTTTGGTTCTGGCTCCTTGCTTGCAGGCCCAGAGCTCCACCGAGTGGAAGTAAAATGTAGAGGTTTTTTGTTTTGTTTTTTAGGAAAACAAATTCAATTAAAGCTTCCCTCCTCCCTTCCCTCCTTCTTGCTTAACTCTGACCAGCTCAAAGAGGAAAGTTGCATAGCTCTTTGGGGAAACATACAGCTCAGGTTCTGACAAATGTCGGAAGAGTTCCCCAATTCTTTAAAAAAGCTGTCTACATTCGGTGTCGTTTTCACACCTCAACAGTGCTAGCATACTTTTGCACATCTGCATATGTTTATCGCCCTCTCGTGGCGGCTCCACTGTCATTGCACCTCTGAATCTTCTCCAAACAACATTCAAACAAGCATAGAGAAAGACGGCGTCACAGCAGCACAAAGCTGATTTAGAAATGCAAATACAGATTCGAATATGGAGAAGTTGGTCTCTGAGTCATTTAAGGCCCAAGCCCGTCAGGGTTTTATATAAGCTGAAACAAATCTTTCGATGACCAAATGATGTTACGGTGTGGAGGGTCCTCCAGATTCAGACTGGGGATTTGGGCTTGGCAGAGAATTTAAATATTTCCTTCTGTGCTCTTTTTTGCAATTTACGACAGGGCTGCCTGGGGATCTCCCAGAATTCCCGCTCATCTCCAGATGATGGGCAGCAGCTCCTCTGGAGAAAGTGGCTCCTTTGGAGGGTGAACTCCATGGCTTTATACCCTGCGGAGGCCCCTCCCCTCCCCAAACCCCGCCCTCCCCAGGTTCCACCCCCTAATCACCAGGAATTTCCCAACACGGAATTGGCTACTCTAATTGAAGAACATGAGAAGAGCCCAGCTGGATCAGACCAAGGGCCCATCGAGTCCAGCATTCTGTAAGCACAGCGGCCGACCAGCTGTCTTTTGGAAGCCCAAGAGCAGGAAGACTGCGACAGCTTCCTCCCGGCCATGCATCCCAGCAATGGCTATAGTACAGAGCCAGTTTGGTGCAGTGGTTAAGAGCGGCGGACTCTAACCTGGGAGAACCGGGTTTGATTCCTCACTCCTCCACATGCAGCTGCTGGTGTGACCTTGGGTCAGTCACAAGTTCTCTCAGAGCTGTTCTCTTAGGGGCAGTTCTTGAGAGAACTCTCTCAGCCCCACCGACCTCACAGGGTGTCTGTTGTGGGGAGGGGAAGGGAAAGGAGATAGTAAGCCGCTCTGAGACTCCTTCGGGTAGTGGAGGGCAGGGTATAAATCCAATCTCTTCTACTATGCTCTGGTTCCTTGCCAAGGGGGAGTCGTCATAGGCGCTGAAATATGATACTGGGGGGTGTTTAATCTCCCACTCCTTAATCTCTCCTGACCTGGATGGCTCAGGCTAGTCTGATATTGGCAGATCTTGGAAACGAAGCAGTCGGCCCTGGTCAGTATTTGGATGTTGTTGTTCAGTCGCACAGTCGAGTCTGACTCTTTGCGACCCCATGGACCAGATCACGCCAGGCCTTCCTGTCTTCCGTTGTCCTCTGAAGTTTGCTCAACTTCCATGTTCGTTGCATCGATGACACTGTCTAACCACCTCATCCTTTGCCGTCCCCGTCTTCTTTGACCTTCAATCTTTCCCAGCATCAGGGTCTTCTCCAGTGAGTGCTCCCTTCTCATTGGGTGGCCAAAGTATTTGAGCTTCAGCTTCAGTATCTGGCCTTCCAGGGAACAGTCAGGGTTGATTACTTCTAGGATCGACTGATTTGATCTCCTTGCAGTCCAAGGGACTCTCAAGAGTCTTCTCCAGCACCATAGTTCAAAAGAATCTATTCTTCGGCGCTCGGCCTTCCTTATAGTCCAACTCTCGCAGCCATACATGACTACTGAAAGACTATTGAAAGAGGTAGTCAATCTTTAAAGGTACAATTGTGGTCTTAGGGTACTGTCTCAGTGATGATCTGGTTCTTATAGATCCACATGGGTCAATGCAGGGGTAATTCATGAGGACAACCAGATGGATTTCACCTAGAGAACTGGTGTTGAGTAGTGATGGGCATGAACTGGGAAAATGTGGTATGGTTCATGGTATGCCAGCTTCATGAACCATGAAACATCACAAATAAACCAGTTTCATTTGTGAGGTTTGTGACATGGTAGAACACCCCTCAGCATGATAGAGACACCAAACTCACAAGGGATATCCGGCTAACCCTCCTCTACCTACATGCCAAGGTTGGTGAGGATTGAATTTATGGGGTTCGAGTTATGGCTCCCCCAAAGAAGGTGTCCCCAGGAAAGCATTTTCTGGGGAAATGACAAGCACAGGTTCATGAGGGTCAGGATTGTATAGAATGGATCCTGTGCAAATTAAAGATGCCAAACATGCAAGAGATCTCCAGATGACTCTCCTCTACTTGCCCTCCAAGTTTGATGAGCATTGAGTCCAATGCAGAACTCACAGAACAATGCGCTGGCATCCCGCTTACAACTGAGGGATCACGTAGTTCATGCATCTTCTAGTCTTCCCATCTTCCCCAATGCCTATTCAATCAAGGATGAAGGACAGGACTGTACTCTCTGGGGAACGGTTCTGTTTCTGGCATACCTCCACACCCGTTGGCTGCTCCGGCTGGATCAATAACAGTGCCTTTGCCCCTATCGATCTCCGCATAATAATAATCTCCCAGGGCCACAATCACAGTTTCGGTGGCATGACCAGGTCAAAAAACCCAGAGTGATCCCGTCCTGCGAAACAGGCACTGTCAAGGTGTGCTTGAAGACTGAGAACAACCAGAGGCATGGTGGCCTTCCTCAGAACATCTGGGCAGGTCAGAAGACATTTTGAGAGGGCTTCTAGTGTCCTGGCCTCCCTGATGGACCTCCTGATGGCACCTGGTATTTTTGGCCA
>NW_015169335.1:22172-42718 GCF_001447785.1 Gekko japonicus
AGCCCCGCCAAGGCCCTCCCTGGCCCCAGGCAGGCAGGGGGTGGGGAGAGGCAGGGAGGAAGCAACTTACCCTCCCTCTTCTCCTGCCTCCTCCTGGATGAATGAGGGCCGGAAGCGGGGCGGCCGGAAGCAGGGGGAGGGGCTTCGTCATGTGCCCCGCCCCCCGTACCTCGCCCGGGGGAACTGCGATCCACCACGCTCCTCCGCGAGATGACCTCTGGGGCGAGTATATAGAGCTGTGCTGAAGTGGGACCCAATGATCCTGACTTGGATCCTGTTATTCCGTCCCTTTCCAGATAGCCCGATCCCCTGCAACCGGGTGGATTCCATTTGCCGGCGAGAGGACGGCGGATACAAATGCACCTGCTCCATCTGTTCCTTCCCGTCATCCACAATTGAGTGGCTGGTCGACGGGAAGATCTACAAGGGGAACACCAGGAGTCGGGAGCTAAACATCACATCCTGGAATAAAACGGGGGAAGAAGCTTTTAGCGACCTGCACTTGCTTGGAGACTGGAAGGGAAACACCTCGGTCACCTGCCTAGGAAAAAATCCCAAAGGGCAACTTCCGCTGGAATATCAACTTTTAGATAACAACGGTAAGTCTGTGAGTTGCGGGGTGTCCATTTCTGTTGTTGTTCTCTGGGCCCCTGTTCTAATAGACTGCTCCCATTTCCAGGCCAAGTCTAGCGTTGCCAACTCCAGGTTGGGAAACTCCAGGTTGAGAAATTTCTGGAGATTTAGAGGTGGAGCCTGGGGAGGGCGGGGTTTGTGGGGGGGGAGGCAAGTCACGGGGACATAATGTCATAGAGTCCACCCCTCCAAAGCAGCTATTTTCTCCAGGGGAACTGATCTCTGTTGACTGGGGATCAGTTGCGATTCCAGGAGATCTCCAGGCCCCACCTGGAGGCTGGGAAGCCTACTAGGGTTGCTAGTTGACCAGGGAGAGAAGGCCCGGTTTGGCTTGTTCTGATGCAAGCCCAGTCTCACCAGGTCTCAGAAGCTAAGCAGGGTAACCTCCAAGGACTACCCGGGCCGGGATGCAGAGGCAGGTAATATCAAGCCACCCCTCTGAAATGTCCTAGCCCCACTAGGCGTCACCAGAAGCCACCACGACTTCCAGACTCACAAACACGCCCACCTCGCCTCTGATTTCTTCCTTCCCGTCCCCGTTTTCGTTGCCCTGCCCTACCCATTCGCCAGTTGCCTCACTTCCTTGTGGGCACTCCCTGTGTCCTAAAGACACACGGATGCATGAAGCTGCCTTGGACTGAGTCAGATCTGAGGTCTATCAAGTTCTGCCGCTCTGACGGGCAGCAGTTTTCCTGGGCCGCAGAGAGAGGCCTTTCACATCCCCTACTCCTTTGGTCCTTTTAACTAGAGATGCCGGGGATTGAACTTGGGACCTTCTGCATGGCAAGCAGGTGCTCTGCCGCTGAGCTACAGACCTTCCCTAGGAAGTCACCGCACGAAGCTGCCATTATACTGACTCAGACTGCTGATCTGTCACAGTATTGCCTACTCAGACTGACAGCGGCTGGCCAGGGTTTCAGACAGAGGTCTTTCCCACCACCTGCCATCTGATCCTTTTAACTGGAGATGCCGAGGACTGAACCTGGGACTTTCTGCATGCCAAGCAGATGCTTGGCCACTAAGCCACAGCCCCACTCCATGAGCATGGTTGCCAGACCCCCCCTTGGCCACTGGCAGGGTACGGGGAGTAAGTTTGCCAGCTCCAAGTTGGGAAACTCCTGGAGATTTGGGGATGGAGCCTGGAAGAAGAAGAAGAAGAAGAGATTGGATTTATACCCCACCCTTCACTACCCAAAGGAGTCTCAGAGCGGCTTACAAACTCCTTTCCCTTCCCCTCTCCACAACAGACACCCTGTGAGGTGGGTGGGGCTGAGAGAACTCTGACACAAACTGTTCTTTTTCAAGGACAGCTGTGCAAAAAATGACTGACCCAAGGTTACATCAGCAGGTGCAAGTGGAGGAGTGGGGAATCAAACCCGGTTCTCCCAGATTAGAGTCCGCACACTTAACCACTACACCAAACAGGGACCCCAGTGCGGTACAATGGCATAGAGTCCATCCTCCAAAGCATCCGTTTTCTGCAAGGGAACTGATCTCTGTAGCCTGGTGATGAACTGTAGTGGCAAGGGATCCCCAGGTCCCACCTGGAGACTGGCATCCCTATCCACGAGTCATATCAGCAGCTGCTGCAAGCTGTAAATGAATGGGAGATGTGGTAGCCCCCAAAGAAAGTAAGATAAAGGTAAAGGTTCCCTTGCTCGAAAGCCAGTCGAATCCGACTCTAGGGTTGCGGTGCTCATCTCCGTTTCAAAGCCAAAGAGCCAGCGCAGTAGGAGGGCTTCTAGTGTCCTGGGCCCACTTGCTGGACCTCCTGAGGGCACCTGGTATTTTTGGCCACTGTGTGTGACAGAGTGTTGGACTGGATGGGCCTTTGGCCTGATTCATCATTGGCTTCTCTTATGTTCTTATGAGGAGGCCTGGTCTACCCAAATCAGGGCAGAAAGTAGGTAATGTCGGCCCCTCTCTCTGTATCCAAACATACCATATGCTGAGGCCGCTGGTCCAGCTCTTCTCGCATTGTTCGCTGTGATGGAAACAGCTTCCCAGGGTCTCAGGCAGAGGTCTCCTTCCCAGCCGTGTCCCCTGACATCCTTTAACTGGCAATGTCGGGAACTGATTCCTGGATCTTCCGCATGGAACACCTGCGCCCTCTGCCATTGCTCTGTGGGCTTAATTTAGTTTAATGGAGAGACACGGAGAAAAGATTAGCCCCAAAACGTTCAGTCGACACACACTGCTACTCAGAAGTGTATCCCCCGATCCAGTACGCATGTTCCTCATTTTTGTTACCCAGATGCAGAACTTGGCATTGCTATATTAGAACTGTGATAAGTTTCCTATGGGATTTTAAAGCTGAATGCAGGATAAAGAATATTTTAAATAAATACCTTGAGACTCTGAGTCGTGATTATAAATCAGGAGTCCAGACCACTGTTCCCTCTAAGCTGAGTTAGTGTGAGCTAGCTCACAGTTCTTTAGCCTCCGGCTCACACATTTTTGTCTTAGCTCAGGAAGGATGGCTCCAAGCAAACTAATTTGTGCAGCAGCCAAATCACTTGCTCACAACTTTAATGCCAGTGGCTCACAAAGTAGAATTTTTGCTCACAAGACTCCACAGCTTAGAGGGAACATTGGTCCAGATGCACTTTAAAGACTGAGGGCTTCTCAATAATACATTTAACTAGATGACTGGTCCTTGCAAATCACTTGCTTAGATCCTTTGAGAGTGCTATTTTGTGCTGTATCAGGAGGGGGGATTTCACAAAGTCACGTTAGCAACTTGGATCCATCAGAACATTTCCACATGTGGAAGGATTTCTGCCTGCAAAATGTTCTGGCGGGTCCAAGCAACTAACTAGTAGTCTGGATTATAATCTTAAAATATTCTGAATGACTGACTGTGTGCACACTGAAACAAGTTCCCTCTTTGCTAGACTAATGTGGCATAGATTTATATGCGAAAATTATCACTGGAAAAGCAAAACTATACTTTGGTGTAATTAGTCAATAAATGTGATATGAGCTGTCAAGAGGCCCCCCCAGTCAAAGGTAACATTGTGGAACTAATGTTCCCAGGTGCCCTGGGGGGTAATTTGGCTTAGGAGCATGGCACAGGGAAAGGGGGAAGGGGGAAGGGCCTTGGGTCCTGTGCCCTGGGATCGAAAGCCCATTCTGCAATTGATCCTTGGCTGGAATGAAACCCGGACTCCCTGTGTCTTCATGTGTTTAAAATGAGGGTTTTATGAGCCCTCGACAATCCTCTAAAGAGCTCTCAGCATCTGGCCCGAAGGCAAGCATCAGTGAGATTTTATTAAGTGTAGCCCTGTTAATAACTTTAATTTTAGAGATAAATGATGGCTATTAGAATAATTTAGTGCCAAACTGTTTAAAAGTTTATTATTTTCTCCTAATTGCCTCACCAAAAAGGAAAGAGAAAAAATCTGATTAGCGCCAGTACTTCCGCATATTTATTTTTAATTGTAGAGATAATGCGTTCATTTTTCTAAAGCGCTGACCATGATTTCAGGTGCTATTTTAATGGTGGCTAATATCAGCAATTACCACTCATTTCCTGCTAGAAAGACCTCAGGAGGCAGAAGGTGTGTTTACAAAGGATGCTCAGTCAAAGGCATGGTAGTTACGACAGGTGGCCCAGGTTAGTGGCTAGGAGAGCGAACCTGGAAGCCTCCAGTTCAAATCATGACCCAGAGTAGGGGTGCCAACCTCCAGGTGGGGCCTGGAGACCTTCTGGAATTATAGCTGATCTTCAAACTGCAACGATCAGTCCCCCAAAAGGAAATGGCTGCTTTAGAGATGGGGCTCTGTGGTAAACTAGCCCACTGTGGTTCCCGCCTTCCCTCAAACCCCACTCTCCCCAGGATCTGCCCACAAACCTGGAGTTGGCAACCTGTTAACCTGTATCAGGTAAATTGTGCTCTGGGCTTTGATCTCCCCTCCTACACGATGTGGTGATAACACTGGCTTGTAGGGTTGCCAACTTCCAGGTGCAGGGTGGAGATCTCCCAGAATTATGACTGATGTCCAGACCACAGGGATCCATTCCGCTGGAGACAATGACTGCTTTGAAGGGTGCATTCTGTGGCATTATACTCCACTGAGGTCCCTCCGCTCCCCAAACCCCACCCTCCCCATCCTCTACCTTCAAATTTCCAGGCATTTCCCAACCAAGAGCTGGCAACCATCACCTTACAATCAATGTTCCCTCTAAGCTGTGGAGTCTTGTGAGCAAAAATTCCACTTTGTGATCTACTGGCCTTAAAGTTGTGAGCGAGCGATTTGTCTACTGCATAAATTAAGTTTGCTCTGGGGCCCTCCTTCCTGAGCTAAGGCAAAAGTGTGTGAGCTGGAGGCTAAAAAACTGTGAGCTAGCTCACAGCAACTCAGCTTAGAGGGAACACTGCTTACAGTGCTGTTTAAAGAACTGCTGCAGCCCAGCGTGTACATTTCACAGAACCGATTGTTGTGCGAGTAAAATGGAGGGCGGGAGACCGATGTGCGCCACTGTGAATTCCTTAAAGGAAGGGTGGGATTTTAAAAAAATGTACTCAAACAGATAAATAATGAAATATGCTCATGTTTCTTAGAACCCACAGAGTCTCTCAGTCTAAAGAGTGGTGTGGTCGGGGCCCTCATCGTGTTTGCGGTCGTTATGGTCATTGTCACCGCCGCCGTCACTTGCCCGAAGTAAGTCCAGTAACACAAGGTTTTTTCCTTCAGGGCTGCGGGTGCTACAGACTGTGCCGCATTGTGCAACACATGGAAGCGCGTGCGCAGCAGGGAAAGGAAACGAAAAGGGAAGGGGGACCCTATCCTCTTGAGCGACAGAGTGCGGTTCCATCGAGAGGGCTCTGAGCAGTGAAGCTTGTGATGCTGATGATGTTGGGTTGGCTGGATTTAGGGTTGTCAGCTCTCGGTTGGGAGGTTCCTGGAGATTTGGGAGTGGAGCTGGCCTGCGGCTACAGCCGGACTATTGGGGGCTCCGCCCCTTTTTAAAGGGCCCACCCTCTTCCTTAAAGCCCTCTCGCTTCTTAAAGGCTCCCCTTCTTCCCAAAGAAGAAAGGGGTGGCCCGCGCTCCTCTCCCTCCCCTTCTGCAAGATTTAAAGGGCAGTTGAGATGATTGGCGGGGAGCACATGGCCCACTGATCAGCTGGAGGGCCCTTTAAGTCTTTCAGGAGAGGGGCGTGTGCCACCCCTCGCTTCTTCTCAAAAGCATTTAAAGGATTCCTTTAAATGCTTTTGGGAAGAAGTGAGGGGCAAATAATGGCAGCCCCACCAGATATCTTTTTGTCCCACAATCCACAAAATCCTGTCCCACAATCCACAAAATCCTGGCTGTCAGCCTGGAGCGGAGCCTGAAGCGGGCGGGGCTTGAAGAAGAGATGTCATAGACTCCACCCTCCAAATGAGGTATTTTCTCCAGGGGAACTATAAATTACTGAGGCTGATGCGTTGGAGAGTGATTCCAGCTCATCCTTCATTTAGTTACAGCAAATCTTGAAGTAACTTTGCCGGCTCGCAGACCAGCTTATGTTCACAAATCACACCACACCCCAACACACACCCACACCCGTGATTGGATATTTACAGTGCACCCCTAGACCCATAGGTCCCTCCTAGGATCCCAGCCTCCCGATAGGTGTGCACTAGGATCCGTTCGGGCTATTGTCTTTAGGGGCGAAGCTCGGGTCCTTCGCCTGACCATGTGTTGGCCCAACCACGTGCATGGACTTCCCAGGGTACACAACAGGAACTGATCTCTGTTGTCCGGAGAACCGTTGGAATTCTGAGAGATCACCAGGTCCCTCCTGGCTGTTGGCAACCCAGTGCGTATTTCATAGACTCCCAAGCCCTCCCTTGTGCAGGGTCCTCTTTGGGCCTTGAGGAAGACGCAGAACCTCTTGCAAACATAAGCTATCCTTTTCTTAGGGTCTTCCCAGACACTCTTCTCCTCCTGCACGGATGGAACACCTGGGAAATGTCACCCAGCCTGCACGGCTATTTAACCAGCAGTGTCCTGCTAAGCAGAGTTTTCACCTTCTAAGTCCATTGCCCTGACCTGAATGGCCCAGGATAGGCCGTTGTCTCCAGGCCTCAGAAGCTAAGCAGGGTCTGCCCCAGGGCCATAGCCAGGATGTTGTGGCTCAGGGGGCAATTTTTTTTCTGGTGGGGCTGTCATCATTTTTCAAATAATAAAAAAAAATTCCCTGTAAATAACTGTAAGGTAAAGGTAAAGGTTTCCCTTGCTCGAAAGCCAGTCGAATCCGACTCTAGGGATGCGATGCTCATCTCCGTTTCCAAGCTGAAGAGCCAGTGCTGTCCGAAGACATTTCTGTGGTTACATGGCCGGCATAACTAAACACCGAGGCACACGGGACATTGTTACCTTCCCACCAAAGCGGTCCCTATTTATTTACTTGCAATTTCTTGCTTTCGAACTGCTAGTTTGGCAGGAGCTGGGGCCAGAGATGGGAGCTCACTCTGTCACATGGCACGCGAGTCTCGAACTGCCGAACTACAGACCTTCTGGTCTGCAGTTGAGTGTCTTAACCACTTGAGCCACTGCAGCCCTTAAATAACTGTACTTCCCTCTACTCTCCCAGCTTCACTTCCCTTCCTTCATTCACACAATCCTCTTCTTCCTCCTCCTTCTCCCCCCCCCCCCCCACGCAAACTTGAGGCCACCGCCGCAGCACAGCGCTATCTTTCTGTGGGCGCCTGAGAACGTGCATCTTGTATGGGCAGAGCTAAGAAGTGTGTGTGTGTGTGTGTGGAGAGAGAGAGAAGGCAGAGTTTTCAGTCAACAGTCCGCAGCTGTTAGTTGTGGTCAGTCTACAGCAGGGGTGTCTAACTCATTTGTTATGGAGGGCCAGATTTGACATAAATTGGACATTGTCGGGCCGGGCCATGTGTGTCATAAAATGTAATGCCAGGGAGCAGAGATATAAACTTGATAAAGGACACAAACACAAAGATCACTTTTAAACTTAAAATAAAAACATGCTCGAAACATTAGCATTCTTGCAATATTTTGTTTATTTAACAGTCTCTGATAACTGACACCTCTTGCTCTGAATTACTGCATCAAAATGTCTGTGCTGTTGCAATCTGGGAGGGGGAGGGGGAGGAGCCTCAGCCCAATGCAGGGAGCAGAAGCTTGCCTATCTATCTCTCCTGAGCGATTGAGAGAGACTGGGAAAGCAATCCATGATTCATCATCAGCAGCAGAACTGGAAGAAGAAGCAGGAGGCAGCCAGTCCTTTGTGGGCCTGATAGAAGCCCTCCAGGGGCCTGATCTGGCCCTCAGGCTGCATGTTTGACACCCCTGGTCTACAGAGTGTGAGAAGCAGTCTTCTAAATAGAAGGGCTGTGAAAGGCATTAAGATTCTAAAGAAGAAAGTAAAACACTTCAGGGGGCATATTAATCAAAATCTAATATTGTCAGAGTATTATAAGAGAGTGAGGGGAAAAAATTGACAGAAACCTGAGCTAAAAAGGGAAAGATTTTACTGAGCAACATGTAATAAAGATTGGAGAGGCTATATTCACTGAAGAGAAAAGTAACAAAACATCTTGTAACTAATATGCTTCTTGTGCAAAAAAAGTGTTATCTTGTTTAATGTTAACCGAGAGTCACATGCTGTTTAAAACGTAGGAGTCTCATCCTCAGGACCACATAGTCCAACGAAGAGGCCTTAGAGCTTGGGCACAATACTGTGGGAAAGGTTAATGAAATAAGACTGGAATTAAATTCCTGGTGGCAGCGTTACATACCTTGAGTGAGAGGAAGAAACAGATTTAAAAAACAAACCCACATCATACCTAACCACACAAATTAAAAGAGAGGTAGCGTGACAGGCTATCCCTTTAAGGGAGGGGCGGGGCCCCCAATAGCCCCACTGTAGCTACAGACCAGGTCTGCACTGATTAGTACTTGGATGGGAGACTGCCAAGGAAGTCCAGGGTTGCTACGTGGACTAAGACTATGGCGAACCACCTAGGAATGTCTCTCGCCTTGAAAACCCTACAGAGTCACCGTACGTCAGCTTTGACTTGAGACCACTTTCCACTGCCACTACCAAGCCCGTTGAAATCAGTGGGCATAGAGGGGTGTAACTCTGCTGAGGATGGCACTGCAGGCTGGTAATTATCACTGTTGGGGATTTTTATTCCTCCAAAAACCATGCCTCTTGTGAGGGGCTTTCATGTGACATCATCAATATGAGACTCTGTCGTCCCTTCCCTATTTCCCTAGGCCATTATGAATTTCCATTCCGTTTTCTGTCTCTCTCTTTAAGAAAAATGACCTGAAACATACCTCCTAGAGCGTTTTCTGTAATACATGTGCAACTCATCCATTCCTTTCTTTATATATAATATTTATTTATAAGTTTTACATATTTACAACACATAAGGATTACAAGACTTGGAGTGTTTCATTCATTGGAATGTACATTACATTTTCTTTCGAAACCACTTATATACTCTAGACCATCTATTTTGAAAAATTAAGTCATCTTTCCCTCATCCGTTCCTGCTTGTTCTATGTAACCTTCTGTCTGCTCCAATATATTTCTCTCCCTAGCCGCTGCTAATATTTATTTTAAAAAATGGGAGGGGGGAAAGCTTATGAATGTCCTCTCATACAAGCTTTACAACTTTCTCACATGGTTTGTCCTTCTGCGGGATATTATTAATCCTCAAAAAATGTGCTTAATTCATCCATACATTTCTTCACAAACTGTTTAATTTCCAAGAGCAAAACCTGTGTTTAGATGTAATTGATCAAGCGATATTTATGTTGTGTTCCAATCAATTTATACCAAGAGGCATATTTGGAAGTCTGCAGGCACAAAAAAAAAAACTTAAGTGGGAAAGACCTTAAGTGGGAAAGAGATCAGGAAGACATTGATTCTTGAACATTTTTTAATGTACACTGGAAAAAACCAAGTATAATTTGTCAAGTTGCGTTTTGACATCTCCATGGATTATAGGTGAAAACACTGTCGGACTTTTGTAAGCATTTGAAAATGGATATGTTTAAAAGTGATTCAGACTTGATCTGTCAAGATAAGCTATTCACGACATTATCCTTACCTATAAAAACAGGACTTTTGCACCTTCCCTGAAACCCAAATCTTGCTGTTTATTACTTGGAGAATTAAGACACACAAGTATTAGTTTCCTAATACTCCCTCTAGTGGTCAATTCGATATCGCACAGCTTTATTTCCAGCATATCTCCCTGCAGATTTAAACTTCAGGTTTTTATGCTGGGGAAAAAGCTGTTTTATATCAAATTGACCACTAGAGGAAGCAAAACATATGTGGAGCAGAGATGAGAGAGAGAGAGAGAGAGAGAGAGAGGAACTTACTAGTGAGTAAAATGAGAGTGCAGAAAAGCCCAAAGGGACGCAATAACCCTGGGAAGAGGGTGAGTGTCTGGGAAAATCTTTATATTAAGGACAGAAAGAAGAGTTTCTATGAGAGTAGAGTAAAGCCAGCTCAGCCATGCATGTCAAACAGAATATCACATTCACACTGCACCAGTGCAAATTCCAGTTTGGACCACTGCCGCTAACATCAATCTTTAGGGTCAATATTCTTGGGTGGGTGAGGGGGGAGAAACTTGAATATTGTTATATTGACTGAGGTTTGGGAGTACTTTAGGTCCAAGTTGGAGTTCATTTGGGCTACATTAAATATGAAGAGTCTGATCTCTCTCTCTCTCTCTCTCTCTCTCTCTCTCTCTCTCTCTCTCTCTCTCTCTCGCTGATCTCTCTCTCTCTCTCTCTCTCTCTTTCTCTCTGCAGATGCCGGAAGGAGAAGAAACTTGTGATTGTCCCAGATTCTTACACAAAAAATTCAAGTGCTGTCTTCAGTGAGAAAGCCCAAGATGCCAAGGTCTGTATCCACTGTATCCACTTTTAAGCATTTCACACCAGTACTCTTTTCATTACATTACCAAAGTGGAGAATCTTTGGTTGGGCGTAGGGGACTCAAGGGAGCCCTGGTGCCTGGGAATCCCTGCACCCACAAAACAAAACGATAACTTTGAGACATTTTTGCGCAAAACCTGCTTCCTTTTCTTTCTTTTTTTAAGGGTCTTATTTAGCTTTGAGAAAAGATGACAAATGAGGGGTATGAGACAGGTGTATAAATATTATGCATGATGTGGATGGAGAGAAATGTTCTGTCCTCTCTAGAACTTGGGGTCACCCAAAACAATAGCTTGGCTGTATATTCAGGACTCCCTAAAACATTCTTCAAACAACACATACTTAATGTAGGGAATCTGCTGCCCACTTGCTTAGATGGCTTTTTACAAGAAACTATTCAAATTCATGGCTGATATGACCCATGATGGTTAAATGGAACCTCCATGCTCAGAGCAGGCTATCCCAGAATGTCAGATGCTGACAACGACAAGAGATGGCTGTTCTTTTCAAGCCCTGCTTGACGCCCTGTCTGAGTCTTCTGGCTACCCACTGTCAGAAAGAGATTGCTGATAGACTCTTGGTCTGATCCAACACAGTTCTTCATTTCAAAGAGTTTGACTGCAATCCAGTTTGGTGCAGTGGTTAGGAGCGCGGACTCTAATCTGGGAGAATTGGGTTTGATTCCCCACTCCTCCACATGCAGCTGCTGGTGTGACCTTGGGTTAGTCACAAGTTCTTTCAGAGCTGTTCTCTCAAGGGCAGTTGTCTCAGAACTCTCTCAGCCCCACCTTCCTCACAGGGTGTCTGTTGTGGGGAGGGGGAAGGAAATGAGACTGTAAGCTGCTCTGAGACTCTTTTGGGTTTGTACTCTTTTGGGTTTGGGAAGGGCGGGGTATAAATCCAATCTGTTCCCCCCCCCCCCCAAATCTGTTCTTCATCTTCATCATCCTGTGCCTGGTTAAGCTGTTTAAACCCAGATCAATGAAGTTTAAGTAATCTAACTGAATGTAGACTTGGACCTTTTTTAAAACTCACTTCTGAATACCATTTCAGATCTTTTTTTAAAAAAGTTAAGTTTGAAATGTTAGATACCAGTTTTTAAAATGTCACCAATTTCATAAACGTTTCTAACGTTATGGCTTAACATATGCAAATGTGCATGATATTTTAGGTATCAGAATGTAGTGCTTCGGAGCTCAAAAGCCCGATTGCATGTTTCGGTCCCGAACATCAGGTATTATCCTCCTCAAATACAGCTTTAAAAAGACAGATCGGTTTATTGGCCAGCCACAAGATCGGAGCTGTTCCCAGATTTAGTAAAATGGCATTTCCCCCCCTTACAACAGGGTTCTGGTACCACCGTCCTGGACCTGGAAGAAGCCAAGGATATCTCCAAAGATCTTAAAGAGACAGCAGAAGTTCCTGATCCTAACCCTCAGGATGACAAACTGTTTCATTCATCTGTCAAGTTCACTGTAGCACACCCGACACTGGAGCTGACTTCGGAAGAAAGCGAAACAGAATATTCTAGAATCAAGTCCTCATAGACCAGAAATGTTGCAGATCAAGCTCATAAAGCAGACCTAAGGAGACTCCTAAGTTTTCCAGACACTGTGAATAAGAAGGATCCCTCTCGGTTCTATTCCATTCCATTGTCTTCGAGGATACTCTTCCTCAGGGCTTTTTTTGTAGAAAAAGTCCAGCAGGAACTCATTAGCATAATAGGCCACACCCAGCAGCAGAAACTCGTTAGCATATTAGGCCACGCCCCCTGACTGCACCGCTCATTAGCCTATTAGGCCGCATTCCCATGTTACCAGAAGTGTGGTCATCCAGCCACACCCACCTTTTGCTTCTTATTCTGTTTACCTTGTTTGTTGTCAAAACCCAGGGTCTTTTTTTGTTGCAGGAACTCCTTTGCATGTTAGGCCACACACCCCGAATGTAGCCAATTCTAATGAGTTCCTGCTGTTGGGTGTGGCCTATTATGCTAATGAGTTCCTGCTGGGCGTGGCCAACTCAGGAGCCAGCCGGAACTCCGTTCCTGTGCGTTCCTACCCCAAAATAGCCCTACTCTTCCTGATTGTGGCTCAGGTTTCCTCTCTTCTCTGTCCCTTTTACTCTATTCCCTTTGGAATACAGACTACCTTGAAGAGAATTTAGCCCAAAGGTTTCCCGGGGCTGGTAGATTCTTCAGTTTTCTCAAGAAACACTAAAGTGATTTTGGTACCTGGAGCTAATCAGCCCAAAGCAGTACAATTCTGAATTCAAAGAAAAATGATTTTTTTCCCTGTGGTTATATTTGAGGAATTTTAATTTAAAAGTAGCTTAGATTAACGCTACCCCGATAACCCAGGGAAGCCTTGACCTTAACCAGGATAATGTGTGATTTTGCACTCTTATCACCCCGGTCGGGCACTATTACGTGCCAGTGATGTACTATGGAAGTAGCGGAGTTTTAACTCAGTTTAAGTAAATTTAGGTGTAAATCCTTACTACGAAATTAATTACTTATATATTTTGAACTGTAGCATAGAAATATCAAGAGATTTTTAATGTGTTAAGATAATACAACTGTCTCCAGAGGAGAGCCAGTTTGGTGTAGCGGTTTAGGAGCGTGGACTCTAATCTGGGAGAACCGGGTTTGATTCCCCATGCCTCCACATGCAGCTGCTGGTGTGACCTTGGGTCAGTCACAAGTTCTCTCAGAGATGTTCTCTCAGGGGCAGTCCCCGAAAGAGCTCTCTCAGCTCCACCTGCCTCACAGGGTGTCTGTTGGAGGGAGGGGAAGGGAAAGGAGATTGTAAGCTGCTCTGAGACTCCTTCAGGAAGTGAAGGGAGGGGTATAAATCCAATGTCTTCTTCTTCTTCTCTTCCAATTAGATTGTTTATTATTTTCTGTCCTTGCAGGATTGATCTGTGGCAATTTTTTCGGATTTAGATTACAACTGTAAAGGAGATTTTTGCCATATTCACTCCTGAATGTAATTATTTCTTGTTGTAATCACTGCATTTTGTAGGAATAAGTTATGTAATTTTGTAATAAATCTTAATTTAAAAAAAAGAAAAAGAATACAGACTACCCCATCACTTTCCCCAGCATCTAACACTTAACCTTGACTATGCAGCAGTTCATTTTATGGTAGACAGTGTTTTGAACCAGACCTTGTAGCTGCATAAGTTTGCTCTGCCGCAGTCAGTTTACTGGCCAGGAGGACACCCGTTAGCATCTCGGTGAGCCAAAGAACAGTCCTCTAACATTTTTCAAAACCCAGAACCCAGCCCATGTTTGAGCCATAGGAGGAGTGTGAATGGGACGCCAGCCTGGCAAGGTAGGCCAGAAGGCCGGCCATAAAGGAGGCAGCCCCAGCAGGGGATGACACCACCAAGTGGGCCAACAGAGAAGGGGGAGCAACACCAGGAGTGAGTGGAGGGATGCATGTGTGTGTGACAGAGGAGTGTGAAGGGGATGCCAGCCTGGCAAGGTAGGCCAGAGGGCCTGCAAAACCCAGCCATAAAGGAGGCAGCCCTCAGAGGAGGGACAGACACCACCAAGTGGGCCAACAGAGAAGGGGGAGCAACACCAGGAGTGAGTGGAGGGATGCATGTGTGTGTGACAGAGGAGTGTGAATGGGACAACAGCCTGGCAAGGTAGGCCAGAGGGCCAGCAGCCAGCCAGCCATAAAGGAGGCAGCCCCAGCAGTGGGGATGACACCACCAAGTGGGCCAACAGAGAAGGGGGAGCAACACCAGGAGTGAGTGGCTATCCCCCCTCCCGTGGCCTGGATCCCAATATCAGGGTACTGCTGAATTTCAGATAAGCTAATTGACATCAGAACTAACTGTTGCATGGTATTTTAGGGCTTTATTGTTTTAAATTGTTTTTAATGGCTGTTTTAATGGTGCTACAGTAAGAATTGTCCTGAGCCCGCCCGCAGGGAGGGCGGCATATAAGTCAAATAAATAAATCTGGAGCCACGCAGGGTCTTGCACTGCCCGTTGGCCATTTTAAGATTACAGCGATTCTGTTCCGCTCAGGATGTGAACTGTCTGCGCAGGAGGAGGGGAAAAAAATTAGAAAAAATTGTTTTGTATCTTTATTTATAGCCCGCTGCAGGTTTTGAATGAAATCTTCGGAATCCCAGAATCCTTTTATATTTTTAAAAATGTGCTTGTTATTAAGCTTGTAAATAGTCATTTGTGAGTTCAGGGATGCAAGGACTTTACAGGAGTTTTCGTTGTTGTTGACACTTAGGGTTGCCAGGTCTGGGTTGGAAAATGCCTGGAGACTTTGGGGGTGGGGCCAGGAGAGGGCGGGGCTTGGGGAGGAGAGGGGCCTCAGCAGGGTACAGTGCCACGGAGTCCCCCTTCAAAGCAGCCATTTTCTCCAGGGGAGCTGGTCTCTGTCAGCTGGAGATCAGTTGTAACAGCAGGAGATCTCCAGGCCCCACCTGGAGGCTGGCAACCCCAATGGCACTCAACCCCTCCCCCTCGTTACCTGAAAGAAATATGTTGTTAAAGAATTGGAAAAAGAGAAAAAAATCAAGAATGTAATAGAGGTTTGAGCACTGTGGGAAGTCAGAAGGGGGGGAGATATTTGGATACCAGTAGCGGAAGGGCATAAAAGATGCTGAAATGGCATGCCATGGTATCTCCCTTCCAGTTTGGTGTAGTGCTTAGGAGTGCAGACTCTAATCTGGGAGAACAGGGTCTGATTCCCCACTCCTCCACATGCAGCTGCGGGTGTGACCTTGGGTCAGTCACAATTTCTCTCAGAGCTGTTCTGTCAACAGCAGTCCTCGAAAGAGCTCTCTCAGACCCCCACCTCACAGGGTGTCTGCTGTGGTGAGGGGGAGGGAAAGGAGATTGTAAGCTGCTCTGAGACTTCTTTGGGTAATGAAGGGTGATTCATATATATAACAACCAAAACAAAAAATAATTGCAGATGGAAGAACACTGAGACAAGCCAGTTTCAAAGCTGTCCTGTGCTCGGGCATCGATACGTTAGCTCAATCGTTTAATGGCAGTTTCTTGTTCCTAAGTGAGGGCATTTTTGCAAGAGAGCTTACATGATGTTGAAATTCAATGTCCCCGGCATGCAGAAAGAAATCTACACTCAAGTTCTGATCAGGGCCAGGGGATGACGGGATTGAGTAAACTCACCTTTAAGGGAGGAGCCACGGCTCAGTGGTAGAGCCCATGTTTTATGACCAGACACTCCCAGCTTCATTTGACAAAGATCTCTTGTTATATGATCTCAGGGTTCAAGTCCTGGAGAAGACCTTCCTCCGCATGAGACCTGGAGAGTCTCTGCTAGTCAGAGGAGATCATCCTGAGCTACATGGATTGAAGTTTTGATTTGGGATAACAACAAACACACAGGAAATACGGCAAGGTTGAGTAAACGTGGAAAAACACCGTGCTCAAACAAAACACCCAGTTCTGATATGCTACTATAACTTCATATAGTCAAATAAATCATATACTTTAAATATACAGTAAAGACCCTGCCTATTAATTATAGTACACTGATGACAATGACATAAAGAACAATATATACTTTGTAGGAAAGTCCACAACTACAGAGACAAAGATGCAGACAGGATTCAATACTGTAGACCAGGGGTGTCAAACTCATTTGTTATGAGGGCCGGATCTGACATAAATGAGACCTTGTTGGGCCGGGCCATGCGTGTCATGAAATGTAATGCCAGGTAGCGGAGATAAAGACTTTATAAAGGACACAAACACAAAGGTGTTTTTTTTTTACTTAAAATAAGAAAATGCTTAAAACATTAGCACTCTTGCAATACTTTGATAACCGACACCTTTGCTCTGAACTATTGCATCAAAATGTCTGTGCTGTTGCAATCTTGAGTATGCTGTTCAGCTTTGTATCTGTAAGCTGCAAACCTACAATGACGCAGCAGCAGTAGAACTTGAAGAAGCAGCAGAAGACAGCCAGTTCCACTGTGGGCCTGATAGTGATAGAAGCCCTCTGGGGTGCATGTCTGACACCCCTGCTATAGACGGTCTTGCTTTCAAAAAAGAGATGCAGCAACCGTCAATGCAACACGCCTCCCAGGCAAAAGTTGATTCTTTTGAGAAATTCTTCTTCAGGCAAACTATTTCTCCTGGAACCGAAGCTCACAATGCTACAGTGCACAAGTCAAGAAATGCTGCAGAAGGCTTCTCCGGTTCTCCACGATTTGGGATAAGGCAGCTTCATGCATTCTGGGGGAGAGACTGTGGTTCAGTGGGAACACATCGGCATTGCATTTGGAGGGTCCCAGGCTGAACGAACCCTGACCTGGACGGCCCACGCTAGCCAGTTCTTAGCAGATCTCGGAAGCTAAGCGTCGCGGAACTAGGGTTTGGATTGAACCTCAGTCCTCTGCTAAACTGGCTACTTGAATTCCTATAGTAATTAGTAAGTAGCCTCTATAGTTGAATCTTTGGTTCGGCTTCCCAGGAGGTTTCAGGAGTCCATTAGGGATGTGCATCCGAACCAAATGCACCCCCGAAAATGGCCCATTCGGCAACCTTTCAAGCAGCTGTGGGCCAAATCAAATTCTCTAATCTGAATCGGCCCACTGCTGAAAGCCACTGCAAAAGCCTTCAGCCCCAGTGAAAGCACAGGGAGGCATTTAAATGCCTCCCCCCACACTCCCCGGCCTTTCCTGGCTCATTCCGTCAGTCCCTTGCTGGTCTCCACCCAACCAATGAAAGAACTCAAGGGAAATTGGGGGGTCCTAGGAAAAGTCTGAGCTTCCAGAATCCCACAACTCCAAGAAGGGTCAGATGGGGCCACTTGGGGGCGGGGCTCCCCCACCAGCCAGCTGGGTGGTGGCAGATTGGGGGGAAACCCACCTCCATCAGGGGGATGGTGGCCCTATCGGAAGATAACCTTTACGGCGTTATACCCTGCTGAGGTAGGTTTGCCAGCCTCCAGGTGGGGCCTGAGAATCCCCCGCTTTTACAACTGATTCCCAGCTGACAGAGATCATCTCCCCTGGGGAAAATGGCTGCTTTGAAGGGTGGACTCCGTGGCATTGTACCCCACTGAAGTTCCACTCCTCTTCATACCCTCCCCTCCCCAGGTTGCATCTCCAAAAATCTCCGAGAATTTCCCAACCGGGAGTTTGTAACCCCATAACAATACAATGTTCTTAGGCTCAATGAACGAATCGCGTGTGTTTGAGAGTCTTATTTCAGAATGGAGTATGCGGGTGTGTGTGTGGGTGTGTGTAAGAGAGAGAAAGAGTAGTGTAAGCAGGATGATGGTGGCATTTGTTGCCTCTGGCGATTGTTTCGAGGCGTCTGCATGGAAAGGGGCTGTTGCCTCCCTCCCTTGCTGCTTCTCAAATTAGCTTATCGAAGTTCAGCTTCACAAAGTGCTCTGAACTAGAGATGCGAACAAAGGGAACCGTGAGGGTTTCGCTTCTCCCCCATCCCTGCTGCCGAAATTTTCAGGCTGTCCTGCCAAGTTCGGTATGTTGTGTGGTGTTTAGATCCACTCCTGTGAGAGACAGGGGGATAAACTTGTCTCTCTTACTGTGACAGAACGCCATGCTGACTCCAAGGTGGCTTTCGTCATGCTTGCGAAACAAGCCTGTGTGCCGGGCTTGCTAGCCGAGCCGTGTTTATTGTCTGAGCAGGGGTGCTTCCTTAACTGCTAGTTGTGGGATGCTGCCAAAGACAATAGGGAACCCTTAGCATACAAGTATAGCCACGAATAAGGAACTGTGGGGGCTCAAGTGGTTAAGACGCTAAACTGCAGGCTGTGGAAGGTTGGTAGTTCAGCAGTTCGAGACCCGAGTTGCCGCATGATGGAGTGAGCTCCCGTCTCTAGTTCCAGCTCCTGCCAACCTAGCAGTTCAAAAGCAGGAAATTGCAAGTAGATAAATAGGTACCCCTTTGGTGGGACGGTAACAGTGTTCTGTGCGCCTTCGTGTTTAGTCATGCCGGCCACATGACCACGGAAACGTCTTCGGACAGCGCTGGCTCTTCGGCTTGGAAACGGAGATGAGCACCGCAACCCTAGAGTCGGATTCGACTGGCTTTCGAGCAAGGGAACCTTTACCTTTACCTTAAACATACAGGGCAGAGAGATCCAGGTGGGCAGCCGTCCCGTGGCCCCTTCAAGGCCGACAAAGCTTTTGTGTGCCCACACCCCTCCTCAGATACAGTGAAATGGGACTTATCAGTCTATACATCTAGGCAGCAGTTGCGCAGTCAACTAGCATACAACATAATGAAGATATTTATCGAATCAGGAAGAACAAGCTGGGTTTATATGCTTACCACTTAACATAATGAAGGTGTTTTAACAGACGCAAAAACCAAACAAAGGATGACCACTTGGACTTCACTTGTTATGTCGGTTTCTTAGGCTGATTCTGCATTGGCTTTTCCCTCCGTTGTTTTACGAAATTCACACTGGAACAGAGATTTCCCCCCTGCATTGCATGCTGCTTTCGCTTCCTTTGGTCATTGGGTTTTACGGTAGCCTCCACACTCCATGCTGCTTTCACTTCCTTTGACCGTTGGGTTTTATGGTACCTTCTACATAGATTTATGGCCCTTCAGGGGTGACTTTGCAGTCAGTACGGCGTAGTCCTGATGTATTTGGATGTGGTTTTGAACTGCACTTTTCCCTCCCAGTTGAGAAAATGTGGAGCGAATGCTAGATGCAGAATCGCCCTTAGACGGATCTGCCATATTTTGGTTCTGGCTCCTTGCTTGCAGGCCCAGAGCTCCACCAAGTGGAAGTAAAATGTACAGATTTTGGGGTGTTTTTTTAAAGGAAAACAAATTCAATTAAAACTTCCCTCCTCCCTCCCCTCCTTCTTGCTTAACCCTGACCAGCTCAAAGAGGAAAGTTGCATAGCTCTTTGGGGAAACATACAGCTCAGGTTCTGACAAATGTCAGAGGAGTTCCCCAATTCCAGGGTGGTCACCAAGTGCCCCTCTTCTTTAAGTTTCTCTCCCTCGATCCTAACAGTTGTATAAATAGAATATGGAGAAGTTGGTCTCTGAGTCATTTAAGGTCTGGGCCTGTCAGGGTTTTATATAAGTTGAAACAAATCTTTTGATGACCAAATGATGTCACGGTGTGGAGGGTCCTCCGAATTCAGAATGGGGATTTGGGCTTGTGTCTTTTTGCTCTTTTTGCAATTTAAGACGGGGCTGCCTGGGGACCTCCCAGAATTACTGCTCCTCTCCAGGTGATGGGCAGCATCTCCCCTAGAGCTAACCTTCATGGACGAAAGGTTTGTAACTGTCTCTTTAATTAGAGAACACTCACATGAATTGTTAACAGGTGTTGAAAGAATTTAATGACCAGAGAACCAGGTCAATACTATGCAGCTTTGAGAATGACAGGAGTACTCCGCCCATGAATGTTAGCTGCATAATGTGGTAAGAAACCCTTTGATTATATTAGTAATACTGTATAATTTCTATATTTATGAATTATGTTTTTTTAATTAGTCTTTTGTAGGACCAGCAAGCTTCACGTTCCTGGGATCCCAGATCACCGCAGACTGTGACAGCAGCCATGAAATTAAAAGACGCCTGCTCCTTGGGAGGAAAGCGATGGCGAACCTAAACAGCATGATAAAAAGTAGAGACATCACCCTGCCAACAAAAGTCCACATGGTCAAAGCAATGGTATTCCCAGTAGTCATGTATGGCTGCGAGAGTTGGACTATAAGGAAGGCCGAGCGCAGAAGAATAGATTCTTTTGAACTATGGTGCTGGAGAAGACTCTTGAGAGTCCCTTGGACTGCAAAAAGATCAAATCAGTCAATCCTAAAAGAAATCAACCCTGACTGTTCCCTGGAAGGCCAGATAATGAAACTGAAGCTAAAATACTTTGGCCACCAAATGAGAAGGGAGCACTCACTGGAGAAGACCCTGATGCTGGGAAAGATTGAAGGTCAAAGAAGACGGGGACGGCAAAGGATGAGATGGTTAGACAGTGTCATCGATGCA
>NW_015169335.1:43802-47615 GCF_001447785.1 Gekko japonicus
CGTCTGCCGCCTCCGTCTCTGCTGCTGCCGCCTCGCCATACTGGAGCTGATGTCTCGCTTCCGCTTCTGCCTCCGCCGCTGCCGCCGTTGCCGCCGTCGTTCCAATCGCCACACTAGGCAGGGTGCCCCCCACCCTACTAAGGGTGGGTACCCATTTATCTACTTGCAATTAAGTTGCTTTTGAACCGCTGGGTGGGTGGGAGCTAGGACAAGGGTCGAGAGCTCACCTCGACCGCGGTGGTACTCGAACAGCCATAGAGGCTGCTCGGATGGTGTTACTAAGCAGGCGTTTAACTGCCTGCGCCACCGCTCCCTGTTTGGAAGACTTCATGCAAGAAGACTTTCTGGAAGACTTCATGCAAGGAGAAGCGGGCTTATAATTCTAGAAACTCCCGTTGGGGCTTGACTTTCAAAACACTGATGCAAAATTGTCTGGTAGTTAGGAATCTGTATGTATTGAATGTTATTGCTTATTGAATGTAATGAATATTTATACCTGACTAGGATGAAATAATAATACACTACGCCCTTTACTAAATGATGACCATAAATAGAACACATTAGTTTGCTAAAAGGTTTTTGCAGTGTATATTTATTTGTTACTAGACTCTCCTAACACTGAAGCTTGGGTTGCTTCAGCCCCCAGGTGGAGTCTGGTAGGACCTGGCAACCTTAGTAGAGAGAGCTGGTACAGATGCTACAGAATGGGCGCAAGGCACTGGCTGTGGTCGTGTCCCACTGTGCAAGCAGATGGACCACTATGTTGCCTCAGCAAGTTGGTGGACAACTATTTTCCCTCCCCGACTGATGCTTCCCATCATTGAGTCCAATGTGGAGCTCACAGAACAAAGTGCTGGCATCCCGCTTACCACTGAGGGGTCACGTAGTTCATGCAGCTTCTAGTCTTCCCATCTTCCCTGTTGCCTACTCAATCAAGGCTGCAGGACAGGACTGTACTTTCTGGGGAATGGTTCTGTTTCTGGCATACCTCCACACCCGTTGGCTGCTCCGGCTGGATCAATAACAGTGCCTTTGCCCCTATCGATCTCCGCATTATAATAATCTCCCAGGGCCACAATCACAGTTTCGGTGGCATGACCGGGTCAAAACGCCCAGAGTGATCCCGTTCTGCAAAACAGTCACTGTCAAGGTGTGCTTGGGAACAACCAGAGGCATGGTGGCCTTCCTCAGAACATCTGGGCAGGTCAAAAGCTGTCTAGAGAGCCTGTGTCCAGAGAAGACATTTTGAGAGGGCTTCTAGTGTCCTGGCCTCCCTGATGGACCTCATGGTGGCACCTGGTATTTTTGGCCACTGTGTGAGACAGAGTGTTGGACTGGATGGACCGTTGGCCTGATCCAACATTGGCTTCTCTTATGTTCTTATGAGATGGAGCTGAACACATCCAGATATAGGGCCCTGTGGAGGACACCCGCTTCTCCCGGTTGGAATCCACCAACCAAACCTGGATGAACCACGTTCATGAGGTGTCGCTGTCCTCCTCTCCAAGGATAACCTCTACTCTGGCAGGTAAAATGGAGTAAACAGGAAAAGATGGTGCCTCTGAAGTCTCAAATTCCAGCCCTGTGTTTGAAATGGCAGACCCAGATCAGATTTGGGGGTATGGCTGCCAGACTCCAGATGGAGTCTGGAGATCTCCCCAGGGGTCATTTCGTAGAAAAAGAGCTAGGGGAACTCATTAGCATAACTCATTAGCATATGCCACACCCCCTGACATCACCAGAAGTGTGTCATAAGGCCACACCCCCTGACATCACCGGAAGTGTGTCATAAGGCCACACACCCCGCCCTCAATGGTCCCAGCCGCCGGCGGCCTTGCAGCTCCACTGCCAAGCCCCATGAGGGGCCCGGCGGTGGACCTGCAAGGCCAGCGGGAGTGCAAGGAAGCCCCGCGAACTCCCTCCCTGGCCCCAGGCAGGCAGGGGTGGGGAGAGGCAGGGAGGAAGCAACTTACCCTCCCTCTTCTCCTGCCTCCTCCTGGCTGAATGAGGGCCGGAAGCGGGGCGGCCGGAAGCAGGGGGCGGGGCTTCGTCATGTGCCTCGCCCCCCCGTACCTCACCCGGGGGAACTGCGATTCCCCGCGATCCCCCCGAAATGACCTCTGGATCTCCCGCTTCTACAACTGATCTCCACCTAACCTAGATTGGTTCCCCTGGAGAAAATGGCTGCTTTGAAGGGTGGACTCTCTAGCATTGTACCATGCTGAGGCCCCTCCCCTCCCGAAACCCCACCCACTCCCAGATCCACCCCCAAAATATCCAGTTATTTTCCACCCCAGACCTGGCAAGCCTGTTCGGGGGGCAAAGTACATAGAGCTGTGCAGAAGTGGGACCCGGTGATCCTGACTTTGATACTGTTATTCCATCCTTTTCCAGTTAGCAACCTGTTGCGTTCCACTTGCCAGAGACAGGACGGTGGAGACAAATGCATCTGCTTCATCTATTTCTTCCCATCACGCACAATTGAGTGGCTGGTCAACGGGAAGATCTACAATGGGAGCACCACCAGTCGGGAATTAAGGAGTGAATCCTGGAATAAAACATGGAAAGCAGCTTTTTTTAAGCGTCCTGCACCTGCTTGGAGAGTGGAAGGAAAACACCTCTGTTACCTGCCTAGGAAACAATACCAAAGGGCAACTTCCAAAGTACCAACCTTTAGAAAACGAGGGTATACATGCCAATAAAGGTGGTTGGATTGGTTGGACTGATAACGAAGGTAAGTCTGTGAGATGTGGGGTGGCCGCTTTTCTGTTATCTGGGCCCCTGTTCTAATAGGCTGTTCACATTTCCAGGCCATGTCTAGGGTTGCCAACTCCAGTTTGGGAAATTTCTGGAGATTTAGAGGTGGAGGCTGGGGAGGGCGGGGTTTGGGGGGGGAGGCAACTCATTGGGGCATAATGCCATGGAGTCCACCCTCCAAAGCAGCTATTTTCTCCAAGGGAGCTGATCTCTTTTGACTGGGATTCAGTTGTGATTCCAGGAGATCTCCAGGCCCCACCTGGAGGCTGGGAAGCCTACTAAAGTTGCTAGTTGGCAAGGGAAAGAATGCCTGGTTTGGCTTGTTCTGATGCCTTTAAGGGAAGGACGGTCTGCAGAAACCCACAAGGAGGGAGGGTTTACCTCCCAGCATGGACCAGGTAGAAATTCTCTCAAGCCCACACCTACGCATCAAGATGCACATGCTGAAACTGGTAAAAACAACTTGTCATCTCTAGCTTTTGTGGGGTGCGATGACCCGGTAGAGTGGGGGAAGCACTTTGCACATGTTCAGAGGCCCCCTGTGAGCTGTAGCTGCATTAGGCTCGCACGCCTCTTTGGTTCTCCCACCTCGCCTCTGACTTCTTCCTTCCCGTCCCTGTTTTTGCTGCCCTGCCCCACCCTTTCGCCAGTTGCCTCAGTTCCTTGTGGGCGCTCCCTGTGTCCTAAAGACACATGAATGCATGAAGCTGCCTTGGACTGAGTCGGATCTGTGGTCTGCATTGCCTGCTCTGACTGGCAGCGTCTTTGCAGGGTCTCCGGCAGAGGTCTTTCACATCACCTACTACCTTGGTCCTTTAAGCTAGAAATGATCCTTTTAACGGCAGATGCCGGGGACTGAACCCAGGACTTTCTGCATGCCAAGCAGATGCCCGGCCACTAAGCCACAGCCCCACTCCATGAGTATGGTTGCCAGCCCCCCGTTGGCCACTGGCGGGGGGGATGGGGTTAGGGTTGCCAGATCCAGGTTGGGAAACTCCTGGAGATTTGGGGGATGGATCCTGGGGGGGGCCAAGACCTCAGTGGGGCACAATGCCA
>NW_015169335.1:47630-63074 GCF_001447785.1 Gekko japonicus
CTGGAGATGAGCAGTAATTCCGGGGGATCCCCAGGTCCCACCTGGAGGCTGGCCTCCCTATCCATGAGTCATAGCAGTTGCTGCAAGCTGTAAATGAATGGGAGATGTGGTAGCCCCCAAAGAAAGTAGGTAATGCCTGCCCTTCTCTCTGAATCCAAGCATACCACATGCTGAGGCCGCTGGTCCAGCTCGTCTCGCATTGTTCGCTGTGATGGACAACAGCTGCCCAGGGTCTCAGGCAGAGGTCTCCTTCCCAGCCGTGTCCCCTGACATCCTTTAACTGGCAATGTCGGGAATTGATTCCTGGATCTTTCGCATGGAACACCTGCGCCCTCTGCCATTGCTCTGTGGGCTTAATTTAGTTTAATGGAGAGACACGGAAAAAAGATTAGCTCCTTTTGCAAGGCAAGCAGCCGGTGAATGGAGAAATGACTCAGCCGTCACGTGTCAGTTGCAGTCTGTCGAGGTACAGAGCCAGCCTGTCCTAGATATATCCGGCGTCTCCCTAAAGAAGAGAGTTCATAACTTAGAGGTTGTACTTTTTCCATCTCTTTCTAGAAAGGGATACTTAGGTCTCATCTTTAGTTAGCTTTGATTAGAGGGTGCCCGGCCATGGCCTTTCTTTGAAAGGCATGACCTGGTCAGTGCTCTGCATGGGCTCGTTGTATTCAACTTAGACTGCTGCAGTGTGCCTCTTGTGGGGCTGCCTTTGAAGACTGTCTGTGAGTTTGAACTAATTAAGCAAGTGGCCGCAAGATTGGCAGCTGACACAGATAATAGGGTATTCTGCTTAAAGAGCAACACCGGTTGCCAGTTTGTTTCTGGGCACAGTTTAGCCCGCTGGCTCATTCCTTTAAATGGTCTGGGACCAGGACTGGCCATACAAATTTGCCCTTCATTTTGGATCCTGTTTCACCTACCCAGGGCTCTTTTTGTAGATAAAACCAGCAGGAACTTATTAGCATATTAGGCCACACCCCTGACAGCACAGCTCATTAGCACATTAGGCCGCACCCCCATGTTACCAGAAGTGTGGTCATCCAGCCACACCCACCTTTTGCTTCTTATTCTGTTTACCTTGTTTGTTGTCAAAACCCAGGGCCTTTTTTTGTAGCAGGAACTCCTTTGCATGTTAGGCCACACACCCCTAATGTAGCCAATCCTAATGAGTTCCTGCTGTTGGGTGTGGCCTATTATGCTAATGAGTCCCTGCTGGGTGTGGCCAACTCGGGAGCCAGCCGGATCTCCGTTCCTGTGCGTTCCTTCCCCAAAATAGCCCTGCACCTACCCGGACCTTAAAAGGTGAACTCAATGACCACTGAGGACAGGGCCTTTTGTGAAGTGGCACCTTACCACTGGAGCTCTCTCCCCACAGCTATCCATGTGTTACCAGGTTTGTTGAGCTACAGACACGTGGGGGAAATACACTGCTGCTTCTGTCTATGGACTCTGTTTTACCCAGCGATGGTTTAATCACTCTGGATTTCTGACAATTTATTATGCCAAGTCTTCTATTGGAAATCTGTATACCGTTTTGGTCCTCCGCCCATCAAGTCATATCATAGGGTTTTCAAGGCAAGAGACACTGAGAGGCGGTTTGCCATTGTCTGCCTCTGTGTAGCAACCCTGGACTTCCTTGCTGGTCTCCCATCCCCGAGTACTAACCAGTGTGGACCCTGCTTAGCTTCTGAAATCTGATAAGATCAAGTTAGCCTGGGCTATCCTGGACAGGGATTGGCTCATAGGATCAAAGTGGGGAATTTCAGACATCCCATGTATTCCAGTACAGGAACAGTTCCCTAACGGTTTCTGGTCTGACATTTCAGACAGAACCGTTTTAGTAACAGTTCCCGACCGGAATATATTTTCACTTTCAGACAGAAACGGTTCTGTCCTGTTCAGGAAACGTGGCTGAAGCATTTTACCTGTAAACTGCTTCCAAGCAGTCTTCAATTTCTTGTACCGTTTCTGAAGCGCGATTTCCTGCCCTTTTTCGCCCGCGCGGGCGATTGCCGTCTTTTTTTAATGTTTCTTTTAGAGCGCTATAGTGCTATAGCACTATACTCTAGGGTTGCGGAGCTCGTCTCCGTTTCAAAGCCGAACAGCCAGCGCTGTCCAAAGACGTTTCCGTGGTCATGTGGCCGGCATGACTAAACACCAAGGCACACGGAACGCTGTTACCTTCCCACAGAAGTGGTACCTATTTATCTACTTGCAATTTCTTGCTTTCGAACTGCTAGGTTGGCAGGAAACAGTGCTACAACGCAACAGCAAAACAGCACTATAGCAACCCCATTGGAATGCCTGGACTCCACTGGGATACATGAGATGGCTACATCTGCCACATGGAAACAAGTACCCCATTGGATACAGCCTTCAAGCGGGAGATCAGGGCATCAGTGATTGGTGAGATAGATGTTGCTAACCCTTCCATGCCCAAAGATGAGTCAGGGGAAAGTGATGGGTTGTCAGGTTGCATCGATTGCTAATTAAATTTCTTCTTGGTATATTGGGGCCCCCAAATCAGTGGCTGGCATTGTTCTAAGAACTGAAGTGGGTGAAGTCTCTTATGAAGCTAAGGCATGGAGGAAGGCATTTAAATTAAGGTTAAAGAATCTGCAGTCACATCCAGAGCTAAGTTTGCTTGGTCTTATTAAATTAGTCATAAGAGCAAATGGGATAAATTGGTGAATAAGCTAATGTGCCTAGGGATTTTCATAGAATTGATGGGGAAGGTGAATGTCAATGAACTAAAACATCTGATTGAAATTCATTTGAATCATCTGGATTATAAAAGTACAGCAATAAGGTCAAGAAGAGTTTGCTGAACCTTCGCGGTCAGCATTCCCCTACCAGTTAGCTTCCCAATGGATTTTTGTGATCTAACATATCCTAAATAGTTGTTGAATGATGGCATATGCCTCTTCTGTTAGCCGCCCTGAGTCTGTTTGGGGAGAGTGGGATATAAATTTAATAAACAAACATAAATAAATATAGATGCGCCTTTATGTTGGTGCACCTTAATGCTCTACTATCTTAAGTCTTGACAGCTAGATACTTTGGTACTTCATATCCAGAGAGAACATGCAATTGCAACCTTAATTGCATTGACTCTATTGACCACATACTTTTAAGCTTCCTTGAATTTTTAAAACTTAGAGTGGAGCTGATTTCCTCCCTACTTTGCTTCTCCAACTGCTGAGACTCCTAGGCTACTGAGCAATGTAGATGGATGGCTTACATACAGGGTCACTAGATTTTTGGCTGCCATTGTAGAAATATGGAAACATTATAAAACAACTACATAATCCCTATCATATTTTGTGGGGGAGATCTCATTTTGTGCGTAACTATCTAATAGTTGCTTAAACATAAACTCTGACTGTCTGAGACCACTGGGTCAAATGAACAGTAATAGAAAAGAAAAGAAGTTCTCCTCTGAGGCAGAGGACATCTTGGTGGTGGGTGATTCTCACTATTCACTCAGGGATGCCGGAACAACTTTTTTCCCTTCCTGTTTCTGCTGTGGGAGTCACCCACCCTTCAGTTCTTTTCCTGCCTCACCAGGGGGAGCAGCTAGTCATAAGGCTGCCCTACTTCCATTTCAATCCTTTTACTTATCTTACTATTTCCGATTTAGATCTTTATCTCTATTCTTTTATTTTACCCTATTCTCTTTTTTAAAAACAATTTTATTAGGATATAATAATGTCAAACATATATCACATAATTAAATATCATATATATCCTTTTCTCCTATTTCCCCACCCCTTCTGACTTCCCACAGTGCTCCAACCTCCAGCCCATATCTTATATTCCCCTCTTCTCTCCTTTACTCGTTAATCAAATTCTATAGGTAACATATCCTTTAACTAATATTCTTATACATTAACACTTCTTCTAAAGTCAATCTCTTTTCAATAATTTTCAAAGCAAAGTAAATTGTTCTTTACATCCCGGTATTTCTCTAAATATTCTTTAAAGTCTTTCCAATCTGCAAAAAATTCTTCTGCTACCAGGTTTTTAAGCTTTCTTGTCATTTTGTCCATTTCAGCCATAAAAAGTAATTTTTTTATCCACTCCCCGATTTCGGGAGTTCTTTCCTGTTTCCAGCATTGAGCATATGTCATTCTAGCAGTTGTAATCATATACCACATCAAAGTCCTTTTCGCAATGTTGACTTCTTCCATTTTAAGTCCCAAAAGTAATATTTCAGGTTCTTTCTTAAATTTACATTTCACAATTTTCTCCATCTCCGTATGGACCTCAGTCCAAAATTTATTTGCTTCCCGTCCCTAATTTAAACCCATTATTGCAAATCCTATCCTCTGTTGCCAACAGGAACAGCTCTCTTCCCTTCTCTAAGTGAGAGCCCTCCAGATACTTAAAGAGAGCAATCATGTCCCCCCTCAATCTAATCTTCTCCAGACTGAACATTCCCAAGTCCCTCAGCCTTTCCTCGTAGGGCTTGGTCCCCAGGCCCCCGATCATCCTCGTCGCTCTCCTCTGCACCCGCTCCAGTCTGCCCACATCCTTTTTGAAGTAAGGCCTTCAGAACTGTACACAATACTCCAGGTGCAGCCTGACTAATGCAGTGTACAGCGGGTCTATGACATCTTGTGCTTTGGATGTTATGCCTCTGTTGATACATCCCAAGATCGCATTAGCCTTTTTTGTCGCTGCATCACACTGGCGGTTCATCTTTAACTTTCGGTCCCCCGAAACTTTCGGTTCACACACATTGCTACTCAGAAGTTTATCCCTCATCCAATATGCATGTTCCTCATTTTTGTTACCCAGACGTTGAACTCGGCATTGCTGTATTCAAAGTCTGATAAGCTTCCTATGGGTTTTAAAGATGAAGCAGAAGAAGAGATTGGATTTATACCCTGCCATTCACTAACCAAGGGAGTCTCAAAGTGGCTTACAAACTCCTCCCCCTCCCCTCCCCTCCCCCTGTGAGGAAGGTGGGGCTGAGAGAGCTCTGAGAGAAACTGCTCTTTCAAGGACAGCTGTGCCAGAACTGTGGCTTGCCCAAGGTCATCCAGCAGGTGCAAGTGGAGGAGTGGGGAATCAAACCCGGTTCTCCCAGAATAGAGTCCGCGCACTTAACCACTACACCAAACTGGCTCTCATGAGCATGCAGGATAAGAATATTTTAAATAAATACCTCGAGTCATGATTATAAATCAGGAGTCCGAACGCACTTTGGCCGAATTAGTCAATAAATGTGATATGAGCTGTCAAGAGGCCCCCCAGTCAAAGGTAACATTGTGGAACTAATGTTCCCAGGTGCCCTGGGGGGTAATTTGGCTTAGGAGCATGGCCACTACCCCCTATATATATATAGGGGGTAGTGGCCATGCTCCTAAGCCAAATTACCCCCCAGGGCACCTGGGAACATTAGTTCCACAATGTTACCTTTGACTGGGGGGCCTCTTGACAGCTCATATCACATTTATTGACTAATTCGGCCAAAGTGCGTTCGGACTCCTGATTTATAATCATGACTCGAGGTATTTATTTAAAATATTCTTATCCTGCATGCTCATGAGAGCCAGTTTGGTGTAGTGGTTAAGTGCGCGGACTGTATTCTGGGAGAACCGGGTTTAATTCCCCACTCAGTGCGTATTTCATAGACTCCCAAGCCCTCCCTTGTGCAGGATCCTCTTTGGGGTGTGAAAAAGATGCAGAACCTCTTGCAAACATAAGCTGTCCTTTTCTTCTCACTCTCCTTCTCCTGCACGGATGGAACACCTGGGAAATGTCACCCAGCCTGCATGGCTGTTGTGGGGAAATGGCTATTTAACCAGCAGTGTCCTGCTAAGCGGAGTTCTCACCTTCTAAGTCCATTGCCCTGACCTGAATGGCCCAGGATAGGCTGTTGTCTCCAGACCTCAGAAGCTAAGCCGGGTCTGCCCCAGGCCCCTAGCCAGGATGTTGTGGCTGGGGGGTGGGGATTTTCTGGTGAAGCTGCCATTATTTTTCAAATTAAAAAAAATTAAAATATTGCCTTTAAATAACTGTACGGCCCTCTGCTCTCCCAGCTTCACTTCCCTTCCTCCATTCACACAATCTTCCTCCTCCCCCCCCCACGCAAACTTGAGGCCACCGCCGCAGCACAGCGCTTTCTCTCTGTGAGTGCCTGAGAGCGTTTACCTTGTATGGGCGGAGCTAAGGGGTGTGTGTGTGTGGAGAGAGAGAAGGCAGATTGTTCAGTCAACTGTCAGTTGTGGTCAGTCTACAGCAGGGGTGTTGAACATTTGTTATGGAGTGTGGGGAAATGGCTATTTAACCAGCAGTGTCCTGCTAAGCGGAGTTCTCACCTTCTAAGTCCATTGCCCTGACCTGAATGGCCCAGGATAGGCTGTTGTCTCCAGACCTCAGATGCTAAGCAGGGTCTGCCCCAGGCCCCTAGCCAGGATGTTGTGGCTGGGGGGGGGGGATTTTCTGGTGAAGCTGCCATTATTTTTCAAATTAAAAAAAATTAAAATATTGCCTTTAAATAACTGTACGGCCCTCTGCTCTCCCAGCTTCACTTCCCTTCCTCCATTCACACAATCTTCCTCCTCCCCCCCCCACGCAAACTTGAGGCCACCGCCGCAGCACAGCGCTTTCTCTCTGTGAGTGCCTGAGAGCGTTTACCTTGTATGGGCGGAGCTAAGGGGTGTGTGTGTGTGGAGAGAGAGAAGGCAGATTGTTCAGTCAACTGTCAGTTGTGGTCAGTCTACAGCAGGGGTGTTGAACATTTGTTATGGAGTGCCGGATTTGACATAAATTGGACATTGTCGGGCCGGGCCATGTGTGTCATAAAATGTAATGCCAGGGAGCAGAGATATAAACTCGATAAAGGACACAAACACAAAGATTTTTTAAAACTTAAAATAAAAACTTGCTCGAAACGTCAGCATTCTTGCAATATTTTGTTTCTTTCACAGTCTCTGATAACTGACATTTCTTGCTCTGAATTTTTGCATCAAAATGTCTGTGCTGTAGCAATCTGGGAGGGGGAGGAGCAGAAGCTTGCCTATCTATCTCTCCTGAGCGATTGAAAGAGTCTGGGAAAGCAAGCTATAACGCAGCGGCAGCAGAACTGGAGGAAGAATCAGGAGGCAGCCAGTCCCTTGTGGGCCTCATAGAAGCCCTCCGGGGGCCTGATCTGGCCCTCAGGCTGCATGTTTGACACCCCTGGTCTACAGAGTCTGAGAAGCAGTCTTCTAATTAGAAGTGCTGTGAAAGGCATTAAGATTCTAAAGGAGAAAGTAAAACACTTCAGGGGGCATATTAGTCAAAATCTAGTATTGTCGGAGTATTATAAGAGAGTGAGGGGAAAAAACTGACAGAAACCTGAGCTAAAAAGGGAAAGATTTTACTGACCAACATGTAATAAAGATCGGAGAGGCTATATTCACTGAAGAGACAAGTAACAAAACATCTTGTAACCAATATGCTTCTTGTGCAAAAAAAGTTTTATCTTGTTTAATGTTAACCGAGAGTCACATGCTGTTTAAACTGTAAGAGTCTCATCCTCAGGAACACCTAGTCCAATGAAGAGGCCTTACAGCTTGGGCACAATACTGTGGGAAAGGTTAATGAAATAAGACTGAAATTAAATTCCTGGTGGCAGCGTTACATACCTTGAGTGAGAGGAAGAAACAATTTTTTTTAAAAAAAACCCCACATCATACCTAACCCCACAAATTAAAAGAGGGGTAGCGTGACAGGCTATCCCTTTAAGGGAGGGGGCAAAGCCCCCAATAGCCCCACTGTAGCTACAGACCAGGTCTGCACTGATTAGTACTTGGATGGGAGACTGCCAAGGAAGTCCAGGGTTGCTACGTGGACTAAGACTATGGCGAACCACCTAGGAATGTCTCTCGCCTTGAAAACCCTACAGAGTCATCGTACGTCAGCTTTGACTTGAGACCACTTTCCACTGCCACTACCAAGCCCGTTGAAATCAGTGGGCATAGAGGGGTGTAACTCTGCTGAGGATGGCACTGCAGGCTGGTAATTATCACTGTTGGGGATTTTTATTCCTCCAAAAACCATGCCTCTTGTGAGGGGCTTTCATGTGACATCATCAATATGAGACTCTGTCGTCCCTTCCCTATTTCCCTAGGCCATTATGAATTTCCATTCCGTTTTCTGTCTCTCTCTTTAAGAAAAATTACCTGAAACATACCTCCTAGAGCGTTTTCTGTAATTCATGTGCAACTCATTGATTCCTGTTTGTTCTATGTAACCTTCCATCTGCTCCAATATATTTCTCTCCCTAGCTGCTGCTAATATTTATTTAAAAAAATGAAAAAAGCTTATGAATGTCCTCTCACACAAGCTTTACAACTTTCTCACATAGTTTGTCCTTCTGCAGAATATTATTAATCCTCAAAAAATGTGCTTAATTCATCCATACGTTTCTTCACAACCCCTGACAATAACAAACTGTTTAATTTCCAAGAGCAAAATTTGTGCTTAGGTGTAATTGATCAAGTGATATTTATGTTGTGTTCCAATCAATTTATACCGAGAGGCATATTTGGAAGTCTGCAGCCAAAAAAAATCTTAAGTGGGAAAGAGATCAGGCAGACATTGATTCTTGAACATTTTTTAATGTACGCTGGAAAAAAACCAAGTATAATTTGTCAAGTTGCATTCTGACATCTCCATGGATTATAGGTGAAAACACTGTAGGCCTTTCGTAAGCATTTGAAAATGGATATGTTTAAACGTGATTCAGACTTGATCTGTCAATATAAGGTATTCACAACATTATCCTTACCTATAAAACCAGTACTTTTGCACCTTCCCTGAAACCAAAATCTTGCTGTCTATTACTTGGAGAATTAAGACACACAAGTATTAGTTTCCTTCAGGGACAGACTCCCATTACATTCTGTTCTTACGTACTTCAGAAACAGACCCCTGTTAATACATTCTGTATTGTTAATTCTAAAAACTGCTTCTGTCTGAATTACTGAATTAGTCCCTAATTTTCTTCTAGGTTTTCGCATGGATTTGTTCCTTCAGGCAAGTCTCTTTGTTTTTATCTTCATATTACTTTCCTTAACTGATTCTCTAAGTCTTCAAACAACGTTTGAGTCCGGTGGCACCTTCAACATGGGTTTTTCCTGGGTGCAGGGGTCGTTTCGTAGGAAAAAAGCTAGGGGAACTCATTAGCATAACTCATTAGCATATGCCACACCCCCTGACATCACCGGAAGTGTGTCATAAGGCCACACCCCCTGACATCACCGGAAGTGTCCCGGCCGGCGGGAGTGCAAGGAAGCCCCGCAAAGGCCCTCCCTGGCCCCAGGCAGGCAGGGGTGGGGAGAGGCAGGGAGGAAGCAACTTACCCTCCCTCTTCTCCTGCCTCCTCCTGGTGGAAGCGGGGTGGCCGGAAGCAGGCTTCGTCATGTGCCCCCCCCCGTACCTCACCTGGGGGAACTGCGATCCCCCGCGATCCCCCCGAAATGACCTCTGCCTGGGTGTAAGTTTTCATGTGCACACACGCACACTTCTTCCAAAAACTTATATCCAGAATAAAACTTTGTTGGTCTTATAGGTGCCGCTGGACTCAAACTTTGTTCTGCTGCTTCAGAGCAACACGGCTGCCCGACTGGATCTATCCATAAGTCTTTGTTGTTCTCTTCTGATTCTAATATCCTACTTTGCCATGTATAGCTTTAAGTTTTGCTTCAGACAAGTGGGAATCTTTACCAACTTCCTCCAGCTTATGATTTACTAATGATCTTTTTACAGCTGCAGTCCTGTGCATGCTTGTGAGAAGTAAATCCTTGGGGTTAACATCTGGGTCAGCGTGCATGGCATTTCATTCCATGGGATTTTTCTTTTATTCCAGTCTTACCTGAATCTCTTCTAATTTTCTGACAAACTGGATGCTTCCCCCCCCCTCACCTTTGCCCGTGCAAGAGTGCATGCCTTCTACATTTTTTTTCTTTTTAAAAATGGATAGAAACAGCAGATATGTCATATGTCCAGTACAGTGCTGAGACTTCAATTCAAAGAATCCTTTCTTGGGAATAAAGCCTAATTTAATAAAATAGAACTGCCCCCTAACGGAGGGCTTTTCTGTATTCTCATTTTACTCTCCGGTAAGGTCTTGTTTCTTCGGAGGTTATTTCTGTTCTGCATGTGTTTTGCTCCCCCTAGTGGTCGATTCAAGATCACACAGCTTTATTTCCAGCATATCTCCTTGCAGATTCAAACTGCAGGTTTTTATGCTGGGGGAAAAGCTGTGTTATATCAAATTGACCACTAGAGGAAGCTAAACACATGTGGAGCAGAGGGAGAGGGAGAGGGAGAGGGAGAGGGAGAGGAGAGAGAGAGAGAGAGAGAGATACCAGTGAGTAAAATGAGAGTGCAGAAAAGCCCAAGGGGACGCAATAACACTGGGAAGAGGGTGAGTGTCTGGGAAAATCTTTATTTTAAGGACAGAAAGAAGCGTTTCTGGGAGAGTAGAGTAAAGCCAGCTCAGCCATGCACTTCTTTTCTTTTTTAAAAAAAAGGGGGACTTATTTAGCTTATTCGAGAAAAGATGACAAATGAGGGGTATAAGAGAGGTTTATAAATATTATGCATGATGTGGATGGAGATAGATTTTCTGTCCTCTCTAGAACTTGTTTTCACCCAAAACAATAGCTTGGCAGTATATTCAGGACTCCCAAAAAAGGCTTCATGCAACATATGGCCCCACTGGTGGACCTCCTGATGGCGCCTGGTATTTTTGGCCACTGTGTGACACAGAGTGTTGGACTGGATGGGCCATTGGCCTGATCCAACATTGGCTTCTCTTATGTTCACATAGTTAATGTATGGAATTTGCTGCCCAAGGGAGTGGTGAGCAACCACTTGCTTAGATGGCTTTGAAAAAGAAACTATTTAAATTCATGGCTGATATGACCCATGATGGTTAAATGGAACCCAGAACCTTACAAAGGTTAGTAAAATGTGAAAAAGAGGGCCAATATTAAAAACTAAATGTAGAAAATTTATAGGAAAAGATACATGTATTTATTAATTACAAATTATAAATATACAAATGAGATCTTTAAAAGTGCGATCACTTGCCCAGTGGTTCTAAAGTATAAACTTTTGGTCCACAGTGGCAACACAATCAAAGAAGGCAATTCTTGGACCAAAAGTGCCTGGTGGTTTTGTTCTGGAACAACTTGTTTTCTGGTCCATATTGAATTTATATTTTGTATCCATTCTGATTGTGTCTACATGATTGCATTATATTTATATAGCCATCTTGCCACTCAAATTGTTTGACCTCTGAGGAAGGCCTATGCAGGCCGAAACGTGTCAGGTCAGGTTTTTAAGCCCGTGTGTATTGCCATGTTATTTATATATTTGATGTGAATGGACCCTTATATATGTTTTAAAATTTGTAATTAATAAATACATGTATCTTTTTCTATATATTTTCTACATTTCATTTTTAATATTGGCCCTCTTTTTCACATTTTACTAACCTTTGTTAGGTTCTGAATTTTAGTGTTAAGGTTCAGTTTTTTGCCCTTTCTGTCCCTGGTTAAATGGAACCTCCATGTTCAAAGCAGGCTATCCTGGAATGTCAGGTGCTGAGAACGACAAGAGAGGGCTGTTCTTTTCAAGCCCTGCTTGAAGCCCTGTCTGAGCCTTCTGGCTATCCGTTGTCAGGAAGAGGTTGCTGATGGACTCTTGGTCTGATCCGACATAGTTCTTCATTTCAAAGAGTTTGACTGCAGTCCAGTTTGGTGTAGTGGTTAGGAGTGTGGACTCTAATCTGGGAAAACTGGGTTCGATTCCCTACTTCTCCACATGCAGCTGCTTTCAGAGCTCTTCTCTCGAGGGCAGTTCTCGAGAGAGCTCTCTCCGCCCCAACTACCTCACAGGGTGTCTGTTATGGGGAGGGAAAGGGAAAGGAGATTGTAAACCGCTCTGAGACTGCTTCAGGTAGTGAAGGGCGGAATATGAATCCAATCTCTTCTTCTTTATCATCATCCTGTGTCTGGTTAAGCTGTTTAAACCCAGATCAATGAAGTTTAAGCAATACGAATGTAGACTTGAACCTTTTTTAAAATTCACTCTTTTTTTATGCCCCCCGAAGGGGTTTTTTTTTTTTTTTGCATTTTCTATAAACTACATAAACTACAACTAAAAATTGGAAGGGGAAGGGATACTAAAACCCTAACACTATAACTATGGGAAATGGGAAAAGGACAAACTAATACAAAGAAATTACTTGATGGGAAAAGGAAGCTACTATTCTAAACTATTTCATCTACTGGATTTAGGGAAAGGGAAGCTAATACATATCTTATTAACCTAATGTTACAAGTTTGGTATACAGTTGGTTCATTACAGTATTACTTTAAGAATATACATTTAATAGCTTAGCACAAATTCTACCTAATACCTTTAAGAACTATTGTTCTAGTTCTAGAGTCTTTTCTTCCTGCGTTTCTTCATTTTCTTGAGTTTGGGGGCGGCTTCTCCTTTCTCCGATGATTTTCTCCGATGATTCTGGTGATGTGGAAGTAGTGGTTTTTGAATCCTGTGAGTAGGATTCTTCTTCTTCTTCCTCCTGGTCTGGTTTTAAGTTCTTTTCTTTCTTCTTATATTTTGAGTTGAACATTTGATCCTTAATTTTTTCCGCTTTTGGAACAGAGTCAATTTTGTATTTTTTATCCAGATAATTGAAGCTCAGTCCTTCCGGGAATAACCATCTGTATGGTACTCCCTTTTTTTTGCAGAGTGAGAGTAAGCATCCTGTATAGTTTCCTCCGTTTTCTGACTTCAAAGGGGATGTCTTTTAGTATTTTTATCTCTTCATTCTTAATTTTAAAGGTTTTCCCATTGTAGATTTTAACAACAGTTCTCTGGTAGATCGTTTTGTGAATTTTAAATAGGTTTCCCCTGGGAGTTTATTTTTCTTTATAAAATCCAGCTAAGTCCTGTAGGCCACATCCATCTCTTTCAATAAGTCTTCTTGTTTGTAATCCATTAATAGGGCCAAAGCCTCCACCAAAAGTTCTTTTAAATCCTCGTTCTTCTCTTCAGGGATCCCATGGAAACGTAGAACATATGTAGATCTTTCCAGCTGGAGCTGTATTAGTTGTGTTTTATCGGAGGATCTTTCCTTCTCTGCTTCATTTACTCCTTTTGTTGATACGCTCAGTCTGTTTTTCCATTTTTTTCAGCGTTTTCTCAGTTACTGAGGTTCTTTTATCCATTTCATTCAGTTGTTTTTGAACACTGTCCAGTTTGGCATTGAGGTTAGTCATCTGTTCCATTATGGGGTGCAGTGCATTTGCTAACAGTGAAGAAAAGTCTGTAGTTTCTTCCTGGTTCTGAGAGGGAGTCGTTGGTATGTTATTTCTGGTCACCAGTTTTTTCTCCGGCACCCTCCATCCTCTCCCAGCCATAATATCAACAAGAAGTAAGTTTTCCAAAACAAGACAAAAGTTATACGATTTGAACCCACTTTGTATATATTGACAGTTTTTGCTTTTGCTTAACTTCTTATGCACTTATTTTAGCTCTAAGTCTTTTTATTTCCGATTTAAAACCACTTTTAAATCTTTTCCAAAAAGAGGTGCTTGTTTCCCTCTCCCTCCACGCTTCAAACGTAGGCGCTTCCAATTACTACCAAGGTCCGTTCGCTTTTTCACCTGAGCATTGCTTAACTCACAGTTTGGAGACCTGGAGATCTTTTGGAAGCATTTTAAAGTTTTGATCGTGGCAGCTTACTCCGGCAGTCATCTCTGAGCGTCATATTAGCTCCATGGCGACGGTACCTTTCAGGGATAAGGTGAGCCTCAATTCCTTGGCCGTCACCTTGGAAGAGGCTCTCCTCAGCTCCCCAGGCTGGGGGTCTCCTACAGAGACCCTGGGGAGGTCTGGGACGAACTTGGACCCCTCCCGTCAACTGGGTCTCAGCCCATCCCCATCAGAGCGAGATGGGACGTGTCCGAGCAGCGAAAAGCTTAAACTGGAAGTCCTTTAAAACTCACTCCTGAATACAGTTTCAGAACTTTTTTAAAAAAACGTTTGAAACGTCAAATACCAGTTTTTTAAAATGTCACCAATTTCATAAACGTTTCTAACATTACGGCTTACATATGCAAATGTGCATGATTTTTTAGGTATCAGAATGTAGTGCCTTGGCGCTCGGAAGCCTGATTGCGTATTTTGGTCCCGAACATCAGGTATTATCCTCCTCAAATACAGCTTTTAAAAGACAGACCTGTTCATTGGCTGGCCATAAGATCAGAACTGTTCCCAGGTTTAGTAAAATGGCATTCCCCCCCCCCCCCCACAAAACAGGGTTCAGGTAACACAGTCTTGAACATGGAAGAATCCAAGGGTATCTCCAAAGAGCTAAAAGAAACTGCAGAAGTTCCTGATCCTATCCCTCAGGATGACAAACTGTTTCATTCATCTGTCAAATTCACTGTAGCATGCCCAACAGTGGAGCTGACGTCAGAAGAAAGCTAAACAGAATATTCTAGAATGAAGTCCTCATAAACCAGAAATGTTGTAGATCAAACTCATAAAGGAGACCTAAGGAGATTCCTCATTCTTCCAGACACTGTGAATCAGAAGGATCCCCTCTTGGTTCTAGTCACCACCTACTAGATAAGAATGCCCCTAGGGGGGCCCATACACACCGCCGCTTTCCAGGAAATGAAGGACCTGTTGGTGTCGAACTTGGTCCTCGCTCACTTCAACGAAGCATTGTCGGTGGTTCTAGTGTGCGATGCATCATCTTATGGCGTGAGGGCAGTCCTGGGCCACTGTCTGCCAGACGGCCACGAGGTTCCAGTCGCCTATTACTCTCCAACTTTGTTCTCTGCAAAGTGCAATTACGCGCAAATTGACAAGGAGGCATTGGCGATCGTAGCGGGGGTGAAAAAATTTCACCATTACTTGTACAGCCGGCCCGTCACCGGGGTACTGCTGAATTTCAAATAAGCTGATTGACATTGGAACTAACGGTTGCATGGTATTGTAGGGCTTTATTGTTTATTTTTTTTTAATGGCTGTTTTAATGGTGCTATAGTAAGAATTGTTGTAAACTGTCCTGAGTCCGCCCACGGGAAGGGCGGTATATAAGTCAAATAAATAAATAAATCTGGAGCCACGCAGGGTCTTGCACTGCCTGTTGCCCATTTGAAGATTACAGCGATTCTGTTCCGTTCAGGATGTGAACTGTCTGCGCAGGAGAAGAAGAAAAATTAGAGGGAACGTGGTTTATACCTTTATTTATAGCCCGCTGCAGGTTTTGAATTAACTGTTCGGAATCCAAGAATCCTTTTATATTTTTTTAAATGTGCTTTTTATTAAGCTTGTAAATAACCATTTGTGAGTTCAAGGATGCAAAGACTTTACAAGAGTTTTCGCTGTTGGTGACACTTAGGGTTGCCAGGTCTGGGT
>NW_015169336.1:0-12927 GCF_001447785.1 Gekko japonicus
GGCGTCTCTTATGCTCTTATGTTCTTATGGATCTTAGCAAAATTCATCTACATGGACACCTACACAAAGGCACTTGCCCCTTTCCACCAGTTTCTTCCTCATCATTAGTCTTCCCTTTCCAAGCCACAAACCTTACCTTTCCCAAAGGAGTTAACTGTTGCAGGAGATATTTTATAAACACAGAATAAATAACAACCAGAACCAATCTGGTTAGTTATTCTTAAGCATGACTTCTTGCCAAGGTTGAAGGGGATTGTTAATGGTCTCTTAACTAAATGACCATCCACCCAGAAATAGCTATCAGATCACTGCCTTTATAATGAGGAATGCTGCCAACTGCTCAGATACAAATATTTTAATACTTAAATAGATACCAATATTCAAGAATTAGCTTGAATAAATACAGTTGGTTATGCTCTAGTCTAGACGCTCTCCTCTACTGGTGCAGCAACACTACCAGTGGAATATCACTTCTGTTGGTGGGAGTGATTTTTGCCCTCCCATTGCATCCTCAGCCCTCGAAAGAGAATCTCCAGTGGCTCACTGGGCCAGCTTGGTGTAGTGGTTAAGAGCGGCAGACTCTAATCTGGAGAATCCGGTTTGATTCCCCACTCCTCCAAATGAAGCCAGCTTGGTGACTGTGGGTCAGTCACAGTTCTCTCAGAACTCTCTCAGCCCCACCTACCTCACAAGGTGTCTGTTGTGGGGAGAGGAAGGAAAGGCAATTGTAAGCTGCTCTGAAACTCCTTGGTGTAGTGAAGAGAGGGGTATAAAACCAACCTTCTTTCTCTTCTTTTTGTGCTCCAGCAAGGAGGCAAGAAAGTCGCACTCCGTAAGCTTTGATCTATTCACACTGCTTTGGAGACAGCCCATGAAAAATTACAGACACAACACTTTCAAGTCTCCAAGGCGCAAGCCTATCTCAGGAAATTTACTCAAACAACTACATGTTTTAAGCACTTGGGGGGGGGACTTCCGGTTTTAGCGCGACGGGAGCGGCAGCACGCAGAGGAGCTCCTTTGAGCAATGTTGCCTTTTCGGGTTTTGGAGGGATATACGAAGGGAGGGAACTCCCCCACTTCGTCCCTGTAAGCCCCCCAGAGAGAGGTTTGCGCAAGGCAAGAGCAGCGGTTTGCGAGTCTCGCTGGGTGGCAACTCACCGAGGGTACCAGCCAGCTCATAGCCCATGCCTGAGAAGATCTTCATTCGTGAGGTTAAGTTGGAGCTACCGGACCGGATTCCGAAGGTGTTATAAAGACAAAAGTGGCTTCTGAAAATATCGACTCAACAGAGAGCAACGTTGTTTTCTTCCCAGGAGCCCCGAAGGACACGGCTCCTTTAAAGAGGTGAAGTTGGGAAGCTGAAACTGTGGGAAGGAGAGACGAGGCTGGTGCTACAGCGGCAAGGGAGTGTGACGTCTCCCCTTCGCGCTGGCATATCTTAAAGGCGGTGGACCATAGTTACTTCAAGAAACTGGCAGGAGAATTCCAAAGGCTGCGGGCAAAGGATTTGAGTAGGATTGAGAGCGGGGAGTGTTGCCGAGTTGCTGAGTTTGCTGCGGAGGACTGAGACTCAAAGCTTGTGGCTGATTTCGGTTGTTCCTGGTGTGAAACAGATAAAGTTTCACAAAGGGGGGCTGACGAAAAGAGTGAAGAGCAGAATCTGCTCCTTTGTAATGAACCAAGCTGGGGTGATAACTGTTTGGGGAAAAGGTTTATAGTGTAATGAGAGCGGGTGAGCCGGACTCTCTCTGTGTTAATCAGATGTCATAAATGTAATCCTGTACTTAGAGAATTTAAAGGGTGTAGTAGAAGTAGAACTTAGTAGTTAAGGTTGGAAAGGCGTGGCGAGGTGAAAGAAAGGTTGAAGGAGGTATTTATTTTGTTTCTATGAATTAATAGATTTAAAGCTCTGCCGTGGATATATAATATAGGATCATAAGAGGGAGATTTGAACTGCAGGACAAGGTGTAGAGGGAATTATAAGGAGTTTTAATTTGACAGAGTATTTAAACGGGGGAAGCCAATCTCTACATCATGTCCTCAGGTTCGAGGAAGGGATCTTTCTCGCTACCTGGGCAGCCTAGCACAGTCCAAATTAATTCAAAGGAACTCAACACTTTTATTCAAGAGGCGGTCGCAGCAGCAGTTGAGACAGCAGTTGCTGCTGCTCTTCCACCAGCTTTAAATCAGGCCCTAGAAACAGCGCTAGCATCAACTGTTGGAAAACTACTAGAACCAATACAATTAAAAATTGATAACTTGACCCAACAGCTAGAGTCACAGAAAGAAGAGATTAAAAAATTAACTGCTGAAAATAGGCAGGATGTGGATGCGCTGATTAAAACAAAATAAATTTTGGGAAACAAAGTGGATGAAATGGAACAAAAAAAAATCAAACATTAGAAGATCCACTGATGCGGCTTGAATTAGACAGAAATGCCTATACCTTAAGGTTTCAAAATATGATAGAACATGAGGGTGAAGACCTTAAGGAGGAATTGGTTAAATCTCTAACGGATTATATCGAGGTGGAAGACTCTAAGGAAATAATCAGTGAGATTGATTTGGTTTATCGCATGAACTCTGCCTATGCGAAGAGAAGGAACTTACCAAGAGAGGTCCATGTTAGATTTGCTAGGAAACAACTATGCCAGGTGCACCTCACCCCTGGGCATCCGGCTCCCCCGCTCCAGCAGCAAAATCCAAGTCACCAGCAGGATAGTCCCATCTGGGTGCCACTTTGTTGTAGACATTAGATTCCATGTCAAAAAGGACAAGGTGTAGAGGGAATTATAAGGAATTTTAATTTGACAGAGTATTTAAACGGGGGAAGCCAATCTCTACATCATGTCCTCGGGTTCGAGGAAAGGATCTTTCTCGCTACCTGGGCAGCCTAGCACAGTCCAAATTAATTCAAAGGAACTCAACACTTTTATTCAAGAGGCGGTCGCAGCAGCAGTTGAGACAGCAGTTGCTGCTGCTCTTCCACCAGCTTTAAATCAGGCCCTAGAAACAGCGCTAGCATCAACTGTTGGAAAACTACTAGAACCAATACAATTAAAAATTGATAACTTGACCCAACAGCTAGAGTCACAGACAGAAGAGATTAAAAAATTAACTGCTGAAAATAGGCAGGATGTGGATGCGCTGATTAAAACAAAATATATTTTGGAAAACAAAGTGGATGAAATGGAACAAAAAAAACATTAGAAGATTCACTGATGCAGCTTGAATTAGACAGAACTGCCTATACCTTAAGGTTTCCAAATATGATGGAACAGGAGGGTGAAGACCTTAAGGAGGAATTGGTTAAATCTCTAACGGATTATATGGAGGTGGAAGACTCTAAGGAAATAATCAGTGAGATTGATTCGGTTTATCGCATGAACTCTGCCTATGCGAAGAGAAGGAACTTACCAAGAGAGGTCCATGTTAGATTTGCTAGGAAACAACTATGCGAAAACATACCTAAAAAGTCAATAACCAAACCTCTGGTGTACCAGGGGAAGGAGATAAAAATATTGAAGGATATCCCGTGGAGAGTCCGTGAAAAAAGGAAGAAATATCTGAAGCTAACTAATGGACTGAGAGAAAAAGACATAGTATTTAAGTGGTTGTATCCTGAGGGAGTGCTATTCACCTACAAATCTAGACATCAAATGATTAACTCAACCCGCAAACTTGAAGAATTTATTTGTAAGTACAGTGAGGAATTTAACATTCAGGAGTCAGAGGATAGTAGCTCGGAAGGAAAAAGATCAACAAACGGATGATGGAAGAGATAGGATTTCTCAATATAAAATCAGAAAAAATTACAGGAAAGAAGAATTTCTCCCTCTGCAAGTGCATACAAGACACCAATTAAGGGCCAAAACAAATCAAGATGACAACAGTTCTGAGCACTAAACTAAATATAATATTGATCAACGTGAACAGCTTAAATAACCCCTCAAAGAGGAAAAGGGTTTTTCTCCAGTTAGGAAAACTCAAACCGCAAATAGTATGTCTTCAGGAAACACATGTTAAACTTTCGCAAATAAAGCATTTAGAAAATAAACAATTGGGTGTGGCTTTTATTTCAGCTGATAAAAAAGAAGAAGAAAGGATTAGTAACCTATATTAAAGACTATTTAAGCCCAGAGTTGGTTTATGACTCAGGAGATGGGAGGATTCTAATAGTTAAAGTGCAGAGAGGGGCTAAAACACTGCTAATAATCAATGTCTATGCCCCAAATCAGGGTCAAAAGGAATTCTTTGATCAGATTCGGGATATATTAGCAAATTATACAACGGAGGAAGTTTGTTTGTTAGGTGACTTTAACGCAGTGTTTGATAAAACAATAGATAGAAAGAAAAAATCAATTAAGTACTTTGGTTCCGAGTTACCAAGCTCCTTTTTGATGATAGAAGATGACTGGAATCTTGTAGATGTTTGGAGACTCAAAAACCCTACGAAGAAAGATTATACCTTCTATTCAGGGCGTCATAAATCATGGTCTAGGATAGACATGATCTGGGTTTCCGCCTCATTGCTCACTATGATAGAGGAGGTAGATATTCTCCCGATGATTTTTGCAGATCATTGTCCAGTTACTGTATCAATACTAGATATACCCAAAAGAACGCGTTGGACACTAAGTAATACACTATTAAAAATAAGGTTTTTGTGGACAGAACAAAGAAAGATATTAATGAATTTTTCAAGTTTAACAAGCAGGTAGACTCGCCGATAAATATCATATGGGATACTTTTAAGGCCTTTGTAAGGGGACTCTTTATTAGACAAAGTATAAACAATAGGAAAATAAAGAATCAAAAAATAACTCAGTTGACAAAACAAATCCACAAACAAGAAGAGGCTAGGAAGAGTTTAACACCAGATAAACTTAGATTAAAAATCCAAGTATTACAGCATGAGTTAAATTGTTTTTTAAATCAAGAAATTGCCAAGAAGGTTTTATATACAAGACAAAACTTCTTTGAAAACGCAAACAAACCTACACGTTGGATGGCACATAGTTTAAGATGTGAGGGAAAAAAGAGACATATTAGGGTTTTATGTGAGGGGGAAAAGAGACATATTATGGTTTTACGTAATGAGTATAGTGAGGAAAAATGCTGTGCACATGACCTGAAAGAGATCACAAAACAATTTTATGAAAAACTATACAGAAAACAGACATCAAATCTAGAGGATATTCAGAAGTATCTGAGGGAAAACCTTTATAAGAAAAAACTAGATATCATTCAACAAAAGTTGTTAAACCAGGTATTTACAACCCAGGAAATAGTGGAAGCTATCAGAAAACAGAAAAGAAATCAAACACCAGGTCCTGATGGATTACTGGCGGAATTTTATATAACTTTCAAAGAAGAGCTTATGGCCTCATTTAAACAGGTGATACAAGAGGTCCCCCCCAAAAAACGCTCCCTGATTCCTGGAACTCGGCCTTAATCTCTTTGATACATAAGAAAGATTCGGACCCAAAAGAAATCCGGAACTATCGTCCCATTCCTTTACTGAATGTGGACTATAAGATTTTCACAACAATTATAGCAGTGCGGCTAAGAAGAGTATTGGCCGAGACAATTCATCGAGATCAGGCGGGTTTTCTACTTCATAGGCAGGGACGATACAATTTTAGAATAATTATGAACGCCTTGGAATATGCTGAGGCACATCCAGATAAACAGCTGGCAATAGTGTTTTTAGACGCCAAGAAGGCGTTCCTCATCAAAGGCTCCTAAGTAAGCTGAAAACATCCAGTTGTGGACAAGCATTTATTAATACTATAGAAGCTATCTACACTAAACAGAGTGCCAGAATTTTGATAAATGGAGATATGACAACTGAAATAAATATTTTCAAAGGTACACGTCAAGGATGTCCCTTATCTCCTCTTGTCTTCATATTCACCATGGAGGTATTGTTGGAAAACATAAGAAAGGACAAATGTTTAAGGGGAATTAAAGTCAAAGCAGAAGAATATAAAACTCAAGCGTATGCAGACGATTTAGCGATAATTTTAACGGAGCCACTGGACTCTGTGGGTAGGTTAATGGAACTGTTAAAGGAGTTTGGGCCATTAGCAGGTTTTAGGATCAATGTGACCAAAACCCAGCTTATGACGAAAAACTGTACCAAGCAACAAACCTTAGACCTGCAGAAAAAGATGCGATTTGATGCCCCAAATAAGGTCAAATATTTAGGTATTTATATGACAAACAGGTTAAGTTCTTTGTATGAAGACAATAACGATAAATTGTTAGCACAAATCAAGGAAGATTTGAATAAATGGGTCCACTTGCAACTATCGTTGATGGGGAAGGTGGCGGTCGTAAAAATGAATGTTTTGTGAAGGGTATTGTTTTTGTTTCAAAGTATTCCGGTTTTGGGTAATTTGACTTTTATAAATAAATTAGAAAAATTGGTAAGGGATTTGATATGGCAAAAGAAGAAATCACGAGTCAAACTTAAACTTCTCCAGGAAAAAACAGAAAGGGGAGGTTTAGCATTACCTGATTGGCGCTTATATTATCAGGCAGCCTCAATGATATAGATTCGGGATTGGGTCCAACTAAAAGATTTAAGAATCTTAAAACTTGAGGGGCATGAGTTAGGTGCAGGATGGCATGCTTTTTATGTGGAATCCTAAACAGACTATGTTTACACACTTTAATCATCATTTATTGAGGAAAGCCTTGCTAAAAATCTGAATGGAGATTAAGAAGCTATTTTATAGGAAAATTCCGGCGTGGGTGGTTCCCCTGGAGGCTATTTCTATTCCAAACTTAATGTCTACATCAAGATATGTTACTTATAGAGAGTGTTTAGATATAAACGGAAATTTAAAAACTCAGAACCAGCTCGAGGATGAGCATGTGGAATGCTTGATTCGTGAGCACAGTATGTTTAATTTTCTTATAGCTGGTTCCTCTCTCATGATCCGAACAGCTTCCTGACGCAATATTTGCAGGTAACTTCCAAACTGAAACCACAGTAACATACACCTGTGTGATGCAGTCACATACTAAAGCTCCACATGTGAACATGTACTCAGGAACAGTTCACAAAGGGGAAAAATAATTGAAAGGAACCCTGTAAATAAATGCTAGTAAAACAATGCTTAGTAAGTTCTCCCTGCATCCCATTTTAAATGAGTAATAATGAAAATTGTGTAAAAATGTCCATCTACCTACGGCTTAACATGTTTTTCCAGTGCTGATCAAAGACCTCTACTCTTCCCTTTCCCCCCTGCTGTGCATTCTGTTTAAAGGGTAAACAGACTCCTGACAATAACTTGGCAGTACAGCATACCACAACGGCAAATAAAAGGAAAACAAATCAAGGCTTCAGTTCCTATTCGGATGTAAAACTATTGTTTGATACAATCTACAAACTTATGTCTGTCAAAGTGAACTATAAAAGCACCTAGCAGATTTTAACACCACAGTAATTTTCTTAAAGTAAACTATTTTACATTAAAGAATTAGTCTGGCTGATCTTTGATCTTAAGAAATGAATGATGATGAAAAAAATGACACAATTCCAAGGAAATGTAAAAACTTTTAAACTTCAGCAGTGCCAAACATACTCCTTAGAATAAAGCATTCCGAATATCATTCACCATTCTTTGCATCCACAGCTGTGAACTGGATTTGGGCCAGAGACAGCCCTGGGAGATGTATACAAATTTCTCAATGAGTTTGGCTTGTATGACACCTAAAAATACTACTGACTGAAGAATTTTGGATTTTATTGCCTCTCCCCCTCCAGTTACAGCCCCAAATGCCTCCCAAAATGTTGCTTCTGGAGGATAGGGTAGTTATGATGGGGAATTGGCAAAAATCACCCCCCTTGTGTTGGATCAGGAAATTCAGCTCATTATCCTTGAGACTCTGCCTGGCCTTAGAAACGAGATGAAGGCACTGCTCTGCTCAGTCAGACCAATAATGATTTAGTTCAGTTTTCCATCCTCGGCCGTAAAAAATTAGATACCCACAAGAAATTTCACCCACAGATGTGAGGGCATGCTTGTCCATACTCCTCCCCTTCCCCAGTTGGTCTTAAAAGTAAGACTCAAAGGACCCTTTACCAGAAGAAAAATAACTCTGGGCAGAAAAGAACAGGTATGAGAGGGTTCCAGTATCCCTCTTCTGTGATTACCACAGGCATTTAACCTACCCATTCCTGCAGAGCAGATCTAATTCAGATGTGAAGATCTCCTTCCACATCTAGTTTGGCCCTCTCTGAAGTGGCAAATCTGTGTTTGTACAGTACTGCTTCACAGTTGGCAAATAGGGGTCCCATTATACCATGTTCATGTGTTAGCAAACTTGTAATTGGGGTAGGCTAACTACAACCTTTCTAATACCTGGATAGCTGTGTGGAGACAACTTTGAATGGAAGAGCATTCAGTCATGTGAGAGTCCTGTGTATGTCCTCAATGGTGCAACTCAATATAGTACGAAGTAGGCCTCTGTTTATCTCTGAATTTGTAGAGTCCATACCATCGCCTGCCTCCTTTTTTTCTAAACTAAACAAGGAAACAACTTATACCTGCTCATAGGAGGTGTCATTGGTTCCCTTTCTGCAGTCAGTTCTTTCTACATGCTGATGACTCATCATCTTGACAAGGGTTCTTTAATTTATAACTATAAAAAATAGTCTCTGCCTTAATTGGAAGGAGATTGCTATGAGAAAAACCTTTACTCAGACTTCTCCTAGGATTTCCTAACATCTGTTTTAAAAATTCCCTCTTATAAGATACTCTTGTAGTTTTCGGATGGATCCTATGTCGCCTTTCCAAGGCTGAAGCAAGAGGCAGTGGGACAATTTGGACCACTTCTCACTGCAGCCTCCTGTTTTGCATGGCTTTTAGTCTGCACGTGCCTCCCAACCATTGCCTTTTGGGTGTTCACATTGGCTGCTAGGGAACAGAAAGGTGGGAAAGATCCACCTCCATTAGTGACTTCTGAAGGAGCTGCATAAGGACACAACCCTGTATTGTCTTGAATTCCATACACCAGATTTTGTGTCCTTTGAACTGTCCAACAGATTGGGTAGAGTAGATACTTCAACTCTGCACATTATTTGGCCAATAGCGCTAGGACGGGGTGAATTCAGATTCGGTTAAGTTTCCTAATACAATGCCAGAAAAATGCAGTTTCCTCTGAGGCTAAAAAGGGAGGAAAACAAGATAAGAAAACACTGCATAGTTTGTACCCACTCTGCTTCAGCCTGACTGTGTACATTGATAGTACTAAAATTCTAGAATAAAGTTTCCACTGAAAATGTTGTGGGTGCTCCAAATCTGTGGCCTTGCCAACCAACCAACACACAGCCGCTCAAGACCCTTTGGAACTATTAATTGTACACTGGTTATTACTTGGCATTTTTTAGAAACATCCAGCTATTGTGCCAGAGTAATGTGACCTTTGTTCATTCACATGTGCACATTCCTCTGCCTCAGGGGTTCATGGTAATAATATATTTTTTAAAAAAAGTCTAAAAGCTGGTTTTACTTTTGATTAACTTAAGTATTACTGCATTTATTGTGGAAAATCTTTTTCTTTTAAAAATGTAGAGGCTTTCCCCCCTACTGTTTTAACCCATTATCTGATAACCCAGTAGTCTCTCTTTATCATAATCTCTTCTTTTCTCTTTCTCCTAGGCAGATTTCTCTTAATTGTCCATCCTCAACAGCATTGTCTTTTCTCTCTGCATCTCCCAGCACCTCTCTCTCTCTCTCTCACACACACACACACACCATTTGGTACTTCTGTCTTTAAGTTTTCCACATGGACTTTTCATGCAGGCTCCATTCCCCCCCCGACAAGGCTTTCCCTCACTGGCTACAAAAGTTGGGAAAACAGTTTCCAACCCCAGCTCAGTTGCTGAGCTTTATACTTTACCCACCGAGATCTCCGGCTCAATCTCTCTTTAGCATCCCCAGTTAAAGACCCCAGAGGTAGGTTGGGAAACAAGAAGTGTGTATTTTCCCTTGCAGGGCAAAGAGCCACTGGTGAAATGCCAAAGGAGAAAGGGTTAAATGTCACCTTCCTTTGCTGTTTCCTCTTCCTCACAGCTATTTTGATCCAAAATTAAGGCCACAGGAGATTTTAATCACAGACCTCCCTGATCACATCTAGTTTGGCTCTTTAAAGGACAAATAGTTGGGATTCTTCCAAAAAGTCATAAACAGTCAAATAGGAAACTGCAGTTGGGCTTCTGTTGTGCACCTCAGGCCAAAAAAAGCTGTCCCAATCACTGTGCCACAAAAACAATTCCTAAGCTAGTAATAGCTCTTTCAGTTGAAGCAGCAGAGACTTGACACAACAAAAGAAATTACAACCCCACTCCCACACAAAACCAGTTTCCTAGCATATTGCCAAAACCATGAACAGAAACCTTGCATAGAAACTGGCTTCTTCATTCTTCCAGTCACCAGCTGATTTCACACCTATCTTTTTAGCAGTGGATTAATGTTTAATGTGTGGAAAGGGGCAGCTGCACAGAAATAACATCACCTGGTAAATAACAGGCATTGCTGTTAAAAGGGACAGAACTTTTTCTCTCTCCAGGCAGTTGGCAACCCTACCTCCCTTGTGGATGCAGCATGCAACCCAGCATGGAGGGTCTTCAGCTTTGGCTTCATGTGCAGCACCTGTGTCATAGATGTGCTGTAGAAACCCCATCGCACACTTTTTAGAGGTCTTATGCAGTACACAGAAACATGGCCTTATTTTTGAATTGGTTGTAACACTGATGTACTTATCATAATGGTTATATGAATAGCAAGCCAGAGTGGCCTTGCTCAGGCTATTGCCATAGCAGTTTCTGCCATGACACAGAAGAAGCTACATATATGGAAACCAAAGCTGTGGTTTGAGAAAGCACTTTGGGGGCAGGAGATCAGCCATTCCTTGTAGGGCTCTGGTTGCATTTCCAGACCTATATGTTTATGGTGTGGTAAAGGTAAAGGTTCCCTTGCTCGAAAGCCAGTCGCATCCGACTCTAGGGTTGCGGTGCTCATCTCCGTTTCAAAGCCGAAGAGCCAGCGCTGTCCGAAGACATTTCCGTGGTCATGTGGCCGGCATGACTAAACACCAAGGCACACGGGACGCTGTTACCTTCCCACTGAAGTGGTACCTATTTATCTACTTGCAATTTCTTGCTTTCGAACTGCTAGGTTGGCAGGAGCTGGAACTAGAGACAGGAGCTCACTCCGTCATGCTGGGAAAGGCCCTATATATTAATTCCAACCAGAACCTCTGACTCCCTGCACAATTGTTAAAGGGGGGGGGGGGAAATGCAATGTTACAGTCATGAAACCCTTGGTGTTGCATGTAGATCTTCCACTTCCACACACCCCAAAGTATAGACAGGGTTGTCAACATCCAGGTGGGGCCTGGAGATTTCCTAACATTATAACTTATCTCCAGATGACAGAGATCATTCCCCTGGAGAAAACGGCTGCTTTGGATGGTGGACTCGATGTAGGGTTGCCAAGTCGTACCTTCATCTGGAGCAGTGGACTCCCGGAGCGCATGCTTTGAGCGTGTGCGCAGCATCCATATCACCTGGAAGTGACGCGACCACACCGGGCACGCTGGGGGCAGGGCCACAACCATCTGAGGGAAAACCATAGAGTTTTCCCTCGGATGACCGTGGCCCTGCCCCCAACGTGCCCGGCATGGTCACTTCACTTCCAGGTGACGTGCACGTCGCGTACTTTGGGGGTGGGGTTCCCCCCGGGGTCCAATCCGCTGGCGGCACGGAATGGGCCTCTGGGGTGGGGGTTTCCCCGCCTCCCGGGGGGACTTGGCAAGCCTAACTTGATGGAATTGTACCTGTGAGGTCGCTCTCCATGCCAAACCCTGCCTTCCCCAGGCTACACCCACAAATCTCTAGAAATTTGCTAACTCAGAGGTGGCAACCCTAGGTACACAGAGGAAGTGTTTTCCTTTTAAGACCGTAGCCACAAGGGATTCCCAATTTGGACCAGGGTAGTGGCCAAAAGGAGGGATCTTTCCCCCTTCAGTGGGCAAATCGATAATCCAGGGCCTGTTGAAGTTTGGGGAAAAGGAAGCACTACCCCCCTCCACCATATCAAGCCCCAGTCTGAATCTGCTGATTTGTGGCTCTTTCATCATTAAAATGAACTGGAGATCTGGTAATGTCTTGTCCAACATCTCATTTGGTATGTCTTCCACATGGTTGATGTTGGGTGTTCAAACCAGATTCCCTGGCACTAAAAGCTACATCTGATTCTCTCAGTACCCGTGACTACCATTATGCATGAACGAGGCAATACATGTATTTTCCATACATGTACATCTTTTGTACACATTAACACCTCAAAGTTATGAGGGAATACATTCATGCATACCAGTGCATGCACACCCCATTTACACAAAATGGCAACCATGCCCATCAGAAGGATTCTGTGCAGTGCTCTCATGTTGTACAGTTGGAGGGCCACAACTAAATGTCTGGAACTCTTTTTAGCAAAAAAAAAAAGTAGTAGTAGGCCACTGTGGTTGCAACTATAGCATCGTAGTAAGAACATATGTAGATCCTTGCTGAATCAGAGTAGTGGACTATCTAGTCTAGCATCCTGTTTCATACAGCAGCCAACCATAGACAAATTGGGGAGGCTCCTGGTTCAAATCCCTAATGATGCTAGTCATTCTCAGAGCTGTTGGAAGGATAAAACGGGGGAGAGAGAATACACACATATGGCCATATGGCCCCAAATTCCTTCAAGGAAGAGTGGGAGAAAAATAATTATAAAAAACCCCTGTCATATATGTTTATCCATAATCTAGTAATCAAATAAGAACAATGTCTTCAGCAAGCAAACCAAGTGAAAGGGGAGCTATAATAAAGTTTCCCCCATATGACTCCCCGTTTCTCTACAAA
>NW_015169336.1:12945-29372 GCF_001447785.1 Gekko japonicus
TTCCCTACAAAACTAAACTTACAAATTATGCAACTGTTACTGTATCACAGGCTATTTTTACTTGGCCGACTCTGGAAAGGAGGATGGTTGAGGCACAGGAACAATATCAGTGCCTTCCAGAAAACAGAACTTGTAGAGAAGGTCTCTTGGTGATGGGCCTGCCCCCACCCCTGCTCTCTGGACTGACGGATTCTGGACCCTGAGTTTTCAGGGACAGACAGAGCATCACCCAACATTTTTATGTCACATCTAGGTTTTCAACCAGACATGATGTCACATGTCTTGTAATATCACTTCTGCCTCTGGGTTTGCCCCTAAAACTGGCAACCTGGCATCCCTAATCACATGCTGTTGAGTGGCATTCACAAAGGATATCAAGTCCCACCATAAACACCAATCCCATTGTTTCTTTACTTGCCCAAAGTACAAATTAGGTGCATCTATGTTCAAACACTGGAGGGAGAAGGGGAGCAGAGGAGCCCCAAACAACTGAAGTCTAAACATCTTCGCTTCTAGTATGAAGGTAACTGGCAAGTGAGGTTGCAGAATATGTAAAGTGGTATATATTGCTCATGTATTGCATTCTGGCCAACGTAAGCAACATTCTCTCTGAGAAGAAATGCAGATGACCATAAAAAGTCACCATTTTGTCTCAGGAGACTGCTTCGTCCTGGAACAGCTCCAGCCAATGACTCAAGTGATTGTTGCTTCTCACTGAGGTTTGCATTCTTTTCTGGTGAAACAGTAATTGAACATTGGACTCGAGACTTGCATTTCTGATAACCTGCTGAGAAGATGTGTGTTTTATGCAAAGCTGGTAGAATTTGGTGTCGTAAGGGATTATGGTCTCTTTGCAAAGTGTCAGGACGTCTGGTCAAAGTCTCACTTGACCCACAATAAGTTCAACAGGTGACCTTGGGACTCAACTAAACATTACCTGAAAAGGAGATCAGTTAGCCCCCAAACAGCTGTATTCATTTCAGAAGAGGGTTATTTGGAACATAAACATGGTACAAATTGTTTAGCTTTGCCCCCTGCCTCCTGTGTCTCTGCTCCAAAGCAGTTCTCTCCCAAGAATGGCCAGCAGCAGACATTATCATGCCCTTCCACATTGTTTTGTTAATCCCTTGGGCAAGCCACTTTCTCAGAGCCTCAGCACACAACTGCAATGTTGGGATAACTATCTGGCCTACCTTCCAGGTCCACTGTAAGGCTAACAGGTAAAGTGGGTGAAAGAGCTATTGGAACATTCAAAATAACTGTATAAATGCTATTACTTTAAAAGCTAGGAGCTTGCGAGTGTCCGCAGGAAAAGGGCCCCCCTAAAATTTGGAAATCCCTTCCACCCTCACCAGGCAAAATCTCCTCAACAGGATTATCTATAGATTCTCAGGGGCCTGAACATGCTAATATCACCCCACCCCACTTTCCCCCTTTAATTGATTCTCAAGGGCTGTGAACATTTCAGACCTCCTAGAACTTACTCACTTCTCAAGACAGAGGGGGGATCTCTCTCTCTCTTCTTCTGCATACCTGTATTTATACCTTGGTTTCTTCTCAGTGGAGAGCCAAACAGCCTACACCATCATTCTCTTAGGTCTCAACCACTTGTTAAGCAGGTGAGGCAGAGCACATATTTAAACCTCAGTCTCTTACATCCAAGTCCAGCACGGTAGCCACTACAATGGCTTACAAAATCCCATCCTCATCCACAGAGGATGTTTTCATGACTGGCATGTGGGCCAGGTACTTCACCATTAGATTTAATGATTAGAAAACCAACTTGATAAACTTACTGTACAATGAATCACCACAACTGCAGTCACACACATCTGGATAAGCATTCATACGCACAAATATGCAGGACTGAAAACAACAGCATTTCCTTCCATCCTTCAGATTAGGGTCACAGTGTGTTAAAGTGTCAAAAGAAGAACACATTGGTTAAAAGGCAAAAACATGATTTATTGGTGTACAAAACTAGAATCAAAATACAGTGTGGCATATAACGTAAGGCCTGTATTCATTGTTACACTACATTAGGTTGAAATGATTAAGACTTCCAGAAGACATTGTAAAACCACTTCAATGTTTCCATACATTGACTTTGTCGTCCACTCTTTCTGATACCTGCAGGACACAAGAGCAGCAGCCAAGAGAATTCTTGCCATACTGACAGCTTGTAGGAGAAGCTTCGTACCAGCAGGCTGGCCAGACGTTTTTGCAACAGAACCTTAATTAGTACCACATCAGAACAGCCTACTAACATGCCACTTTACTTCTTTGTTAAAGTTAGCCCCACCCCCACCCCAAATCCTGACAGCAGTAAGACTAACAGTAGGAAAACTAGAAGATTAAAGGAAAATGAATGGGACCACCACTGGAAAAACTCCATCACAATCCAGCGATCAGCAACCCACACAGATAGGTCTGACATCATTAATAAAATATTTTTAAGAAAAATAAATATTCTGCATAATGTATTTACATAACAGGGCTAACTCCTTTCACAAAGGGCTTCACACAGGGATGCGCAACCAGATTTTCCCTGACATGCAACACTCACAGGTGACACAATAGGTACAAAAAAGCCCTGGAGAGCGTCCGCTGAAAGATTAATAGGCCATGCAGACTGTGGACATCTGGAATGTGATGCGGAAAGGAAGCAAATTGTTTTTGGTCACCTCTTGAAACTACCTGCATTTCCCAACCCAGAAGTCAATGTAGTCTTACTGAAATGTCAAATTCACTGATGAAGTTCCAAAATCTGACTAAATTTGCAGTGAATTCAAGTAGCCTTTTGTGGATCTTATTCCATGGTTCATCTTCCCTGGGAGGTTTAGTGTCCTTCTATAAAGAGAAGATCTGTCCCGTCCATATTCTCTCCTTACTCTGTTACATCCCTTCTAAACTACAAAGCACATTCAGAGAAATATTGCACAAAAAGCATTATACTTATACTGCACAACTATGCCCCCCCCCAAGAAGACAGAAAAAGTAAATGCAAGAAAGGAGAGAAATATGTGATTGCACTTAAAATTTGAAGAGATCTATGAAGTGCTGCGGAGACACTGGCATGAAGCAACTGTCTGGATCATTGGCCGTGCAAGGATGTCCTGTATCCTAAAAGAAATGAGTAGCATGGTTATTTTCTCTCAAAACCACAGCTCTTTATATACACAGAACTGTTTCCCAATCCTAAAGCAGCATCTTGTTCAAGATCTCCTGGTTCTAGTTTTTAAAAAGTAAAATTGCAGCAGGATCAGAGTCCTAAAATGTACCTAAGTGACTACACCTATAGTGTTTGCTGGTTTCCTGAAGTTGATGGTCTGGAGCAGCTAGAGGGTGAGCAGGAGGAGAGGGCAAGAGATCCATCGCATTCGTGATTCAAAGGATCTGCCCATGCAGAGCTTGCATCTCAGAAGAGAGCAACATCTCTGTCCTTTAATCTGCAACATTCCACCTTTGGAAAATTTTAAAACCTAATAAACGCTAGCTAAAATCACCATCCCACACCAATAAACTTCAGGTCTTTAAAAAGCAAAACAGACACTTGGTTAAAGCAAGACAAGTGGAAAGGAGGACTGTGATCTCTACAAAGATTATCAAATCACTACAGCAATTATTTATTTGAAACATTTCTAGGCTGTTTTTCCTAATGTCCCAAAGCAGCTAAACATATAAATTAATAACTGTATTCTTTAAAAAAAAAAATTAAACAGGCTGGCCACAGAACCAACAGAAAGGTAGGTGAAACAGAAAACACAAAAGTCCATCTGGTCCAACAGCCTGTTTATAAGAGCATCCAACCAGATCTTCCAGGAAGAGCTTTAATAAAATACAGAGAACAGTGTCTCTGCCGTGCTCTTTGCTCTCTTCTGTAATTGATTGAGCACCGTTGTTTTAGTGTCGATGTTTTTAATATGTTTTATATGTTTAAACCATGGCACGGTTAATTACCCTGCCCCTGTTAGCCGCCCTGAGCCCATCGGGGAGGGCGGGATACAAATGTGAAAAATAAATAAATAAAAATGGAGGCTTTATTTAGCCACTATGGCTAATCGCTGTTGACAAACTGAGCCTCCATTAATTTGGCTAAACTACTTCAACGGCCATCACCACACAGTGAATTCCATAATCCACTTCATGAAGCACCACTTCCTTACGTCTGTCATGAATCTACCACCCACTGCCTTGACTGAGCTCTGCAAAAAGACAACCTTCTGCAGGTAAGGTATTCTAGAGCCTTAGGGCTACAGTGGTAAATGCCCAGCACTTCTAACCACCACTACCCTCAACTACCACAGAGCTGGAAGACTACCTGCTGACCCAACTACAACTGGTAGAGAGATGAGAATAGGGAGAGGAAATCTTTTAAAGTACTTAGGTCCCAGCCTTTCAGGGCTTTCAAAGTTAAAACCAGCATACCAAATCTGGCTCTGAAGTTACAAATTTGCTGTTGAAGACTAAACTTAATTGGGAAATATATTATCCCCCATAACAACAGATGGCTTAAAACATGTCAAATATGAGGTGCTTTATGAACGCCCCAAAAGGTACTGCAAATTTGGGCTTAAGACAAGAAGCAGGTTTATCTACTGTTACATTGAATATCTGGATACAGAAGTAATTATTGGGTTAAGTCCCATCTGAATCCGGTGGGACTTATTCCTGATCTTTTGTCATCAACACCGTATCCCCAATGGGCTCTTAGAGTAGTAGATAAATTGAAATTAATTGGGTTAGATCCTGAAAATTTGCTAGAGGGAGGGTTGCAGTACGCAAAGAACTTAATATACCAAAGATTTAAGGATATTGAAGCACAAAATGATTATGCAGCCCTGCCTTCCTATTATAAGAGATTAAAGCTGGGACCAAATTTAAATAAAAAATCCTAACCATAGATGGGCATTTACTAGAGCACGGCTTGATGCATTACCCTCAGCAGTACTTTATGGTAGATATACCCGGACCCCCATGCACAAGAGAACTTGCTCTTGTTTGTTAAAACAGGTGGAGTCGGCTTCCCATATATTACTCCATTGTCCTATGTATGACGAAGAGAGACAGCAGCTGTTGATACCCCTTCTCTCTCGTTTTAAACCCTTGGCTAATTATCTTACATATGCCAAGGAATGCTTGATGAAGTTCTTATTGGCTGATACTTATGGGCCTGTCTCACGCAGTGCTGCTAAATATTGTTACCTGGTAATTAAAAAGTGCAGAATGTACTATAACTCGAGCCATTAATGACAGAATTGACTGGTTTGGTATTTTAGTACTTAAGGCTGCAAGGATTCTATGTTGTAGATTCGGTGTTGTACTATTTTGGTTTATTTTGCTGGTCTTATGACTGTTTTTAATAAACTTGAAGGAGGTGCTTTATGTATATCTATTACAGCGCTCAACCAACAGCATCTTCGTTTAGAACTGCAAAGTATGATTTGACAGTCTAGCAAAGAAACAGATGTGGAGTGCTTTATATCCCAGTCCATTAAGTCTCTTACATTGTGTTATACAGAATTCCCCGGCATATTTTCCTCTGCACCATAATAAAGCCATCATACAATATTTTGTCTTTTATGACTTTTATAATCTGTCCTGCATTTTAAATACCATTCATCTCTCCATCGCAACCTTTCATCTCACTCTTCAAGCACCTTGGCTACTTCATTAATGTTTCAGTCATCCAAGGAGTCTATTGTACTTCTGAACAATGCTCCCTCTAAGCTGTGGAGTCCTGCGAGCAAAAATTCTACATTGTGAGCTACTGGCATTAAAGTTCTCAGCGAGCAATTTGGCTGCTGCATAAATTAGTTTGCTCTGGATCCATCCTTCCTGAGTAGGGTTGCCAAGCCGATCGGACTAACCGATGGGGGAGCGTCGCCGGGTTTCGGGAGCTGCTGCTGGATGTGCCGCCAGAACGTCACAGGAAGTGACGCACGACGTAGAGCATGTTGGGGGTGTGGTCCCAATCGTTGGAGGAAAAACCATAGAGTTTTCCCTCTGACGATTGGGGCCACGATTCCGCGGCGGCGGAAACCGGGCATTCAAAGCGGGGGTTTACCCGCTTCCCGCCCCCACTTGGCAGCCCTATTCCTGAGCTAAGACAAAAATGTGTGAGCTGGGGGCTAAAAAACTGAGCTAGCTCACACTAACTCAGCTTAGAGGGAACACCGCTTCTGAACACTCAGCAATTTAAGGTAGAAGAGTTCAAGACACACTTGGATAAATACATGCAAATTTGATTCTAATATCAGTTATGACCTGCTAGAATGAGGGGGCCAGTTCTTTCCCTCTACTTTGTTGGGGTCTACCATACCTAGAAGCATGGTTGTTGTCCTGTGACCTTTTAGCCTCCATTTGGTTGGCACTAGTCTCTACCTGTTGGCCTGTGACCACCACCCTCTTCCTCTGCTAAACTCAACAACTCCACCAAGGTTGCTGGAAAGCCTTGTGAGCCCCAATTTGGGTACTCTCAGGACTACAGAGGCAGGGTTGGTCAGAAGAAAAGGCATCATCAGGGGAGGACAGGGTACAAATTAAATTATTATTATTAATAACAATAACAACAACAACAATAATAAATTAACCATGGAAATACAATGGCTAGCTTATCCTACATGGGCAAACCCTGAAAAGTTCAGGCCTGACAAAGAGTAAAAGCACAGAGAACCACCACCCCCGTTAGGCACAACATGCTGCTGTATTCCTTCAATATTTCCTAAGAAAACAGTTCCTGGAAATCTCAGCCTGTAACAATGAATAGTCTTCCAAAACCGAAACCTCTCTCGCCTCATGTTTCTGGCTCACCATATATGGAAAACTTGCTGCTGTGAAAGCCCCTGCACCTTTTTTGTTTCTCAGAGCCCCCCCCACCCCCAGTGTACAGAAGTCAGCAAGGGCTGGGAATGCCTCGCCTTCCTCTCCCAGGCTATCCAGAACCTTGCTTCTGACTTCACTCAAAGTCTTCCTAACTCTCTCTTTCCACCAAGCCCAGGAAATCTGAAGTGTTCTGCTGCTTCCCTTGTTTACTGGTTCCTACTGTTTATACTTCCTATTCTGTTCTGGTTTTCGAACTATTCATGTGTACCCAAGCGGACTTTCCTTCTGCCTGTGGGCGCTGAAGTGCTGTCAAGTTGCTCTCTGCCTAGTCCTGCTCTATACTGCCTGAATCTTTAACTGTGCCTGCACTTGGCTTCTCCACGAACATCTCCCCCATAGATGCCTGAGAAGGGTATGCATATCCTTATGCCAGGTGTTCAAAACTGAACCTGCAGCTCTTTTAGAATGACACTGAGAGGTAGGGGAAGAGAACTTACTTTGTATGGCTTTCTCAGAGTAAAAAAATTGGGCCTCATTCACACAGTCATGTATTTTGTTTATTTCCTTTATACCCTGCCTCTCTCCCCAACAAGAACCCAAAGTGACTTATAACATTCTTCCTTTCTCTATTTTAGGCTGAGAGTGTGTGTAGGGCTGCCAAGTGGGAGCAGGTAAGCCCCCGCTTTGGAGGCCCGATTTCCATCACGGCGGAATCGGGCCCCGGGGGGAACTCCGCCCCCCGAAGCGCAGAATGATGGATGCCACAGAAAGATATTCCTGTAATGTATACTTGGGGAGATTTATGGGTTGGTTTTGTCCATGCGAGGCTCCGTTCATGGATAGCCAACCTATGGAATGGTGGCAAACAGTGGCTTTTAGCACACCTGAAAAGGAAAAGGGGGGCCCTGCAGCACTGTTTATGAGGCATATACTCTACCCCTCCTATTCCATGGCTGCTGATACCCACATCAGACCTTCATTAAAATGTTTACATATTTTGTCTGTGTACATAAGATACTGAATAACATCTAGATACTAGAGGAAAAGCCACACCACGGCACAAAATACTGCAAAACAACATATTATTACAAGTATTCCTAGTAATTTATATGGGGTGGATCCCATGGAGTGTTTGCTGCTGACAGAAGGATCTCCATCCACAGAGAAATCTTGAGGAGGGGCACAATCAGGGGACCCCCCCAGGAACACCATTTTGGGCTGCAGTGGGGGGCAGCCTCTGTGGGTAGAAATCTTCCAAGCTTGAAAATGCTCTGTGTGTGTGACCCACCCCTGTATCTCTACAGAAATACTCTACATAACAGGATCTAAAATGAAGAAAATGTCCCATAACACTAAGCTTGTTTCCCAAGAGGTATAGTTTTGTGACAAGAGACCTGGTGCAAAGTTGTTTGGTTCTCCCTTACCACCCCCAAACAAAGAGTTAACTGGCAACTGCTGCTTCTTACATCAGGCAATAAATATGCTTTTTTGCTTCATGTACTTAAAAATCAGAATCTTGTGGTCAAAGAACTCTGTTTCATCCTGTAAAGTTAACAGTATGCTCAAGGTTGCGGGCATTACATTTACAAAGGAACATCTTATTTATTTCAGCTACACAGCATGGATACAGAGGAAAGCCAGGATGAAAAGCACACGAAGTACCTTCAGCAACAAAGCAAGGTGGTAGTCCTTTTGAGGTCAGGAGGGAAGAAGCAGGAAGGAGGGCAGTAAAGCAAAAGAGAGGAAGATTTTATTGGAATAAATGACAGAATACAAAGTGTAGTACATGGTTTGTAACAGATTTCTGAGGACTGTTGCATTGGTTGGAAAAAATTTCCTTTAAAAATGATTTAATAGGCATCTTGTGAAACAGTTTCTTTGTTGTGCTGAATTCCAGGTAAGCAGTGAAGGCCCATGAATAAGAAATGATGAAATAGCAGCAGCACTGGGTTGGATCCAGCACAAAATTTCAACTTGCGTAAGAGCTCCTGCACAAGCAGAAGCACAAGAAAAATACCATGCTACTTAGCTTGTGCTAAGGCAGACTCATTGTATCCCTACTATTTGTCTTTCTGCTTGTGCAAGATCTTGTGACATTCAATTCTGGGGCACTATAAAATATAGGGAGGAAAGTGCTGGTTGTTGTATGAGTCCTTATGCAAGTGGAACAGCACTAAGTCTGTTTATCTTTCCATATGAGCACCACTGGATCCAAGCCACTGAAAACTATAACAGAAAATGTGTATGCCATTGGGTATATGAGCACACTAGGAGTGGGAGATGTTGCACAAGATCCTGCGCAACACCTTCCACAAGTGGAACTGTGCTAGGTAGATTTCTTGCTCTTTTGGTGCATGCATTGCTGTTTTCAACCCCATTATTTACTTTGCCTTGCTCAGCCAAGCAAAATATCTAGTGTCGGCCACTAGCCATCTCAATTTCTCATTAATCCTCCTAGTAAACTACCACATCTTCAACACATTCTGTGGAAACGTCCTACCAAGTCAACAGAACTTGCTTCCATGTGAGTTGTCGTAAATAATTTTAAAATGTTACTAGCAGAATATTATGGGAAGTAGGGTCTTGGCAGTGATCATTGGCCATGGTCAACAAATGAAGTCAGATATTTTTCTCCTCTGATCTCTTCAGCATTCTTCAATCGTTTTCACATGTGATGCTTAATCGCCTCTGAACTTCTGTTTCAGTACCTAGAATCACTATTCATACCCGAGGCAGGCATTTGCATATCTTCATTACAACTCTGACAGATTAGCAACCTAATTTATACTTTGTGTGTGAAGATACCCTTCAAGTGGCTTTGGATGTTCCTAGATGTGCCAACCAGTGGATTCAAGAGTGCTTCCACTTAAAAAAAAGAACAACTCGCAATGTAATATCCAAAGGTGTATATCACATAAGGGAGATTCTCAACCACCAGATGCATGCAGAGCTGGCACATCTCCTCCAAATGTGCAGACAGTTATTTGCCAGTCATTTTCAGAGACTGAGACTCAAGAGACACTGCACAGACTTTTCCCCCTTTTCGGCCACAAATTATTAACAACAGGTATGCTTGGGCAAACAAGCCAGTAAGGTTTTTTTTTATGGATTAGATTATATGCAAAATTTATTTTCCCTGTGCAAATTCCCTTTTGGATTATGTGGAGCCTCCACACACACACAAAGGTGGAGGCATGAGGCACTCTCACACTGGCTGGCACATCCTTTAGCATCTACAGATGCTTTCTGTGTCATTTCCTATAAGCACCCACTGAAAATTAATACTTCTGCTCCCCAAATTACGTTCTTTTCGAGGGTTGAAGTTTTAAGTTTGATTGATATGCCACTTATATTTTGAACCAGTGACCATTCTAATCGACACGAAAAAGGTGCTACTATCTACAACAGTGCTGTCCTCTCTTAGCATAATTTCCAGAATTGGCTACTTTGTAGCAGAAGTTCTATTTTTTAAAAAAAAGTTATTACCTTCCAGAAGAGAATACTGCAGTGACGACAGAAATGCAAAGTATCGCCGTATTGCTCCTTTATGGGGTAATACTTCTGAAGTGCAAAGTACATCAGCTTCCAATCAATAAGACCTTTTTCTGACAGAATAAGATGCCTACAGAACTGAACACAAAGGTGATATTTGAAGGGTAGCATGTTGTTTCAACCCACATTCCCATAAGACAAATAGCTCCATGGAACCAAAAAAAAAAATCATCCCTGCTTGTTTGTAAAATATTTTAGGAGACTGTGGATATGCTAAAAAGTGTTTGGTTAATACTTGTACATTGTTGTGCTCCACTAATCTGAGCTGATCCAAACTAACACTAATAGTGCAACTCAATGACAGAATTACTCCAGCCTAACCCTACTAATATTACTAGGCCTAGACTGGAATAACTTTGCATAAAACTGAATCCGGGCAGGCTTCCTTACATGTAAACACGTTTCAGATGACATTACAAGGCTACATTTCTGAGTGTACTTAGTTGGCAGCCAGTTCTGGTTAAAGAGGACCTATTTCCAAGTCCATAGGCCTAAGATGAACACATGAAGGCAAAAGACATTCCTCGTTTTAGTTCTATGCCTCTGCTAGCGTGTTCATTCTTTATGGACCACTCAGGTGGAAGACTGCTCCCTCTTTTGCCTGCTTTACATAGCATCAAAGCTTCAGAATTTCCTCTTACCTGCTTTTCAGTAAAATGGTACTGGCAAAGCTTTTTCCATAACTGCCGGTCTTCACTGAGCATATACAATGTGGGAGTCACTTGGCCTAAGGTAATAATGTCCCAACCATCTGAGAATCTATATAAGATGTTATTCAGCATATGCAAAGGAAGATCACTGAGTGTAAGTCCATTGTTGACTTGCTGGAAAGAAAATTAACAGCTGTTGATTTCAGACTAGTAAGAAAACAAAGTCATTCGCTCAGCTCCTAGCTTTGCCCTTCCCACCCATTGCTGGGGGGGGACCTCCCTCCCTCAACAAAACGCACACAAAAAGGCTAAACAATTGTACTCATTTGGGGATTAATTAACTTTAAAATAAACAAGTCAGTTTTCCCATTTGTTGAAATTATATGGAGATAGTTAAATTAATAATGCTCTGCCATTCTCAGAGATGGGGTTATCTGTTGCTCAAGTATATGCTTTGAGATTAGAAAAAAATTATAGACAAAAAACAAGATCTTAGTGAGATCTTTAGAGAAATAGATTTCTCAGCATTTTTTTTGAAAATGGCATTCATACCATCCATTCATACAATACTTTCACACTTATGACATAAAAGCTTCATTTACCTTGGTCATCTGAAGATTACTGAGCTGCTGTTGCCACAAAAGGATAGTTTCCAGTCTACAAATCCAAATATCAATGTTCCCTACCAATACTGACTTCCCAACACTCCTTATTAAGTTGCAGAGTGTAGAACTCAAATCCTGAAGAAGGTCCTTGATTAGACGTGGGTTGTACTGGTCTTCCAATACTTGACGGGAGAATTAAAAGAAAAAAACCACACACGTGAACATTCTTGATTTCTATTGGAATTCATTAGTTTTTCCTTTGCTCAACTGATTAAGGTGATAAAACCCTAGTATCCATCAGACATTACAAGTAAGGGGTCATGTAAGAGCAGGCATTTGAAGCACTACCGTAATGTTACAGAACAGCACTGCAAACAGATATAGACATAATGTAATTAGAATATACAAGCTGGGATGTGCAAGATTCACAGAGGAGGGAACCTTTAGCCCCCCATACTGCACCATTTCTCTTCCCAGCCTTTGCCATTCTCTCTCCTCAGTGCCATTTTCTACTCCCTCTGCTCTGCTGCTGCTTTCCCACTTAACTGAAGTGATAGAGAGATTGCTTAGGCTCAGGTACCAGTGCCTTAGTTGCTAGGCAACAACACAATGCCATCTGCAATCTCATGAGATACCAGTAAGCATTTTCCAATTTTGGACAGGTTTAAAAAAAACACAACAACCAATTTTTTAAAAAAAGCTGAGGACTTTCCTACAAATTTGGGAATTTCCCAAGACTGTAAAAAGTCTTCTCTGTATCTGTACATGCCCCCATTGTGCATATGTTTTTATCTGCACTCTGGGGCCATTGCTCAGAATTAGATATAAAGATGTTGAAGATTCTACAAACGAACTCATCTCCAGTCAACACTTCTTTTAACTGGCAATAACACACAGTCAGGGAGAACCCTTGCCTTTCTCCTCAGCCAAGAGAAGAGCAGATGTTTCCCCTTCCCCTGAGATGGCGTTCAAAGGTCTCACAAAAGTAGTGAAGACGTCTCGCTGCATTCCAAGTGTTTCTACAAGCAGCACAGCAACAGCTAGCTTGCCCTTCCACTCAATCTCTTCTAGAGTTCAGCAATGCTTGGTCTGTCGCTGCTGTTGCACTGAACTGCAGAGCCAGTTGGAAAGCAGAAAGACTTCTTGTTGTCTTCTGAATGCCTGAGCCCCTTTCACACATCTCAGACTGATAAGGAAGGCAGAGGCTGACCCACAGTCACTCTGGATCTCAGGCTCCCTAAGTCATTCTGTATCTCTCCCACCCACCCCCCTGTGAATTTTTCATAGGTCCCCATCAGCGTTCCCTGTGAGTTGCGGAGACTTGTGAGATAAAATTTTTATTTGTGAGCCAAAAGTACTACTAGCATAAAAGTTGTGAGCGGGCCTGATTTGACTATAGCGTAAATTAGTTTTTTATAAGATTATTACCATAACCTGTTTATAACTATTACCATAACATTTACTAGGACACAGTAACACCATAAAGACCAGTAGCACCTTAAAAATCAATATAGGCCCCAGTCACACGGCAAAGTTGCTGCGGGAGAGGCACGGATGGTGGGCGGATTATCTTGGCGCAATCACACTCCAACATCTGGGAAGTGGAGTGCACCCGTGGCTTACCGCCGACAATGCGCGTTAAAAAACGAGTACCTCCAAGGTACTAGTAAACGTTTGCCACGGGCTGCCTCCATATGCCCATGGTGTGATCGCGCCAGCGTGTGGCATTCCCCTCCAGTCCCTCGTTTACCCGCCGGTGCCAAGGGAAGGACCCATGGTGTGCCGCCGGCGCATCTGATCGTGTAATCGCACATCAAACTGCGCCGGGGAAATTAGCCACGCCTCCCCCCACGATATCCGGCCCGTGTGGCCGGGGCCATAATGTATTCTAGCTAGATTTGCCAACATCCAGGTGGAGCCTCAATGAAATTGCTGAGCAGTCGGGTTAGAACAGATAAAAGGAAGTATTTTAACTGTGTAAGCCACCTTGAGCCAGTTCATACCGGTAAGGCGGGATACAAATTGAAAGCAAATAAATAAAAAATAAAAGTACTTCTTCACCCAAAGAGTGATTAACACATGGAAGGCGGCGGCGACTACAAGCATGGATGGCTTCAAGAGGGAATTAGATAAACATATGGAGCCGAGGTCCATCAGTGGCTATTAGCCACAAGGTATAGATAGGAACTCTTCAGTCTGGGGCAAGTGATGGTCTGTATTCTTGGTGCTTGGGGGGGCAACAGTGGGCGGGCTTCTGGTGTCCTGGCCCCACTGCTAGACCTTCTGATGGCACCTGGTATTTTTGGCCACTGTGTGACAGAGTGTTGGACTGGATGGGCCATTGGCCTGATCCAACATTGGCTTCTCTTATGTTCTTACGGAGTTCTCCAAGAATTACAACCGATCAGCAGATGATATTGTTTCCCATGGAGGAGATAGCGTGCACACAGAGTCTCCTGACAGTCTTCACCTCTCTTATGAATTCTGATAACATATTGTCTGGTGGAGCTTCAAGTTATGCAGGCACAGGGCCAACTCAAGCTCTTCCAGCTTTGATGATGCACTCTACATTTATTATGCCTCTGCATGGCTCACAAAAATGCTGGAGGGGGTTGCAATAGATGTTTTTAGGCATACACTTCCAGTTACAACTGATTCCTTTACGTAGCATGTGGATTTTCCACATTACTATAAATTAAATAAATAATAAATTATAGTAAATACTAGAAACAGGTATTAACCCCCCCTACTATGGTAAATCCCCATAACACCAACTTACCTAAATGCAAAGCCCACCGTCACCTAAATATGTGCAACTCCTTCAAGAAGCCCTCCTACTACTGGCAAAGTTAACCCTCTACATGATGCAAAGCCTTTGTGTAAACAGCCAGCTACAAGAAAAGCCATGCAACCTTCCAGCATCCTTAACAGATAGTATTCTTTTCACAGATTTTTGAAAATGCATTTTTTTGCATGCCCCAACCCTTTGCAATAGGTTTAAAACACAATTATTGGCATTACTTGGAAAATTTTAATGTCTTGTGCAAATGCTACAAACATCATTATGGTACTGAAAGAGAAGGGAGGAGGTGGAAACTTCCCCCTTTAGACGACTTTCAAGCAAGGAGAAGCGGGTGTACAATTCTAGAAACTCCCGTTGGGGTTGATTGTGTAAAAAGGATGTAAATTGACTGGTAGCTATTAGATTGGACAAACTGATTATTATTGTTGATATTGCATGTAATGAATATATACCTGCTTTAGAATATTATGAATAATACACAATGCACTTTATAAGATGGAACATATAGAACACTTTAACTTATAAAAAAAGGTTTTTGCAGTGTATATATCTGTTGTTTGACAGCACCAGACAGTGGCAGTGCTAGCATGGGAAGGCTGAGAAAGACAGTGTGAGAGCTGGCTTCTGGAAGGCTCATGCGGGGCTCTCTCAAAGTTGCAGGCCCATCTCATACAGCCACGCTGCTAACAGCACCCAGCCTGCCAGTGTCAGGCCCCAGCCCAGAGGCTGCTGATGCTGCTCCGGCCTCTGCCGTGCCACGATTCGGGGGGGGGGGGGAAACGGTGCCAGTGGGCTGAAAAATGAAAAGTCGCGGGCCAGCACAGACAAATGCAGGATAGAGGGAACACTGAAGTCCCCATATGTGCATATATGTTGGGAAAATAGTAACCTATCAATATGGGTGGGATTTTAACCATTTGTTACTTTTCATATATTCAGCTTAGAATATATATTTTTCATTGCCAAGGCACAATGAGCAATGATTTTAGCTAGCTATAAAGAATAGCAATTTGTGAATTTCTGCCTCACTAGAAAAATCTGATCAAGAAGTTTAGTGAAATAAATCTAGAAATACTCGCTTATTTCTTTAAAAAAGCCAACTTTTATGTTCAGAAGATAATGAATAAAGAAAGTACTGCTTGTTTCTGGGACATTCGTTCTAATGTGCATGCACAAAAGGGAACCTGCAAAATGTCCAGATGAGAGTGAAGGGGGAGGGGGACAGAAAGAAGATTTTCCTGCTTTTAAACTTTTCACTATGCTGTCCATCTAAATTTCCCTAGCTTCAAGGAACCAGATCCGGGAACAGCTGCTGCCTACTGCCCTCTGTTCAAGCTGAGAAATACATATCGAAAAGTTACTATACACAATACAGAGATCAGCAAAGGTGCAGCCTTACCCTTTCGGACAATTTTATCCAAGATGCTGAAATAGTTCTTCTGAGCTGCACCACTTAATGAAGTCAACTGGGATTTTGCAATTAACTGTAAAAGCTAAGTGAAAACAGTCTGCATTAAAAGATGCATAAAGACAAGTGAAACATGAGTAACTATGCTATTTATTTATACTTTTTAGAACTGATCAAAATACAACAGGGGGAGGAGAAGCCAGAACCCAAGTGGCTGAACAGCTAAGGAAAAAACCACACAGAAACAAAAAGCATCTTTAGAGAAGCTGATATGATCATGAATCATACCTATGTTGAGTTACTTAACTGTACAGTTAGTCTACTGAATGAAGATGAAACATATGATGGGGAGCTGTGCAAGCTGAACTGAATTTTGGAGTTGACTTATGCAAGTTTCTCTTCTGATGCTACAGCAGAAACACAAGTTACTCATCCACCTACATGTCAGTGCTTGCTATTAACATCGTAACTTGCTACAGAAGCTACACAAATCTGCCCATCTAAACCCAACCCAGAAAGTTTACAGAGCTTTCTTCAATGTCTTAAGCACGGACCCAGACATAAGAGCACTTTTACATACTACT